>NC_134353.1:920484336-920831060 GCF_048569485.1 Anomaloglossus baeobatrachus | reverse complement strand
AGGAGTTAAATTACTTCGTGAAAGGGAGGCACGATGGATCCATACCCTGGGGACCCTCGAGGCCTCACGGGGCTGAATCGTAAATATGAAACAGGTTTTTGAGGATTTCATCATACCTGTGATCTCGTCTATTTATCATGCATTAATATAATGTACTAACATGTTCTCTTCCTCCATATATTTACATGTCATCTTTTGCATAGGATCTCTATGAGTCTATGCTCCACCCAATGGCATGACGCTTGTCCACCAAGCAACCACGATCCACGATAATGGTCTAGTATTAACCTTGTTTTTTCCGCGCAATGCGCAGTAAGGGCATTTCCGGTTTCACTTCGATTGACAGCCCTAAACCGGAAATGACGTTACGATACCACTCATGTTAAATACATCACTCACAACCAAGTCCCACCACTCACAGGACGTGCGGTTTACCCCTGGCACCACGGAACGGCATGGTAGGTGGCTCATCCTGACGATTAGGACGCACATACTAGACAAATGACACTCACTGAGTGATCCCTCCTTCCCCTCATTTCTATCCACCAGCGACCCGGATTCCCATTACTGCACCTGAAGGACCTTTTTCCAGACCTTATACCAGTAGAGTCGCAGGTATAAGATCTCTTTTCTCTCCAATATAGCACTCCATTTTTTCATTATTTCAGTACTCTTTCCTTTTCTTCTTACAAACATTCCTTCCTTTTTCACAGTTAGGTAGTTACCTGAACCAGCAGCCAACCCGCCCCTATTGCTGACAAGAGTAACCACACAGTGGATATTTATCTTTGGTTCCCATATCTTACCCAAGGTATACCACAACTATCTACCTGCTGACTCTCATTCATATCTGGGCTTACTCCATTTCATATGCTAACATATCTTCTCTTTTTCTTCTCTCTTCTTCTTCTCTTTTCTTTTTTCTCTCTCCCTCTCTCTCCTTTATCTCTCTTTTCTCCCTTTCTTTTTCTCCTCTCTTCTCCTCCCTCCCCCTCTCTATCTTTAATTCTCCTTCCCTCCCGTCCCTCCCTCTCTTTTTCCTTCCCTTTTTCCTTCTCTTTCTACTGTTCTTTCTCCTTCTCTCTCTTTCCTTTCTCTCTCTCTCCCTCTCTTTTTTTCTCTCTTTTTTTCTCTCTCTTTTTCCCCTTTCTCTCTCCCTTTCTCTCTCTCTCTTCCCCTCTTTCTTCTTTTCCCCCTTCTCTCTCTCTTTTTTCCCCCCTCTCTTTCTTTTTCCCCCCCCCTCTCCCTCTCTTTTCCCCCCCTCTCTCTCTTTCCCCCCCTCTCTCTCTCTTTCCCCTCTCTCTCTCTCTTTCCCCCCTCTCTCTCTCTTTCCCCCTCTCTCTCTCTTTCCCCCTCTCTCTCTCTTTTCCCCCTCTCTCTCTTTTTCCTCCTCTCTCTCTCTTCCTCCTCTCTCTCTCTTTCCCCCCTCTCTCTCTCTTCCCCCTTTTGTTTCCCCCTCTCTCTCTCTTTTTTCCCCTCTCTTTCCCTTTTTCCCCCTCTCTCTCTCTTTTTCCCCCTCTCTCTCTCTTTCCCTCTCTCTCTCTCTCTCTCTCTCTCTCCTCTCTCTCTTTCTCTCTCTCTCTCTTTCTCTCTCTCTCTCTCTCTCTCTCTCTCTCTCTCTTTTCTCTCTCTCTCTTTCTCTCTTCTCTTTCTCTCTCTCTCTCTCTCTTCTCTCTCTCCTCTCTCTCTCTCTCTCTCTTCTCTCTCTCTCTCTCTCTCTCTCTTTCTCTCTCTCTCCTCTCTCTCTCTCTTTCTCTCTCTCTCTCTTTTTCTCTCTCTCTTTTCCTTTCTCCCTCTCTTGTTTTTCCTGTTCTCCTCTTTTTCTTTTTTTCTTTTTTTTCTCTTTCTTTTTTCTTTGTTCTCCTATAGAAATTACTGCATCTCACAGACCATCCGGGACGTCTATTTGCGTCAGAGACCTACACACATGTTATGGACCAATGAGGTAATCTAGGATTATCTATCGTCTCCCATGACATCACTTTGATGAACTATATTTACTATGACCCATGTCATCCGCTACAGGAGTTGGCTCCAGAATAAATCAGACCCTTTACGCATGACCATGCAGTACTATATCATTGACTAAGTAGAATGTCTGGGATTGATACTTTTCAATAACAGGTAACCATTGTATGTTATACCACACATAACTTTGGTCTCCCTCAATCCTTACATCTATTATCTTTCCCCAGTGCTATTCTCCACGTATAGTGTATTCCGAAAACTGACCACCTTGTATTCCTTGATTCATACGACTTCCCAGCATTGGTATGACTACATAGTAATCTCTGACAAACGATACCGTTATACGATTATTTTCAATTATTTGAACTCATTTTCAACATATCATAGGTTGAACAACAGTGTCCTGCACATATTCATCCCCATTTTTTCGTCCTTCCATTCTTAAGGTGAGCCTCTTTACCATGCATGTCACACAATATTGGCATCACACAAGTGCGCACAAACCAATATGAATGCATGGGGTTACCCACATTAATTTTCCATTTTATTCTCCTATTCGAAATATTGATGTTGACACATTTGTTGAGTCTATGTATCCATGACTCTATATCATTATCTCCCATTTTTTCCTGTAACTCCCAATATACTTGTTAAGATACTTTTGTCTGTCTCAATTTTCTATACTGATGGATTTCCTGTATTTTTGTTTTGTTTCTTTGTATATATTATATTCAGCCTGTCCGACCTGAAGAAGGCCATATTGGCCGAAACGTTGAGATTGGCGGACTATTGTACAGCACTTTTTGGCACTTTTTTCACTACAAAATAAAAAGAAAAGGATTTTGACATCAGCCTTATGTTTTCTGACTTTCTGTGTCTCAAAGGGGTGATTGTGAGTGTGCCAGGGTTCCCATATTGTCTGCTGAGGGCTCAGACCTTCTTACCATCAAGCCTACCTCTGAGATAAGGGTGAGCTCAGGGTTACAAGTCAGCCTAGAGGCCCTTGTCCTGTCATTAAATACATCATTAATTCTTTAGCGACCAGAAGCTGCAAAAAATGAAAAACTGTTGTTTGGAACCACAATGTTTATTATACTAGGAAACTGTAACAAATTGCAAGTACAATTTTGTAATATAGGCGTAAAGTAACAATATCCCTCTCAATTGCCAATGTCTTCTGCACCTTTTATAAGGGCCTGTATTCTCTGAGTTTTTGTGTCTATTGAGATGACCTTTGGTAAAAGTAATCTTACAGATTTGGGGTTGCCTAAATTGTGTATGTATTCTGCTGAAAATTAGTACAGGAATAGCCCCACATTGTTTCTCTCAATTCCTATCTGTGCCATCGCGTTCACTAAACAAAAGTACAAAGTAGTTCTGGCAGTCAAAAAAAAAAGTTGACCATCATAAAAATAGTTGCATTTTGGTGGCTTTTAATTCAATATGGCCTCTTTTGACATCAATGATATTTGTATAGAAGTCAATCAGGGTCAGTATTTCAAGTGGGAAGAAAAGGGATATGGGTAAAGAGATATTCCAGGGTCCTAATTGGCAGTTTACAGGCATGACCGTGGCCGAACTGAAATATAGAACCCCTTCGCTCTGGTGATTGGTAGTTGTCTCATTGGTTTTGTCCCCACGAATTTACCTGCTATCACGTATTCTATGGATAGGTGATAACTTGATATTATTAAAGTGCATAAGGATTAAAAAATAACCAGATAACGGTCTTTTATTTGATATATAGATTTATATTTACAAATTCAATATTGTATTTAACCCTAGAACGCACACCTGGGGCCTCACAGGCCTGCTAGGTTATTGTTTTCTATTGTAGATTTCTATGGTTGTGCGTTCTAGGGTTAAGTGCTTAAAACAATTTGTTATTACTGATCAATAGGGCACAGCCAAGATAGTTGTAGATAGTTTATTTTATAATTAAGTTAGTTAGTTTCCTTAGCATTCACAAAGTGTCATATTTATGGTATATTTTATTTTTACAAAGTTTAAAAATATTGGGGGTGATTGTAACCCCCATCGCTGTACCTTATATGTGTGAATGTTATACAATTGTGAACATGCTTGACAACTCTCCTAAAACATCTGAGTTGAAAAGTTATTTTGATTCTGTATCATCAAACTCAGTGCCAGCTTTAGGAGGACCCATGCACTGTTGGAAGCACCACACTACGATATGCATCAGGAAAATTTTTATGACCATATAGTCCTGTCACAAGCTGTAATGTACAGGAATAAACAGTGGAGTAACTAGCGTCTGAAAGGCCTGGTGTAAAATTTAGACCACCCCCCTCATGTTGTTCAGATGCATGGGGCCTTATAGCATTCTAAATCCTATAAAGACATTTGATTTGTCCCCTTACTCCTTCATTATGTAGTGATGCCCCCCATCCTGTACTAGTGTCCCCCCATTCTGCCACCTTCATGGTAAATATGTCCCCCTGCTTGGTATATATGTCCCTCATCCTGGGCCCCTTGCTAGTACATATGTCCCCCACCCTGGAATATATGTCCCCATACTGGTTTATAGTATATATCCCCATTCTGGTATAAATGAACCCCATGCTGGTATATACAATATATCCCTATCATGGTGTTTATGTTCCCATCCTGTCATATATTTCCCCTTCTTGGGCCCATCCTCGTAAATATGCCCCCCATCCTGGTATATATGTCCCCATCCTGGTATACATGTCCACCATCCTTGTCCCATCCTGGTATATATGTCCCCATATTGGTAAATATGTGCTCATCCTCGGTACCTTCATGGTATATATAGTCCCCGTTCTGTCTCTAGTACATAGAAAAAAAACAAGAAATATTCTACTATGTCACACGGTGTCCTCCTCTGTAGCCAGCGCAGTGGCCGGCAGCTGAAATTGGCGTGCCTGCTATGGTGGCCATGAAATCAATGCCATGTGGCCCCAATCTTAGGCACGCTGACATCAGCTGCCGGCCTGTATTTGGCTGGCAACGTGTATAGCGTTGCAGGGATCTGTGGGTCTCTGCGCAGCAATGCATTTTAGTCGGTTGGGCATCCTCGTTCGGCAGACCCCTACACCCCTGGTCGTGACCTCTGTGACCGTGATCGTTACACCCCTGGGAATAAAGCATTGTGCCAGTTATTCTTCACCATCTTTATAGCCCAAACTGCTTTCAGGATGCTCGGGATTATTGTCCATGCTGAGGCATTGGTAGCATTCAATTCCTCTAGTTCTATTGAAGCTATTGTCCCTATACATTGGAACAATAAATGAACATTAAAAATGCATGAATATGTGCAGAAAATATGCCTGAATTTCCAATGTAGATTTTGGTGTACGAAAACCGCACATAAAATCGGCTCCAGATAAGCAACGAGCGAACTTATCCCAAAGGGCCCTGATCTCTACAGAACATTCATCAACAATTCGGCTAGATACAGGGCACAGCCTGATTGATAGTTAGTGACCTCTCAATACAAAAATTCCTCAATTTAAGGGCTCGCTCACATTAGTGTATAATCAGGACGAGAGCAATGCGAGAAAAAAATCGCATTGCACTGAGACTAATGAGGCAGGGCAGATTTACTATTTTTGGCTTACCTGTATTCGGCCAAAGCAACAAAATCGCAACATGCTGCGTTTGGTCTCGTAAAACGCCTGATATAAAAGCTGTTATAGTATCTGCCATTACTACCTCTTGTGGTAGGGCATTCCACAGTCTGACTACTCTAAGGGGTACTTTGCACGTTGCGACATCGCTACTGCGATATCGTCGGGGTTAAATCGAAAGTGACGCACATCCGGCGCCGGTAACGACGTCACAATGTGTAAAGCCTAGGAGAGAAGATGAACGAGCGTGAAACAGTCAAAAATCGGTGATCTGTGTCACGTCGGTCATTTTCATAATATATACTATAGACACTGCACTCTCTACTCAAGAAGAGGTATAAAAAGACCAACAAATTTGTTTTTTCAAAAAAATTTTTTGTATTTTTATTTTTCAGTGGTTTTTCAATGCTATAAGTAGAAGAAAATAGTAGCAATAATACATGTGGTGGGACGTTTCGGCCTTAACATCGGCCTTCTTCACGCCGTATTACACTCCATTAAGGGTGAAGGAACTAGTTTCCAAAGGGGGAAAGGAGTGAATGCAAGAAGGAATAGAGTAGAGGGAACTCTCTGGGTACTGTTTTTTTCTATTGGTCACAGAAAGCAATTCCTGGTGGAAAAAGTATCTCAGGGTGCGTCTGTTCTGGCGAGATCTAATGAGTATGTCCGTAGAACATTTGGGAGTGTGGTCCCTTGTAGTATTGTATATCCTTATTTCAATAATATTGAGAGTAATGCAGAACCTTGTTCTGGATATGATATTCTTAATTACAGCACCACGCTGTTTATCCTTTTTGGATTCCACAATTGAGTTATAGTTATTTGGATGCCCTGTGTTGATCCTTACAGAATGTGGTTCCTTGGAGCAGTCTAGATTATTAATCACCACTTGTTGCAGGGAATAATTGGCCAGCAGAAGCTTGCTATAATCTGTATTATCCTTATGCAGAAGGTATATATAGGAGAATGTTGAGTGTCCCTCTTATGGACGCCGTCTTCCCAGCCACAGTCTGGGAAGACGGCGTCCATAAGAGGGACACTCAACATTCTCCTATATATACCTTCTGCATAAGGATAATACAGATTATAGCAAGCTTCTGCTGGCCAATTATTCCCTGCAACAAGTGGTGATTAATAATCTAGACTGCTCCAAGGAACCACATTCTGTAAGGATCAACACAGGGCATCCAAATAACTATAACTCAATTGTGGAATCCAAAAAGGATAAACAGCGTGGTGCTGTAATTAAGAATATCATATCCAGAACAAGGTTCTGCATTACTCTCAATATTATTGAAATAAGGATATACAATACTACAAGGGACCACACTCCCAAATGTTCTACGGACATACTCATTAGATCTCGCCAGAACAGACGCACCCTGAGATACTTTTTCCACCAGGAATTGCTTTCTGTGACCAATAGAAAAAAACAGTACCCAGAGAGTTCCCTCTACTCTATTCCTTCTTGCATTCACTCCTTTCCCCCTTTGGAAACTAGTTCCTTCACCCTTAATGGAGTGTAATACGGCGTGAAGAAGGCCGATGTTAAGGCCGAAACGTCCCACCACATGTATTATTGCTACTATTTTCTTCTACTTATAGCATTGAAAAACCACTGAAAAATAAAAATACAAAAAATTTTTTTGAAAAAACAAATTTGTTGGTCTTTTTATACCTCTTCTTGAGTAGAGAGTGCAGTGTCTATAGTATATATGATAGTCTGGACCTTGGTCCACTCACTAGCACCTCCAAATTCACTTATAGCTGAGTGCACACCATACAATTTTGTATTACGGTCATTTTCATAATGTCGGTGCATCCGCAGGTACGATGTTGTTTGTCGTTCCTGCAGCTCCACACATCGCTGTGTGTGAAGCCGCAGGAGCGATAAACATCTCCTTACCAGCGCCCACCGTCCAATGGCAATGCGGAAGGGAGAAGGTGGGCAGGATGTTTATATCTCGCTCATCTCCACCCTTCCGCTTCTATTGGCCGGCCGATTGGTGACGTTGCGGTGACGCCGAACGCACCGCCTCCTTGAAGGAGGGATTCTTCGGCAGTCACAGCGACGTCGCCGACCAGGTATGTGCGTGTGAAGCTGCTGTAGCGTAGCGATAATGTTCGCTATGGCAGCTATCACAAGATATCGCATGTGCGACGGGGGCGGGTACTATCGCACTCGGCATCGCTACCATCGGCTAGCGACGTTGCAGCGTGCAAAGTAGCCCTAACTGTAAAGAACCCTTTCCTATTTAGCTTCCGGAATCGCTTTTCTTCCACTCGCAGTGAATGCCTCCTTGTCCTTAATCAATGGGTGCAAGACAAAAAAACGGACGTAACACGGACCGTTCTAATGGCATCCGACTTTTACGGATACATTACCGTTCCATAGCAGAGCATACGGATGCAAGGTGAGAAAATAACAGCACACTCGCATAGCACTCACTTTTCTGGATGAGAATAGCACCTTTTTGTATACACAGATATGATCTTGAGGGTATATTGTTAATCGCAGATCCGCTTTAAAGTCTGCTCGTTGTTTACCTTGAGTTACAGCATATTTAATTCTATCCGGTACTGGAGAGGTTAAGGTTAATGTCTATCATGCAGTGATCTAACAGGTAGTTGTAACCTCAGCAACTCCCTTCTGCTATAAATATTTGCTCCTCATTATTATTTCATCATTCCTCATTAGTATTTGCAGTCACTTCCTTCTGCTATAAATATTTGCTCCTCATTACTTCCTATGCCGGCTATAGCTCATACCTATGCTGTCAACTTTGAAGGGAGAAGCTGAGGTGTCGCTTCAGTTGCAGATGAGAAGTTCCTGTAGTTTTATTTGTTGTGTCTTTCTCCCCTGTTTGTCTTTTCTTCCTCATGTTGTCTTATTCCAGTGGCAAAACTAGCATCTCGTTGGCCTTCTCTAGTCAGGGTGAGGTGAGGGCCTAGGCACGCGATGGCGCACGGGGGCAGGATCCGTCAAGGAACATTAGGGAGTGCAGGTGAGTGTTAGGAGGTGATCTCGCTCCCCTCTCTAGAGCGCCAGAGCCTTCTGTGTATTGCTACCCTTATGTTCCCTCTGTGTTGCGCCGCTCGCCGGGAGCCCTCTCGTACCTGACACCTGCAGTCACATTGTGACAGAACGTTTATACTGTTGGACTCCTTTCCTCTTACATAAATGATGTTACCTTCTCTCTGCTCAGGCATCTATAGAAAAAGTGCACACAGCTTCAAATGTAAAGGTCACCAAAGCTGAATTAATTCCTGCATTATAAGGCATGGCAGGAATTCATGATATTAAGAGATGTATTTTCAAAATCCGTCCATAGACCGAGAGTGAAAATTAGCATTTCTAAATGTCAGTTCAACAGGTCGTTTCCCCGAAACGGTCTTTTTTTTTTATTATTCCTTTGTTCTTCTCTGTTTTGCCACAAAGTGACAGCAAATTGTGCAGGTGGCTCAGGTCATAGTCACGTTATACAGCAGCCATGGACTTAATTAGTGGCAAATCAGACTCCCGGTTCTATGCAAAGGTATGTCAATGGAATAAACTAATTCTGTCAAATGTGATCAAAACCCCTAAAATAACATTGGTATGCAAATAAGGTTATGATAAAAATATCCAGGAGCTTTGATTAGTGCGGTGGTGTCTGCACTGAACTGGGGGATAGGCTTGAAATACATTACCGTATTATGACAGCTAAATAACAACATATGTGGCCAGAACAACCGATGAAATCCCCCCCAAAATAGATAAAATATATCAAAATTTTATTGGGACATATTTAAAAACACCTCAATTTGAGTAAAGGTCACATAGAGTTAATACATGAATACAGCCCAGGCGGAGGAACAACGAAATGAAGGTGATGAATTAAAGCGCATTTGCAAGTGACTGGGCAAATGTTCCAATATATTAATATTATACAAGAAATCCATATATTTATTGCCCAATGCGACCATATAGTGCCCAACTCACCCATAAGGAGGTCCCCCACACACGACCCGACGCGCGTTTCGTGAGATGCTTTATCATGGGAGATTTGGTATCTAGTTTACGTGGTGGAGCTGACTTGTGAATGACCCAGATGTGACTTTCCTAAAAGAGGTTTAGTCAGCCATCATTCAATACCTAAATAATATCCCTAACGCTATCAATCAATAGCAGGATGTAGGTCCCAAAGAATAGAACAATACAGTTTCAAAATAATATTTGAGATCTATTGTATAAAGATACCAACAAATAAGGGGTCAAATAATATCACTGTCCAAAGTACCATATTTTTCACATTATGTATGGTAGGAAAATGTAGGGAGCATCTTATCATCTGAATGTGGCTTACCGAGGGGGGTGGTGGAGAGGGGTCACAGGAGGCCAGGGCAATGCTGAGGGCGGTGCGCTGTGCTGTGGGCTGGGCTGCTGGTGGTGCTGCAGGGCGGGATTTTCTGTGGTTGGTGCACTGTGCTGCAGGCAGTGCTGTGCGATTGGAGGTGAGCTGTGCTCACTGCTGGCGGTAAAGCAGGGGACGGTCGGGGCCGCCATTCTGAAAATGTCGACAGTGAAGGTTTCAAATAATGGCACCCAAAGTTGGCGCATGCTCATATGGAGTTCTTGGCTCAAGATCTTATCTGCACACGTGCCACCTCCAGTCCATTGATCTTCCTGCAGAGGACGTAAGAAAAATGGCGCCCGGAGGTGGCGCGTGCGTAGATAAGATCTCGGCTTGTCATTGAGCTGATAGCTCAGTCTGCGCACGCACTGACTCCGGGAGCCATTTCCTTGAAGCCCGCACCACTGACGGTTTCTGGATGATCCTGCCTCACAGCGCCCGCAGTGAGAATCTGGGACACCCACAGCACCGCCCGCAGCATCGCCCTACTCCACCACCGCCCCTGCCTCCTGTGACCCTGCTCCACCACCGCTGCTGCCCCCTCTCCGGTAAGACACCACCGGATTACAGTATAAGACGGACACCATATTTTTTTCCCCTTTTTTTCTCTCTACATATGGGGTGCGTCTTATAAAACGAAAAATGCATATATAATTTTCCAATGCACAGTAACACAATAATAGTGTCCAACTAAATACAGTGGAACCTTGGTTTGAGAGCGTTTTGCAGGACAAACAAAGCTTTTTAAAAAGTTGTAACTTGGTTTAAGAGCAATGCTTTGCAAGAAGAGCAAATCCTCACCGTGCACACGTCCGGTTCTGTCCTTTCACCACGCCCTGACCTGCTCTGGAGGTAACTTTCTGTACATATGTACTTTATACTGTATACAGTTTACCATCGTACAGTACAGTATATATTATATAGCATGTCTATCAATTTGCATTTGTGGACACAGTATTGTCCTTTCTTTCTGCTAACCAGTACAGCACATTGCTTGTATTGTAATCTGCCAGTGCAGTATTCCTACCCCACATTTGGCTTAGTTATGCCCTTATTTTGGGGAGAATAGATTTGGGATGTGTTTTTTTTGTGTATTGTACTAGAATAAAGGTTGACATATTCATACATCATTTTATTCTCTATACTGTACCTCCCGCACACCAACAATTCTATTGTAAGCTAACGTGCAGTATAATTTGTTATATATGTTGTTACTGTACAGTATTTTGTATTAAAGGGCAATTCTAGATGAGCCGGGTACAGTCCCGGGACTGTCGCATCTAATGGATGCGGCAATTCCGGGCAGCTGCTGGCTGATATTTTTAGGCTGGGGGGGGGGGGCTCCCCATAACGTAGGGTTCCCCATCCTGAGAATACCAGCCTTCAGCCGTGTGGCTTTATCTTGGCTGGTATCAAAATTGGGCAGGACCGTACGCTGTTTTTTTTAAATTATATATTTATTTACTTTACTGCACTACATAGACCCGCCCACCAGCGGCTGTGATTGGGTGCAGTGTGCAGCTGTTACTCAGCGTGGGGGCGCGTCTGACTGCAACCAATCATGGGCGCCGGTGGGCTGGGGAAGCAGGGAATACAAGATGGAATAATGAGCGGCCAGCATTTTCAAAAGCTGGAGAAGCCGCCAGAGCAGTGTGACAGCCGTGCCGGTGATCGGTCAGTGATCGGTGAGTATGAGAGAGGGGGGGAGAGGGAGAGACCGACAGACAGCGAGAGAGACCGAAAGTTTGTCAAAAAAGCGATTTGGTTCGAGAGTTGTTCTGGCGACTACGTAAACGCCGCGTGCTGCTCTGAGCACGTTATTCCAAGACACCAGAAATGCAGTCAGGCACCTTCTACACGCTGTGCCTTTTCCCATCCATTTCAGCCTCTTCCTCAGTCATCACAGGTCACCATTGGGTCCAACAGAAAATTATTCTGGTTTCCCATAGACTTACATTGGGCGTCGAATATTCGCGAATACTCGAATAGCGGCGACGTATTCGCCGGATATTCGGCAAAGCGAATATTAGGGTATTCGATCATCCCTAATTATTTCTACAGAAAATTATTGCAATTACACATGTTTTTTCATACACAAGTTTATCTCACACAAACCCCTCAAAATTGGCAAAACTGTTGTCACCCTTAACTTAATATTTGGTTACACGCTCTTTGGAATAAATAACTGCAATCAACCTCGTCTGAGGTCAGTGTATAATTGGGGAGTCTGGTCTAGGGTCAGGGTTTATTTACGGGGTCTGTATTTATTTAGGGGGTCTGGCCTCTGCCACCTTTATCATCCCTGTATATTATATCCGAGTTAGATTACAATAATTTTGCTGAAATTTCGTCCCTGATCTCTCCTCCGTGTTATACTGCAATATTTTGTAGTTAACAAAGCCACGTAGCAACGACAATATATATTATCTGTGAGTAATCTTGTAATTATAGCCACCCTCCGGCTCTGTTTTAGTGGAAATCAATCTTCTTTACACCCTTTGCTTTCTATCACAACCAGCGCCTTAATGAAACCTGGCGAGGGGGTGATTTTATCACAAACTAGCTGTACTACCCGGCTTCGCCCGGGTTAATAACTGCTGTTAACAAAATAGAATGTATTAACAAAAATTTTATTCTGCACACAAAAACCACAAAACAAATGTAATTATGTCTGTCTCCCCGTCTGTATATATCTCTCTGTCTCTCTCTCTTTGTCTGTCTGTCTCTTTCCCTGTCTGTCTCTGACTGTCTCTGTCTCTTTCTCCGTCTGTCTCAATCTCTTTCCCTGTCTGTCTATCTATCTCTGTCACTTTCCCTGTCTGTCTCTCTTTCCCTCTCTTTCCCTGTCTCTCTTTCCCTCTTTCCCTCTGTCTCTTTCCCTGTGTCTGTCTCTTTGTCTGTCTCTTTACCTGTCTTTGTTTGTCTCTTTCCCTGTCTGTCTCTTTCCCTCTCTTTCCCTGTCTGTCTGTCTCCCTGTGTCTGTCTCTGTCTCTTTGTCTGTGTCTGTCTCTTTCACTGTCAGTCTGTCTCTTTGTCTGTCTTTATGTCTGTCTCTTACCCTGTCTGTGTCTGCCTCTTTCCCTGTCTGTGTCTGTCTCTTTCCCTGGATGCATTGTGACACGCCAACATTCCATATAAGGGCGTGGCTGCGCATTTTTCTGAAGTTCTGGCTGCACTGTGACTCCCAGCTCCATTCGCTTTAATGGAGGCAGGTTTTTTGGTGAATAACTGTAAAGAGCGGGGTTAAAATTTCCCCTCAAAACATAGCCTATGACGCTCTCGGGGTCCAGAAGTGTGAGTGTGCAAAATTTTGTGGCTGTAGCTGCGACGGTGTAGATGCCAATCCCGGACATACACACATACACACATTCAGTTTTATATATTAGATAGATATCAACCTTTGTGGATCTATACGCCTGTAGCTCACATATAGATCTAGAATTAAAATAATGTTTGGAGTAAGAATAATATTTTTTTTCTATTTTTTACCCTTTATTTCTAGATTTATTTAGCTGGAAGCCTCAACTCTATGAATCTTTTTTTTTTTTAGGAAGACTGTTTTTGATCAACCGTATACAGTGGCATGCAAAAGTTTTTGGAATCCCCTGTCAAAATTACTGTTATTGTGAACAGGTAAGCAAGTTGAAGATGAAATGATCTCACTATACGTGCTTTAGCTTGCTTCCAGGTTTATATGACTGAGGAAAACCACCTCTGTAATACATATCTCCCTTCCATTACATGTCTGTAGACCATCTTAAAATTGATATATACTAAAAGCATACGACAAGACCTGCCACATACCAGAAACACCCAACAAGACCTACTGTGTACCAAGGACAGGACATCCTATAAGAGCTGCTACCAGGAACACCCCCCAAGATCTTACTGTTACCAGAAACACCACACAAAACCAACCGTAAAACCAATGAACCATATCACACAATACCTGCCGTATACCAGGAACATCCATAATACCTGTCGTTTACTGAGAATACCCCAGAAGAACTGCCATATACAAGGAACATCCCAAAAAAACTCAAAAGACCTGCCATATATTGGAACACCCACAAAAGACTTGTCATATAACAGGAATACCCCTTAAGACTTCCCATACACCAAGGACACCCCACAAGACCTGCCATATACCAGTAACACCCTACAAGACCTGCTGTATACGGAAATACCCCCAAAAGACCTGCCATATATTGGAATACCCCCAAAAGACTTACCATATACCAGGAACACCTGACAAGACCTACCATATACCACGAACACTGCACAAGACCTGTCATATACTAGGGAATACGCCTCAAGACTTGCCGTATACCAAGGACACCCCACAAGATCTTCCATATTCCAGGTGTGCCGCCCTCGTGCCAGCAGCCGTGCTGCTCGGATGCGGATCTGCGGTATGGCTCGAGGGACTCTACCGGATCCGGGGGTCGCGCGGACACTTCGAATATAAAGGGCACGTATTTGTATGGGATTTGCTGTAATTAGTCTGTGACGTTACCCACGGTGTGTGGTGAGATGTGACACCACCGCTGCTGTTATGGGGTACCCGGGGGCGATGGGATGGCAGCTGGATATTAACCCCTCCGTGGGTAGGGATGGATGCCCCGGGGCCCAGAGTTGTGCAGGGTTGCAGGGACCAGTAAACTTAAGGTACTGTCACACATAACGAGATCACTAGCGAGATCGCAGCTGAGTCACCGTTTTGGTGACGCAGTAGCGATCCCGTTAGCGATCTCGTTATGTGTGACACCTACCAGCGATCTGGCCCCTGCTGTGAGATCGCTAGTCATTGCTGAATGGTCCAGGTCATTTTCTTCAAAGGCGATGTCCTGCTGGGCAGGACACATCAATGTGTTTGACACTGTGTGACAGGGTCCCAGTGACTGCTGAGATCGTTATACAGGTCGCTACTGTGACCTGTATTGTTCCTGCATCGCTGGTAAGATCTGACTGTGTGACATCTCACCTGCGACCTCCCAGCGACTTACCAGCGATCCCTATCAGGTCGCATCGTTTTCGGGATCGCTGGTAAGTCGTTGTGTGTGACTGGGCCTTTACAGTTCGGTTGTCCTGGTGCTGATTGAAGTTGCACTGATGTGTGGAATCAATAAACACAAAGTCCTTTTGGTAAACAAAGGTGTTGGTGGTCGGCCGCAGGCGGGTGTATCTTATCCCACACCCGGGCTAGTAGTCAATGTCTCTCTCCTCTGCACGCTTTGTGTTGTGTGTTGGACCTCCCGGTTTGAAACACGGGGGTCCGCTCCCGATCCTTTGGTTGGGAGCCTTGCCCGCTGATGCTGACCCTTGGGGTCTACCGGGCTCTGGCGGATGCCCTATCCCTCTCGGTGGGTGGTTGTCTCTTTTCGGGACTTAGGTTGGGACAGGACCTAAAATCCTGCCCCCAATCGGTTAGCTAGGCCGTTGGTTTCGGTCCTGGCTTCAGGGTCCAAGTACCCCCTTATGTGTACTGTTTCTGGGTCGGTTCTCCGGTGTCGGTACCAGCGGGCTATAACCCTGCCCTGGTCCACCTCGGATCTCCGGCAGCCGTCTTCCTGTCTCCTCCTGACACTGGCCACTGTCTGCCACCTAGCCAGTAGGCCAGGGCTCCAACCCCGACGCCTGTCAACTAGCGCCTCCAAACTCCTCCACTAAACTCCACTTACTCAAACTGAACTGACTGTTTTCCCGCCCCCGGCTCTCCAGACTCCTAGGTGGGCGTTTCTCATCCGCCTAGTCCGGCCCACTGGTGTGTCTGTACTAACCAAAGGGGGGGTGGCTAGGGTTTCAGGTCAGCTGTATGTAACAAGAACCACAAGGTTAATACTGAGTCTGGATGATGGCCACGTTCTGATCGTATTACACTGAACCCTGGAGGAATCCCGTCTAGCTCCCAGCGATATAGAGTAGCTGATACTCGGGACTTACAGTCCTTGCTGGTGGAGCTCACAATCCGGGAATACTAATGGCCTTAATACTGGGCGATATATTGAAACACCCTTAGGACAGGGAGCTGCTTTCTCCTCCTCTGCATGTGTTTTCCTTACAGGTAACAATTGTGGCCATGTTTTTGTCCAGAATAACGATAATACCTACAGACATACCATTAGAATAGGAAACTTTCCTCTTTTCCTTGTCTCCTCTGACAGGACTCTAATACAGCCATCATTAATAATTTGCCTCAAACAGTCTCCCATTCGTCTCTGGAAATCAGAGTGGACAAAAACTCATCCGTCCAGACAATCCTACTACCACTACGTGTACAATCATTTATTACATCCCAGTTCAGGGACTAGTCAATAAGAAACCATAATAGCTTGCCGGACTAACAAGTCTTCCTTGAACTACGTTATATACTAACAAGGGAATAAGCATTGTCCTGACAAACAAGAATAGTTCCCTGTGTGTGTTATTTAAGGAGTGATTCGGAATTGATCCCCTGATGATCCCCTGTATTGCGTTAGGGGGGGTGAAACGCGTCGGGAGAGTTGGGGGGGTCCATAAGCTAAGTGGACCTCTTGACTCTTACCTAACAGTTCAATACGTATAAAAGGGAAACCATGCACCATTGAAGAACCTTGACAACTAACGCAATTTTTGTTAATGTTGTTTGTTAATGTGGTTCTGTCTTGCACTACGCTCTATCACGTTTTTTTCTGGTGATGGTCACCCCCGCTAGAGGTTCACTAGGACAGTGAGGATAAGTCTATCTGTAGCGGATAGAGGTTCAGGATATTAGGATACCTTGCAGGAGGATAGACTGAGTATCCATATAGATCAGGATCACCCTGATATTGACTAAAGAAATCTCTGAACTGTGCCTTCGCTTATGTAGCGCCTTCGCTTATGTAACAAATCCTTGTTGGCTTCCTCCAGGGGCTGATGTCCACACCAGGGGGTGGGCCAGGTGATTGGCCCCGCCCACCGAGGAGTTTACAGTCCTGGAGGCGGGAAAAGGAAGCAGATCAGTTTTGAGTTTTGGAGAGTGAAGTGGTAGTAGAGGAGACTGACCGTGTCCGGGTGCGTGGCCCGGGCACATACAGCAAGGTTGGCAGACGGTGGTGACCGTCTGCAGGAGAGGCTGATTTGAGTGAACCGTAAGGACCGGGGACGGGTGGTGGCCCGACGGTACCGGATCGGGGAGCAAACAGAAGCCAGCACCATTCGGCAGGGCTTACAGACCCCGACCAGGCTAGGAGTCGCTGTAAAACTGGTCAAATCCGTTAGCGAAGGGAACCTCCGGGGTTTCCCAGCAGTCAAGACCCGATTGAAGGCAACAGCTCACACCGTAAAGGGAAACACAGTCACCGCCAAGGCTACAGTTCCCAGGGCCAGAGCCTGCGGGCAAAAGGGGCTCCCTCAGCATCCATCCAAGCTGGGGAGCGGGTTACCGGTGGGAACCCATTGGAACCATAAACACAACACAGGTGCAGGAAAGGCAGTCACCATCAACCTACGGGAAGAGCTACCGCAGCCGTCTGTGGGACCCGTCCATCCAGCCGTTTGTTTTACCAGAGACTTTGCATTCATCATTGGCTGAGTGAGTACCATCGTGCCGTGCGGCACAGCGCTGCCCCCGCAACCCTGCACCTCACCAGGCCCCGTAACCCGCCTGCCATCCATCCCTACCCCTCACCGGGCCCAGGGACAACCAACCCCCCTACCCACGGAGGGGAGAAACTACATCCAAGCTGCTCCCTGTCATCGCTCCCGGGATCCCCGTCCAGAGCAGCGGTGGTGTCACAACCTCATCACAACCGTGGGTGGCGTCACGGACAATATCCCTAAACCAAACCACCCCCTTTCACTCACGGGCGAGGAGCGCCGCTCGAGTCCCCGGGATCCGGCCCACCGCTCGAGCCACCACCGAGCAGCAGCAGCAGCCGGACCCGAGCAGTGGGTGAGCGCAGCGTCCCCTCCTCCGCCCGCGACACTTACGAACCATTTGTCCTGGGCTATCCTCAGGCGAGGGTCGAACACTGGTCGACACCTGCACTACTTGTGTTTGTCTATATGTGGTCTTGATTACTAATTGAGAGAACATTACAATTGT
The DNA here is from genome assembly GCF_048569485.1 of Anomaloglossus baeobatrachus. Lineage (NCBI taxonomy): Eukaryota > Metazoa > Chordata > Amphibia > Anura > Aromobatidae > Anomaloglossus > Anomaloglossus baeobatrachus. The sequence goes on along the minus strand of NC_134353.1, from coordinate 920,813,019 downwards.
TCTGTTTTAAATATTTATCGAATAAAGTATAATTTTATGACAGCTGTATGTAACCCTGTGTGGCAAGGTGTTATGCGGGGGCCTATCTGTGTGACTACCTGGTTTTGCCAAGGCGTCACACAGGAATACCCCACAAGACCTGCTGTATACAGGAACACTTCACAAGACCACCCGTAAACTGGAAAAACTGATCTGCTATACTGAGAACACCCAACAAGATCTGCTTTTTCGGAGATGCTCTTACCCAATTCCTTAGAAATCACAATTCAGTCCTTGACAACATTGCTCTGATTCTTCCATTTGCCCATTTTTTCCTACTTCCGTCCAACACATCAACTTCAAGAACTAACTGCATTAGTTGCAGATATTATGTGCACACTATATGGAATCTTTATGGTATTATTTTTACAGTGAAGTATAAAATTATGTAGGCAACAATGGGGCAGAATATATACAGTGTACATATTTTCTTTATAAAAAAAAAAAAAACTTCTGTGGACCCTGACTATTAAAACCTTTGGTTGTAAGAGAATGAGGTCTTACCTTACATTATATAAATGCTAATGTCATGGTGTTTAAATAGATATTGTATATGAAAATGAATATGTGGCGCCCCTGAGGCTCTGATTGCCACAGGGTACTGCGCCTCAATGAAGGTGCGGTATCTATCTCAGGGAAGGAGGGGGTTAATCACCGTTGTTCCACATTCACACACATTACATACAGCTTCGGAGCCTTCACATAGAGTGGGTGGACTCGGGGTTGGCAGGGGGTAGTCAAACGGTCATGGGACTTCCCCGGTCACTGAAGCCAGCCACCTGGGGCACGGGTTCCACTTGGGGCAGAAATAGGCACAACACACTCACATCAAAAACAGATCCGTCAGGACCATAGTTCTGGCAAGACATCTCTGGAAAATGTGGACTTTACTAGGCCCAGAAGCTTGGAGCAGGAGCTCAGCCAGGGTACCTAACTGCGGAGGGTGACACCCTAGAAATAGGACTCTCACTCCTTCTCTCTCAAAACACCAGTGGGCCCCTTGCCAGATCTGGGATTGACTGGAGCCCATCACGGCAGTGATCAGTGTGACTGAGCTGGCAGCTGAAGTTGTGAGTAAACTACACCCTGAACTCGCAGAGACTGTGTTGGCTCTTCCTTACCGACGTCGCCACCCAACGCTTAGGCGCCAACGGCCATTATCACCCTCATCATCCACCCGGGACCCGCTCCGCCCGTGGGGAGCGATACCATCCCAGCTGACATAACACCTGCCTCGACGAGGAATTCTGCAGCGGCGGCTACTCCTGGCCGCATACCACAGGTGGCGTCACGACAAACTCTCCCAAATAGCCCGCTTCTCCCACCATTAACTGTACGCTTCGGGGCAATGGAATCGGGCAAGGCCACCCAGTGACAGTGCCTAATCTGACCCGAAACGGCCCAGCAACGAGTAGGTTAACCACCTGCCCCGTGGGGCGCTACAAATACCTTTGAAGACAAATACAAAACCCTCTGAAGACCTGCAATTAGATTAGGGGGCTAATTGCATTATTAAAAATATCATCCATTGGTCTACAGCCAAAGAGTTAAATGACTGGAATAAATACATCATCATAAACCCCTAAGTCGAATGATTTTTATATTTTCTACCATTTCTGTGGCAGGATTTCAGAGCCAGTGAATAAAAAAAAAGTGGGACATTAATTACCCGTCAGCTGAACTTCATGCCCTATCGAGGATCCACAAGCAGAGGCGATTGTAATTAAGTGTGCAGCCATGCATTGCTGGAAACTATTAGTCATATTAGGGGATGAGTGCGGATGGTTGTAGTCATGTAATTACACTACTGGATACTTGTAGCCCTCGTATTGTGTTTATTAGTAATCACAACAGCGATTAACCCAAAGGCTATCAATGGGAGATTCCTATTCACAGGGCAGAACTTCGCCTTCTAGCCTCTGACTATGGCCTCATTCACACATCAACATTTGCCAAAACCAGGAGGGCCTCCAAATTACAGAACAGGTGTCAATCTTTCAATTATAGTTTTTCTCTGAAGGTTCCTCTTTTGTGGCTTTGGCAAATAAACAACGATGCAAAAATACTGATATGTTAGGATATGTGTGTGTCGCGGACGGAGGAGGGGACGCTGCGCTCTCCCACTGCTCGGGTCCGGCTGCTGCTGCTCGGCGGTGGCTCGAGCGGTGGGCCGGATCCCGGGGACTCGAGCGGCATTCCTCGCCCGTGAGTGAAAAGGGGTAGGGATTGGTTGGATGGTGGATTTGAGTATTGTCCGTGACGCCACCCACGGTTGTGGTGATATTGGTGACACCACCGCTGCTCTGGACGGGGATCCCGGGAGCGGTGACAGGGAGCAGCTTTGTTGTTAGTTCTCCCCTCCGTGGGTAGGGGGTTGGTTGTCCCGGGGCCCGGTGATGGGGGGAAGGGATGGATGGCAGGCGGGTTACAGGGCCTGGTGAGGTGCAGGGTCGCAGGGGCAGCGCTGTGCCGCACGGCACGGTGGTACTCACTGAGCCAATGATGAGGACACAGTTCTCGGTAAAACACACGGCTGGATGGACGGGTCCCACAGACGGCTGCGGTGGTTTCTGCTCCCGGCAGGTTGATGGTGACTGCCTTTCCCTGCACCTATGTACGGTAGATGGTTACGATGGGTTCCCACCGGTAACCCGCTCCCCAGCTTGGATATGGGCTGGAGGAGCCCCTTTTTGCCCGCAGGCTCTGGCCCTGGAAAACGGTTGCCTTGGCGGTGGCGGTGTCTCCCTCTCATGGTTGGGCTGTTGCCTTTTGTCGGGACTTGGCTGCTGGGGAACCCAGGAGGTTCCCTTCGCTGACGGATTCGACAAATTCACGGCGACTCCTAGCCTTGTCAGGGTCCATAAACCCCTGCCAGATGGTGCTGACTTCACCTTGTGTACCGGTCTGGTACCGCCAGGCCACCGCCCGTCCACGGTCCTTACGGTAAACTCCGATCGGTCACTCCTGCAGACGGTCACCACCGTCTGCCAACCTTGCTGTACCGCCCGGGCCACACACCCGGACGCTGTCAGTTAGTTGCTCCACTACCACTTCACCTCCTTCCACTTTCACCTCCAGAACTAATCTGTTTACTTTTCCCGCCTCCAGGACTGTGAACTCCTCGGTGGGCGGGGCCAACCGCCTGGCCCACCCCCCTGGTGTGGACATCAGCCCCTGGAGGAAGGCAACAAGGGTTTTGTGTCTGACTTCGGTGTGCCTGACCGGGAGTGTGGGGTGTGTGGGTGTTGTTCTCTGTGGCCCCTGGCTTGTCCAGGGCGCCACATGCGCACGTTGCGTTCTGGCTTGACATATAAAATGCAGCGTTTTGTCACACCATATGCATTTCAAAACACATTCAAGACGCTGTATTTTGGATGCATTTTGACTGCAGATTGGATGCGTTCTGGAAAGGGAGAGGGAAAAGCATCCAAAACGCACAAAAGAAGTGACATGTTGCTTTTTAGAACGCATTGATTTTGTAAAAAATTTGGCATCCAAAACGCAACGTGTGCATGGAATTTGCTTAATTGTCATAGACTTTGTTGGGGACGCACAACGCATGTGTTTACGCTGCAGTTTAATACGCTGCTTAATCGCATGAAAAAACGCAACGTGCGCACACAGCCTTAATGAGGCTTTATGAAATACTAAGTGAAGTGAGTTGTGATGCCCCAGGGCTGTGGGGTACTTTGTCCCGGGCATGTGTGACACTCAGGGGAGTCGTGGTCGCGGCCGATGCCCGGTTCCGTGACGCTGAGGGTCGGTCCGAATAAAAAAAGGGGTAAAAATAAAAGGGAATAAAATAAGAGTTTGACGACTACGCCACTTGCGGTGTGCGGCCAGGTTATTTGAAGTCAGTGCTGCAGGGTTCTGCTGGGGCTGATGGAGTAGTGCAGCTTAGGTCTTTTGGACCCTCCGCAAGCAGGGCTGGGCCCCAGCAGTGGATCATGCGGGTTGTAGTGGGGAACAGTCAGTGTGTGTGTGTATACGGAGGCGGTAAGGAATCAGGCCACACCAGTATTGCAGTTTTAACTTGCCTTGTTTTTACTTGAGTGTTTGGACCGCTGGTGCCGGTCCCAGGTGTATCCGCTCCCCTTTTTCTCCGTGCCAGCTATGACCTGGGTTGGCTTTCCTCCATGCACACTTGTTGTTGAAGGGCTCCCGTGGCCTAGAGCTGCTTGGGAACCCCTCCGTTTCTGTCTTGGTCCTATTGCAGGCAGCCTGGACTATTTAAGGGGTTCAGTCCCCGGTCACCTCTTTGCTGCTGATGCTTCAGACTCTTTGGTTGGCGATGGACCCTGGAGATCTTCTCGCCTGGCAGATTTAACAGTTAACCATGAAGTGTCCCGCTGTCCTAGGGTCTGCACCCCGCCTCGTGCTGAGTCCTGTGAGCCTTGGTTCCAGACTTCAATAGGCACCCCGCGGTCCCTGGAGTTTTCCACTTCCACAGGTAACTCATGGTTCCTGGAGTCCTGGTCCCTTACTCCACAGGCCCTCACTCCTGTCACAGCACTCCGGTGTTACTTCAGGTCTTTTCCTTTATTTCTGTACTTTTCACTCTTTCACTACTACTCTCAACTTCCTCTTCCTTCTCCTTTCCTCACTTGACTGACTGAACACCACTTCTTCCCGCCAACTTTCCAACTGACCACTGGCCCCTCCCCCTGCTGGGTCTCTTCCTACAGATTGGGTGGCGACTATCCAGTCCGTGTCCATCCCTTTTACCTGTTGCTAGGCAGTCTCCCAGTTTGCTATTGGGGTTGTGTATGTGGCTTGAAGGTGCTGGTGTGTTAACTGGCACGGATATTCCGGGGTTTGGGTTTCCACTGTTACCTTTGTGGCACCTGGTACCGCAGGGGTGCTACAGAGTCATGTTTGATATTAAATAGAGTTGAGCAAAAAGTCTTAGAAGCTCATGGACCGGGGTGTCATTTCAAGAAGCTGGGATGTGGCATTCAGAAATTTCACATAATAGTTTGTCGAGACTGAGGAGAGTTTGTGGAAACAAGCCTGGAAAATTTTAGAATGTTCTGGTCACATTGGTGGGGTTTACATAGACTCTATCCAAAACCTGACTTCCCATTCTGTTGTGATTGCTTCCGGGGAGGTCTTCGGGGGTGGAACATAAACATACTGCCCCCTATATACAATAATATACACTGACAAGAGAAAGGTAGTAATGTTTTGAACTTTTGACTTTCAGGTTCCATATCTCACCATCCTCTACAGCTTTAAGTGTGAGACGACCTTCGTCTTATAGACAATCATCTTGGCTATCTCATACAAAGATTTGACTTGCAACTATTTAGCATGTGATCAGTTATGCAGATTATTGTCATGTCACTGCATTGTTACTGTTTTGCTCCTGAGTTGAAACTTGTTGAAAAAAAGTTGAAACTTTTTTTTCTTCCTGTATACTACAAATTACAACCTGTTCTCACATTCCCTAATAGCTCAGTGTGTTATTAGGTTGATTCCCAAGTGAAAAGTGATTGGTTCGAATTGAGGAGCAGCCATGGAGAAGATTTCCCAAAAAAGAGAAACAGCATCATCCAGCTCATCGATAGCGGTCACTCGGCCAAAAAAATTGCCAAACTGCATCATGTGAGGCCATGACAGTAGAAAGAATACGAAATGAAGTCCGTCCATTCAAAAGCCAAGAGGAGGACGATCAGGCAAAATAAAGGAGTCAACAAGTTGACTCATCACAAGGTCTATCAGTTCTGTATTGACACACGACAGTGGAGGCAGCTCATAAGCTTCATATAGTGAGATCACAGACATCCATGCGAGCACCATGTTACACAAGTCTGGAATGGTGGCCCGAAAAAAGGCGAAGAAGCCTCAACTTCAATATTATCATAAAAAATGTCGGCTCAAGTTTGCAAAAAAAGTACGAAAAGTAGAAAATTAGAAACGGGTGGTTAGGAGCGATGAGACAAAAGTCAATAGACGGCACTGATGGGTGCAAATGAGAAGAAACAAGGGAAAAAGGATAACGAATCGAGAAATTGAAGGAACTGTCAAGTTCAGTGGAGGAAGCCTGATGATATGGGGGTGTTTCACAACCAAATGCGTTGGATACTTGACCAGGATCGATGGTGGTCTCAATGCTGAGCTATATATGAGTGTCCTACACGAAAAGTTACTTCATACACTTGAGTACTATGGCAAGAAAACGACAACATAGTGTTCCAGCAGGAGAACAACCCGAAGCATATTGGAGAAGAAATGGTTCAGAGACAATGAAGTAGAGGAGCTGGATAGTCCCCCACAGTCCCCAGACCTTAACCAAATCCAAAACTTATGGGTAGAGTTGAAGAGAAAGCTGTATACATCCCACCAGTATACACCAACACTGGAAACGTGTAGAAGAGATCTGGAATCAGATTTCGGTGGAGACATGCTTGTTTCTAATTGAGAGCCCAAAAGGATTCAGGTAGAGGTGAAAGCCAAAGGTGGATTTACAAAATACTAACAAAATAATAAAAAGTAAAATTTTGATTTTTAGAGGCAAAACAGTAACAATGAAGGGATATGATGAGAATCTGCATAACTAATTGTGACGCCCTGGGCAAGCCAGGGGTCACAGGTCATAACACCACCACACCCTACACCCCAGTTAGGAACACCAAGGCTAACCAAAAATCCTTGTTGCCTTCCTCCAGGGGCTGATGTCTACACCAGGGGGTGGGCCAGGCGGTTGGCTCCGCCTACCGAGGAGTTCACAGCCCTGGAGGCGGGAGAACCAGGCAGTGCAGTTTAGGAGGAGGAAGTAGAAGGAAGTGGTAGAGGAGCTAAGGAGAGGAGCTGAAGAAAGGGAAAGTGACAGTTAAGACAGCCTGAAGCTGGTCCGGGTGTGTGCCCCGGACTGAGACAGCAAGGTCAGCAGACGACGATGACTGTCTGCAGTGGTGGCTGTTTGGAGGTTGCTGAAAGGACCGAGGACGGGTGGTGGCCCGGCGGTACCGGAGCAGTATACGAAGAACAGTCAGCACCAGTGGCAGGGGCCTTTCGGATCTCGGCAAGGCTAGGAGTCGCCGTGAATTTGCCAAATCCGTTAGTGAAGGGGACCTCTGGGTCTCCCAACAAGCAAGTCCCGATTGAAGGCAACAGTCCAACCGTTACAGAGAGACACCGCCACCGCCAGGGCACCAGTTTCTCAGGGCCAGCGCCTGCGGGCAAAGTAGGGCTCCTCCGGCCCATATCCAAGCCGGGGAGCGGGTTACCGGTGGGAACCCATCGAAACCATCATCATCTTAGGTGCAGGAAAAGGGACCGTCACCGTCAACTACTGGGGAAAAGCAAGTGCAGCCGTCCGTGGGAACCGTCTTTCCAGCCGTGTGTTTTACCGAGAACTGTGTCATCGTCTCAGGCTGAGTGAGTACCACAGTGCCGTGCGGCACAGCGCTGCCCCCGCGTCCCTGCACCCCACCAAGCCCTGCATCACCCACCTCATCACTGGGCCCCGGGACAACCAACCCCTACCCACGGAGGGGAGGACTAACATCTAGCTGCTCCATACCATCACTCCCGGGCTCCCCATACAGAGCAGCGGTGGTGTCAACAAGTCACCACAACCGTGGGTGGCGTCACGGACAATAAACTATCCCTAATCCCAATCCCCTTTCACCCACGGGCGAGGAGCGCCGCTCGAGTCCCCGGGATCCGGCCCATCGCTTGAGCCACCGAGCAGCAGCAGCAGCCGGACCCGAGCAGTGGGAGAGCGCGGCGTCCCCTCCTCCGCCCGCGACATAATCATATGCTGAATAATAGCATTATCCATTATGCAGTGTTTCTGCAGTGATTTGAAGCGCACATGTGCTGTCAAATCGCTGCAGAATATTCAGCATGTACGTGCACACGAGCCATAATACTGCCCCTATGTACAAGAATATAATTACTATGATACTGCTTCTATATACAAGAATGTAACTACTATAATACTGCCCCCTATGTACAAGAATATAACTACTATAATAATGCTCCTATGTACAAGAATATAGCTACTATAATACTGCCCCTATGTACAAGAATATAACTACTATAATACTGCTCCTATGTACAAGAATATAACTACTATAATACTGCTCCTATGTACAAGAATATAACTACTATAATAATGCTCCTATGTACAAGAATATAGCTGCTATAATACTGCCCCTATGTACAAGAATATAACTACTATAATACCGCCCCTATGTACAAGAATATAACTACTATAATACTGCTCCTATGTACAAGAATATAACTACTATAATACTGCCCCTATGTACAAGAATATAACTACTATAATACTGCTCCTATGTACAGGAATATAACTACTATAATACTGCTCCTATGTACAAGAATATAACTACTATAATACTGCTCCTATGTACAAGAATATAACGACTATAATACTGCCCCTATGTACAAGAATATGACTACTATAATAATGCTCCTATGTACAAGAATATAACTACTATAATACTGCTCCTATGTACAAAAATATAACTACTATAATACTGCTCCTATGTACAAGAATATAACTACTATAATAATGCTCCTATGTACAAGAATATAGCTACTATAATACTGCCCTTATGTACAAGAATATAACTACTATAATACTGCTCCTATGTACAAGAATATAACTACTATAATACTGCCCCTATGTACAAGAATATAACTACTATAATACTGCTCCTATGTACAAGAATATATCTACTATAATACTGCTCCTATGTACAAGAAAATAACTACTATAATACTGCCCTCTATGTACAAGAATATAACTACTATAATACTGCTCCTATGTACAAGAATATATCTACTATAATACTGCCCCTATGTACAAGAATATAACTACTATGATACTGCCCTCTATGTACAAGAATATAGCTACTATAATACTGCTCCTATGTACAAGAATATAACTACTATAATACTGCCCCTATGTACAAGAGTATAACTACTATAATACTGCCCTCTATATACAAGAATATAACTACTATAAACTGCTCCCTATGTACAAGAATATAACTACTATAATACCGCCCCTATGTACAAGAATATAACTACTATAATACTGCCCCCTATGTACAAGAGTATAACTACTATAATACTGCCCCTATGTACAAGAGTATAACTACTATAATACTGCCCCTATGTACAAGAATATAACTACTATAATACTGCCCTCTATATACAAGAATATAACTACTATAAACTGCTCCCTATGTACAAGAATATAACTACTATAATACCGCCCCTATGTACAAGAATATAACTACTATAATACTGCCCTCTATGTACAAGAATATAACTACTATAATACTGCCCCCTATGTACAAGAATATAGCTACTATAATACTGCCCCTATGTACAAGAATATAACTACTATAATACTGCCCCCTATGTACAAGAATATAACTACTATAATACTGCCCCTATGTACAAGAATATAACTACTATAATACTGCCCCTATGTACAAGAATATAACTACTATAATACTGGCCCTATGTACAAGAATATAACTACTATAATACTGCCCCCTATGTACAAGAATATAACTACTATAATACTGCCCTCTATGTACAAGAATATAACTACTATAATACTGCCCCTATGCACAAGAATATAACTACTATAATACTGCTCCTATGAACAAGAATATAACTACTATAATACTGCTCCTATGTACAAGAATATAACTACTATAATAATGCTCCTATGTACAAGAATATAGCTACTATAATACTGCCCTTATGTACAAGAATATAACTACTATAATACTGCTCCTATGTACAAGAATATAACTACTATAATACTGCCCCTATGTACAAGAATATAACTACTATAATACTGCTCCTATGTACAAGAATATATCTACTATAATACTGCTCCTATGTACAAGAAAATAACTACTATAATACTGCCCTCTATGTACAAGAATATAACTACTATAATACTGCTCCTATGTACAAGAATATATCTACTATAATACTGCCCCTATGTACAAGAATATAACTACTATGATACTGCCCTCTATGTACAAGAATATAGCTACTATAATACTGCTCCTATGTACAAGAATATAACTACTATAATACTGCCCCTATGTACAAGAGTATAACTACTATAATACTGCCCTCTATATACAAGAATATAACTACTATAAACTGCTCCCTATGTACAAGAATATAACTACTATAATACCGCCCCTATGTACAAGAATATAACTACTATAATACTGCCCCCTATGTACAAGAGTATAACTACTATAATACTGCCCCTATGTACAAGAGTATAACTACTATAATACTGCCCCTATGTACAAGAATATAACTACTATAATACTGCCCTCTATATACAAGAATATAACTACTATAAACTGCTCCCTATGTACAAGAATATAACTACTATAATACCGCCCCTATGTACAAGAATATAACTACTATAATACTGCCCTCTATGTACAAGAATATAACTACTATAATACTGCCCCCTATGTACAAGAATATAGCTACTATAATACTGCCCCTATGTACAAGAATATAACTACTATAATACTGCCCCCTATGTACAAGAATATAACTACTATAATACTGCCCCTATGTACAAGAATATAACTACTATAATACTGCCCCTATGTACAAGAATATAACTACTATAATACTGGCCCTATGTACAAGAATATAACTACTATAATACTGCCCCCTATGTACAAGAATATAACTACTATAATACTGCCCTCTATGTACAAGAATATAACTACTATAATACTGCCCCTATGCACAAGAATATAACTACTATAATACTGCTCCTATGAACAAGAATATAACTACTATAATACTGCTCCTATGTACAAGAATATAACTGCTATAATATTGCCCCTATGTACAAGAATATAACTACTATAATACTGCCCCTATGTACAAGAATATAACTACTATAATACTGCCCCCTATGTACAAGAATATATATACTATAATACTGCCCTCTATGTACAAGAATATAACTACTATAATACTGCCCCCTATGTACAAGAATATAACTACTATAATATTGCTCCTATGTACAAGAATATATCTACTATAATACTGACCCTCTATGTACAAGAATATAACTACTATAATACTGCTCCTATGTACAAGAATATAACTACTATAATACTGCCCCTATGTACAAGAATATAACTACTATAATACTGCTCCTATGTACAAGAATATATCTACTATAATACTGCTCCTATGTACAAGAATATAACTACTATAATACTGCCCTCTATGTACTAGAATATAACTACTATAATACTGCTCCTATGTACAAGAATATATCTACTATAATACTGCCCCTATGTAGAAGAATATAACTACTATGATACTGCCCTCTATGTACAAGAATATAGCTACTATAATACTGCTCCTATGTACAAGAATATAACTACTATAATACTGCCCCTATGTACAAGAATATAACTACTATAATACTGCCCCCTATGTACAAGAGTATAACTACTATAATACTGCCCCTATGTACAAGAGTATAACTACTATAATACTGCCCCTATGTACAAGAATATAACTACTATAATACTGCCCCCTATGTACAAGAATATAACTACTATAATACTGCCCTCTATATACAAGAATATAACTACTATAAACTGCTCCCTATGTACAAGAATATAACTACTATAATACTGCCCCTATGTACAAGAATATAACTACTATAATACTGCCCCTATGTACAAGAATATATATACTATAATACTGCCCTCTATGTACAAGAATATAACTACTATAATACTGCCCCCTATGTACAAGAATATAACTACTATAATACTGCTCCTATGTACAAGAATATAACTACTATAATACTGCTCCTATGTACAAGAATATAACTATGATGCTGTTTTTTATTGGCAAAAATATGGACTTAGAAAACAGTGTACTGGTAAATTTGATTTTTCCTTGTAAGATAATATCTAGATTTTACTCTCTATTTTTTCCAGTGCTGCATTCATCGCGCTCCAGGAGTCGGTGCATTTGCAGTCACATCTGCTTCTTGGTCTTATTTTGTTCTCTCTTATTGATTGATTAAATTATCGTTCTGCATGCTAGTCAGGAGGACTCGTTCCGCTGAGATTCTTTTTCTCGCCATATTATTTTCCTACTTAATTAAAAAGTGAGAAATGGAACCCATTCAGTGTCACAGCTTTGTAATAGGTTGCACACAACTTCTTCATTGCAGGATGATATATATATATATATATATATACATATATATATATATATATATATATATATATATATATATATATATATATATATATACACAGTGTATATATATATATATATATATATATATATATATCTTCACACTTGACCTTGACAGATTGTCACCCATGGAACAGTTTTATGTATCGCAATGTAAAAGCAGTCTGCAGTAAGCGCCCTCTACTGGTGGTTACAGGCAGTCAATATTTTATCATTTATTGCTATATTTATGAAGGGTATTTGGCGCTACAGTATGTATTAGGTAAAAAACTGCTACAAACATATTGTAAAAACTTAACCTTATGAAAATAAAACTAAGCAAACAGTTTATCAAGCAATTTAAGTAGCGAGTAGTTTTTTGTTTTTTTGGCTCCTTCTTCTAAGAACCATATGTTGTTTTTTATATTTTTGGCTGATATGAATGGCATAAGATTTTTTTTATTATTATTATTTTTATTATTATTATTATTATTAGCCCCTTTACCCCCAGGAGATTTTCTATTTTTCATTTTTTTTTCCTTTTCTTCCAATAGCCGTAACTTTTTTTATTTTTCCGTCAATCTAAGGGCTTGTTTTTTGCAGGACAAGTTGTACTTTGAATTGAAACCATGAGTTTTACCTTATCGTGTACTGGAAAATGTCAAAAAAAATCCCCGTGCGGAAAAATTGCAAAAAAAAAAGTGTGATTGCACGATTGTTTTGGGGATATTTTATTCACTGTGTTCCCTAAATGGTACAACTGATATGTTGGTGTGATGCCTCAGGTCAGTGCGAGTTCGTAGACACCAAACATGTTTAGGTTTCCTTTTATCTAAGGGGTTAAAATAAAAATCAGAGGTTTGTCCCAAAAAAGTTGCACACTTTTTGCACCATTTCCCGCGACTCATAGCGTTCTTATTTTTTGGGCTGTGTGGCTCAGTGATGGCTTTTTTTTGTGTCTCGAGCTTACGTTCTTAAAGATACTGTTTTTGTGCAGATGTTACTTTTTGCTCGCCGTAATTTTTGTGCTTGGAATTTTTTTGCTGCTGTGTCATTCACCAATCAGATTAAGTGATTTTATATTTTGACAGATCAAGCATTTTTGAAAGCGGGGATACCAAATATGTGTATATTTTTTTTAACCCTTTAATTTAATTTTCAATAGTGCAAATGGGGTATGATTTGAACTTTTAGGTTTTTTTTAAAACTTGTTTTTTTACTCTTTTTATTTTATTTCTCCCCTTAGGGGACTATAAGGAACAGTCTAATTACTCATTCATTTCTGATGATCAGAGCAGCACCGCTCTGATCAGGAGAAATGCTGCGTTTCTGTGAGTGTCAGCACTATGTTGGCTGTAAAAGGAACTACGTCATAATAGAGTCATCACATGAACCGTCGCACCGTCGCTAGCATGGCAACTATTGTCTCCCAGTGATCGCGTCACGGGGCCTCTGATGGTGGCGAGGAAAGGAGATTTCCCTGCCGCAACCATTTAAAATGCGCAGTCACATTTTGACAGGCATGGGTGGATCTTGGAGCCACCTGCACCTGCAAGGCACACGTTTGCTGTTCAAATCAGCAGACATGTGCTGGCATCACCTCCGCCGGCTCACCGCAGAATCCGATGGTTATCACCCCTTCATGATTTAGGATATATTTTTACGTCCTAGGTCCTGAAGGGATTAATATTTAGTTTTAGAGCCCCATTAATTCCATGGTTCAGTATATGAGATGGGAGTTACATACAAAATACAGATATAAATTACAGTAAACAAACTAACAATGAGAGAGTGCATCACATGGGAGGAGACCCTGCCCTTGTAGACTTACAGTCAACACAATAAGGGGGAGGCAGTAGTTTCGGAGGATGCAGCAGCTCCCGGTGGTGGTGAGGTGGCAGAGGGGTCATTGCAGGCTGTAGCTTTCTTGAAGAAATGGATTTTCAAGTTCCGTCTGAAAGTTCTGAGTGTGGCAAATAATCGGACTTGTTGGGGCACAGAATTCCAGAGGATGGGGGGATCCTAGGGATACGTCTTGGAGGTGGTTGGCTGAGTAGGAGGTCTTGTGAGGGCCAGAGATTACTAGTGGAAAGATATCGGAAATTAGTTTGGAGATATATGGAGGAGACCGATTATGGATGGCTTTGTAGGTCTTTGTTAGGGGTGCTTCACACACAGCGAGATCGCTGCTGAGATCGCTGCTGAGTCACGCTTTTTGTGACGCAGCAGTGACCTCATTAGCGATCTCGCTGTGTGTGACACTGAGCAGCGATCTGGCCCCTGCTGCGAGATCGCTGCTCGTTACACACAGCCCTGGTTCGTTTTCTTCAAAGGCGCTCTCCCGCTGTGACGCACAGATCACTGTGTGTGACAGCGAGAGAGCGACGAATGAAGCGAGCAGGGAGCAGGAGCCGGCATCTGGCAGCTGCGGTAAGCTGTAACCAGGGTAAACATCGGGTAACCAAGGTGGTTACCCAATATTTACCTCAGTTACCAGCCTCCGCAGCTCTCACGCTGCTGTGCTGCCGGCTCTCTGCACATGTAGCTACAGTACACATCGGGTTAATTAACCCGATGTGTACTGTAGCTAGGAGAGCAAGGAGCCAGCGCTAAGCAGTGTGTGCTGCTCCCTTCTCTCTGCACATGTAGCTGCAGTACACATCGGGTTAATTAACCCGATGTGTACTGTAGCTAGGAGAGCAAGGAACCAGCGCTAAGCAGTGTGCGCGGCTCCCTGCTCTCTGCACATGTAGCTGCATTACACATCGGGTTAATTAACCCGATGTGTACTGTAGCTAGGAGAGCAAGGAGCCAGCGCTAAGCAGTGTGCGCTGCCCCCTGCTTTCGCGGTTATGATCGCTGCTGCGTCTGCTGTGTTTGACAGCTAAGCAGCGATCATAACAGCGACTTACAAGGTCGCTGTTACGTCACAGAAAATGGTGACGTAACAGCGACCTCGTTGTCGCTGTCGCTTAGTGTGAACCAGCCCTTAGTAGTTTGAACTGGATATGAGGAGAGAAGTGGATTAGTCGGCAGCAGAGATAAGGATGGACTTGAGATGAGGGAGACTTTTAGTTGCCTCTATACTTTCAGTTCCATTGATCCTCCTGCTGTCCTGCATATCCAGCTCTAGTGGTCCTCACTATTCCACATATGGTCAGCAGGTCAAGATCCGCGGCATCAACACCAATTGTCAATGAAGAGGCCTACAGTGAACAACACACCAGTCCTACTCCTGGGATTATAGTGTGGGGTGGCATAATGTACAGTAGTCAGATCCTTCTCTTCTTCAGCAGTTTGTCGTTACTCTAGTTTGGTGGTGGCCACAGGATCTGATTTTAAACAAGACAACAACAGGCCGCATGTTGCTCGTGCTCCTGTGAGCAGGCTCCATGACCTAGTCATGCTTACGTGGCTGCAGTGTCTCCCATCAAGCACATCTGGAACATCATTAGTCTGTGATTACACAGGGAGCTGCCAGCAGAGGATCTTGATGATTTTCCCAAGTAAATTCAGAGGCAGAACCTTCCTCAGACGACCATTAATAACCTCATTGACAGCAGCCGAGGCTGTAAGTGCCAGGATTTCTGCACGTGGCTCATACTCCAGGCTGAATACACGGAGATGTTATGAAAATGAGTTTTCCATTTTTCCACCATTTGCAGATCAGTAACGCCCCCATCCTGTGATTCCCATCATTCCACCACCTTTCCTTCTTGCTCTTGCAATTACACTGTTGAGTAGTGAATGTTTTGCTCCTTTGGATTGTTTCTTTTATCTACTTTTAGGACATTTGAAAATCTGATGTAGTTTTAGGTCAAATTTATGCAAAAATATGTAAAATTCTGAAGGGTTCACAAACTTCCAAGCACTATTGTATTTGTAAATGTGTTTTGCGCTGTTATTTTGGAATTTTTGAGCTTCCTGTTTCTTTTCTTCATATTTTTAAGGCAAAGTGATGAAAAATGGCAACTCTGAAGTATTTTGTTCACGGCATTTACGATTTGTGGACGCTGAAATACCAAATGTGCTTATTTTTTTGTTACAGTTTTGGAATGTGGAAATTGTGATTTGAAGTTAAATGGGTGCTATAATAATAAAAAAAATAAAATAATAATAATAATATTAATACTGGAGTCATTTGTATAGCATCTACCTTATTTACAGAGGCTGCAATATCACATATGTTTTTGTCATTTTTAAAACAGGTGGATTTAAAATAAAAAAATAAATAAATAAATATATGTGTATATATACATATGTGTATATATACATATATATATATATATATATATATATTAAATTAAATTCTTTTAAAACATTTCCTTTAGTTATGTTTTTTGTCCACTTGCTGCTGTTAGAGGCAGATGACGGCTGAAAAATACAGCTGGCATCCGCAGTCTCTGAAGCGTGCTCAGCCAGATTCTACTCTATACACATGCACCCGTATAGGGCCGGCTTCAGCAACCGGCACACCTGGGCATGTGCCAGGGCCCTGGACAGCTGGGGCAGGCCTTCTCGCTGGCGTCAGGGGCAGTGATGTATTCTGCGGCCCCTGGGCTGATTTCCGAGGACCACAGTGCTCGATTGCTGGCTGCCAGCCCTTTAAATCCACACTTGAACGTAGGGTTCACTGTTGAACGCTGTGTGCATGAAACTTCATCTGTTGGCGGAGCTAGAGCGTGGTGTGCTCCTGTCCCACAGATGAAGAGAGAAAGGAGCCACAGCGCCAGCATCCCACTGAGCTGTATGCCACCCCCACCCGTTCTGTATGTCCCCCACTCCAGTGCCCCCCAGAGCTGTATGCCTGCTTCACCCCAGTTCTGTATACCCCCCAGACCAGTATGTACCAGTATGTCCCCCCCAATCCAGTGCTGTATAACCACGGAGCTGTATGCCCACCCAACCCCAGTTCTGTATACTCCCCAGAGCTGTATGTCCGCCACCCCAGTGCTCAATGCCCACCGTAAGCTGTATATCCCCCAGAGCTGTATATCTCCTGTATATCTCCCCACCCCAGTACTGTATACCCCTCAGGGCTGTATGTCCCCAAACCCCAGGATGGAGTTAAGTGGCGTGCACCTTTTATTTGGTGGCTTTTTACACCTGTGGACTTCTCAAGACTGTAAGCGCCAAGGGTGCACATTAGAGTTGAACGAGTACCTAACTATTCGTACTCGCGATACTCATAACGAGTACTGTCTACTAGTCGTGCATTCCTTCCAAATAGTGTGTGCAGTGCAAGTCATTGGGGAAAAACTTGCAAAGTAACGAGTAACCTGAATGCCGTATTATTCGTGCGAGTAGCAAATAGTGCGGAATTCGGGTTAAGGCGGCGTTACACACAAAGATTTATCATGCGATCACATTAGCGATCGCACCCGCCCCCGTCGTTTGTGCATCACAGGCAATTTATTGCCCGTGGCGCACAAAGTCGTTAAACCCCGTCACACGTACTCACCTCTCGGACGACCTCGCTGTGGGCGGCGAACATCCTCTTCCTGAAGGGGGAGGGGCGTTCGGCATCACAGCGTCGTCACAAAGCGGCCGCCCAATAAAAGCGGAGGGGCGGAGATGAGCGGGACGTAACATCCCGCCCACCTCCTTCCTTCTTCATTGCCGGCGGGACGCAGGTAAGTTGTTGTTCGTCGTTCCCGAGGTGTCACACGTAGCGATGTGCGCTGCCTCGGGAATGACGAACAACCAGCGCGCAGAAGGAGGAACGACATTATGGAAATGAACGACATGTCAACGAGCAACGATAAGGTGAGTATTTTTGCTCGTTAACAGTCGTTCGGAGGTGTCACACAGTATGACATCTCTAACGATGCCGGATGTGGGTCACAAATTCCATGACCCCGACGACATCGCTCGATATATCGTACCGTGTAACACCGCCTTTACTCTTACATTGCAAGTTTTCCCCCATTGACTTGCATTGCACACTCTATTCGGAATGAATACGCGAGTATTAGACAGTGTTCGTTATGAGCATAGCGAGTACAAATAGTTAGGTACTCGCTCAGCTCTAGTGCACATCCATCGAAAGTGATAAAAGTTCCTCCTTCCAGCTGACTGCACCTGTTGCATGAGAGAACCGCTCATAAATCATTACTGGCGTGTGAAGCGTGCGGACGGCGCGATACAGCTCTGCCCTTTGCACTTTACAGATTTATTTTCTGCCTGCATACAGTCCGCCTCATGAATAATGCCAGATATATAACAACTCAAAACATCATTATTCCAAGAGAATCAGTAGCTACAGACACCGAGCTCAATACCAAAACGTCATTAGTCCACGCTATAATATAAAGAACGAGTCATAATTCTACATACGTTAGAGAAATAAAGAGTTAAAAGGTATAACAAAATGTATTTTGAATGTTTATGCTTATGACTTAGTATAGAGATTAGCAAGAATGTAAGTCGTGTCCTTCAATTTGTATAAACATACGATTTTCTGCACACCTGTGACTCAGATAAGAGATAAGCAGACATATTATTAAATTCCTTGCTCCAATTAGTAAATGCCTTATTCCAATTAGTAAATTCCAAAGAAGTTACGTTTACGTATAGATTTAAATTAATAAGAAACGGACAGATAATACTTGAGTGTATATGGTATTGTAATATAAGGGTATAAAAGTTCTTCTGATATTGTCACGATGACTATGGGACAGCGGGGAACTGGGGCTCCTAATCTGTCCCTCAAACTAGGTACCCTATTCTGTACCTGATCTCAGAGATACTCCTGATGGTAGAGAGGTCTGAGTCTCCTTCCTGGCCCTGTTCCTGATCAGTTCGGATCTGATTACCTCTCTCCCTCGCTCTAGGGAGGGATGAGACCAGAGTGTGTTGAAAGGGAGGGATGAGACCGGAGTGTGTTGAAATGGAGGGACGAGACCGGAGTGTGTTGAAATGGAGGGACGAGACCGGAGTGTGTTGAAATGGAGGGATGAGACCGGAGTGTGTTGAAATGGAGGGACGAGACCGGAGTGTGTTGAAATGGAGGGACGAGACCGAAGTGTGCTGAAAGGGAGGGACGAGACAGGACTGTGTTGAAAGGTAGGGACGAGACCGGAGTGCGTTGAAATGGAGGGACGAGACTGGAGTGCGTTGAAATGGAGGGACGAGACAGGAGTGCGTTGAAAGGGAGGGATGAGACCGGAGTGCGTTGAAAGGGAGGGACGAGACCGGAGTGCGTTGAAAGGGAGGGACGAGACCAAAGTGTGTTGACAGGGAGGTACAAGACCGGAGTGTGTTGAAAGGGAGGGACCAGACCGGAGTGTGTTGAAAGGGAGGGACGAGACCGCAGTGTGTTGAATGGGAGGGACAAGATCGGAGTGTGTAGAAAGAGAGGGACGAGACCGAAGTGTGTTGAAAGGGAGGGCGGAGACCGGAGTGTGTTGAAAGGGAGGGCGGAGACCAGAGTGCGTTGAAAGGGAGGGCCGAGACCGGAGTGCGTTGAAAGGGAGGGCCGAGACCGGAGTGCGTTGAAAGGGAGGGCCGAGACCGGAGTGCGTTGAAAGGGAGGGCCGAGACCGGAGTGCGTTGAACGGGACGGACGAGAGCGGAGTGCGTTGAACGGGACGGACGAGAGCGGAGTGCGTTGACAGGGACGTACGAGACCGGAGTGCGGTGAAAGGGAGGGACGAGACCGGAGTGTGTTGAAAGGGAGGGACGAGAGCGGAGTGTGTTGAAAGGGAGGGACGAGACCGGAGTGCGTTGAAAGGGAGGGCCGAGACCGGAGTGCGTTGAAAGGGAGGGCCGAGACCGGAGTGCGTTGAACGGGACGGACGAGAGCGGAGTGCGTTGAACGGGACGGACGAGAGCGGAGTGCGTTGACAGGGACGTACGAGACCGGAGTGCGGTGAAAGGGAGGGACGAGACCGGAGTGTGTTGAAAGGGAGGGACGAGACCGGAGTGTGTTGAAAGGGAGGGACGAGACCGGAGTGCGTTGAAAGGGAGGGACGAGACCGGAGTGCGTTGAAAGGGAGGGCCGAGACCGGAGTGCGTTGAACGGGAGGGACGAGAGCAGAGTGTGTTGACAGAGAGGTACGAGACCGGAGTGTGTCGAAAGGGAGGGACGAGACCGGAGTGTGTCGAAAGGGAGGGACGAGACCGGAGTGTGTCGAACGGGAGGGACGAGACTGGAGTGTGTCGAACGGGAGGGACGAGAGCGGAGTGCGTTGAAAGGGAGGGCTGAGACCGGAGTGCGTTGAAAGGGAGGGACGAGACCGGAGTGCGTTGAAAGGGAGGGATGAGACCGGAGTGCGTTGAAAGGGAGGGACGAGACCGGAGTGCGTTGAAAGGGAGGGACGAGACCAAAGTGTGTTGACAGGGAGGTACAAGACCGGAGTGTGTTGAAAGGGAGGGACCAGACCGGAGTGTGTTGAAAGGGAGGGACGAGACCAAAGTGTGTTGAAAGGGAGGGACGAGACTGAAGTGTGTTGAAAGGGAGGGACGAGACCGCAGTGTGTTGAATGGGAGGGACAAGACCGGAGTGTGTAGAAAGAGAGGGACGAGACCGAAGTGTGTTGAAAGGGAGGGCGGAGACCGGAGTGTGTTGAAAGGGAGGGCGGAGACCGGAGTGCGTTGAAAGGGAGGGCCGAGACCGGAGTGCGTTGAAAGGGAGGGCCGAGACCGGAGTGCGTTGAAAGGGAGGGCCGAGACCGGAGTGCGTTGAAAGGGAGGGCCGAGACCGGAGTGCGTTGAAAGGGAGGGCCGAGACCGGAGTGCGTTGAACGGGACGGACGAGAGCGGAGTGCGTTGAACGGGACGGACGAGAGCGGAGTGCGTTGACAGGGACGTACGAGACCGGAGTGCGGTGAAAGGGAGGGACGAGACCGGAGTGTGTTGAAAGGGAGGGACGAGACCGGAGTGTGTTGAAAGGGAGGGATGAGACCGGAGTGCGTTGAAAGGGAGGGACGAGACCGGAGTGCGTTGAAAGGGAGGGCCGAGACCGGAGTGTGTCGAAAGGGAGGGACGAGACCGGAGTGTGTCGAACGGGAGGGACGAGACTGGAGTGTGTCGAACGGGAGGGACGAGAGCGGAGTGCGTTGAAAGGGAGGGCTGAGACCGGAGTGCGTTGAAAGGGAGGGCTGAGACCGGAGTGCGTTGAAAGGGAGGGACGAGACCAGAGTGCGTTGAAAGGGAGGGACGAGACCGGAGTACGTTGAAGGGGAGGGACGAGACCGGAGTGCGTTGAAAGGGAGGGACGAGAGCGGAGTGCGTTGAAAGGGAGGGACGAGAGCGGAGTGCGTTGAATGGGAGGGACGAGACCGGAGTGCGTTGAACGGGAGGGACAAGAGCGGAGTGCGTTGAAAGGGAGGGCCGAGACCGGAGTGCGTTGAACGGAAGGGACGAGAGCGGAGTGCGTTGAACGGGAGGGACGAAAGCGGAGTGCGTTGACAGGGAGGTACGAGACCGGAGTGCGTTGAAAGGGAGGGACGAGAGCGGAGTGCGTTGAAAGGGAGGGACGAGAGCGGAGTGCGTTGAACGGGAGGGACGAGAGCGGAGTGCGTTGAACGGGAGGGACGAGAGCGGAGTGCGTTGAAAGGGAGGGCCGAGACCGGAGTGCGTTGAAAGGGAGGGACGAGAGCGAAGTGCGTTGAACGGGAGGGATGAGAGCGGAGTGCGTTGAACGGGAGGGACGAGAGCGGAGTGCGTTGACAGGGAGGTACGAGACCGGAGTGCGTTGAAAGGGAGGGACGAGACCGGAGTGCGTTGAAAGGGAGGGACGAGACCGGAGTGCGTTGAAAGGGAGGAACGAGACCGGAGTGCGTTGAACGGGAAGGACGAGAGCGGAGTGTATTGAACGGGAGGGACGAGAGCGGAGTGCTTTGACAGGGAGGGACGAGACCGGAGTGTGTAGAAAGGGAGGGACGAGACCGGAGTGTGTAGAAAGGGAGGGACGAGACCGGAGTGTGTAGAAAGGGAGGGACGAGACCGGAGTGTGTTGAAAGGGAGGGACGAGACCGGAGTGTGTTGAAAGGGAGGGACGAGACCGGAGTGTGTTGAAAGGGAGGGACGAGACCGGAGTGCGTTGAAAGGGAGGGACGAGACCGGAGTGCGTTGAAAGGGAGGGACGAGAGCGGAGTGCGTTGAACGGGAGGGACGAGAGCGGAGAGCGTTGAAAGGGAGGGACGAGACCGGAGTGCGTTGAAAGGGAGGGACGAGACCGGAGTGCGTTGAAAGGGAGGGCCGAGACCGGAGTGCGTTGAAAGGGAGGGCCGAGACCGGAGTGCGTTGAAAGGGAGGGCCGAGACCGGAGTGCGTTGAAAGGGAAGGCCGAGACCGGAGTGTGTTGAAAACCACAGCTAAAGACAGAGAAGAGAGAAAAACAAAACTGTTGCACACAACGCGCACACACAAAGATAAAGACAATAAGACATTCAGGAGGAAAAACAAGAGCAGGAAGGAAGTACAAAAAAGGGGGTAAATTTCCACAACCACTCCAAGTAATAGTCACAACTAAGCACAACGGTCACCAGAGAGTCTGGGACACCGCACCTCACAGACCAACATACAATAAACTATAGTTAAAATGGGTAGAAGGTTTCAACCAGCATAAATAGGAGTAGAGCAGATGTGATAGTTCTCCCCACAACATGTGATTTAAAGGAGCAAGATTACCAGCAGAGATTAACCCTTGCTAGCTTGCCTATGAATCAACACACACCAGGTTGATGCCCGAGTCTGCCTGTGGTGATCCCAGACACCAGAGAAACCATCGAGCAAAGTGCTAAAATCTTCAATCTGAACAGAGCCCAATGCCGCCATGACAGTAGACGTAGTTTGTACAAAACTCTGTGTGACAGTTGTATTATTTGACAAACAACTTCTTGCCTTGTCCCTTTGCTGGAAGAATAAATAAAAATCTCTTGCTTCAAATGAATCCGTGCCTCAAGAAATAATTTCTCTAACAACTTATTAAACCAAAAAGTGTCCGGTAGTCACACGAGAACATTTTTTTTTTTTTTTTGATAGGCTTAAATAACTGCATATTGCTTATAATATGGTTTGAAATTTGGCTACAAGTCCCGGTAAGTTCATTGGTTGTCGTAATAGGGAGACATCTGCTGAAAGACTCCATTTAGATATGGTCCATCAGTGTGCCCTACACCACTCCTTCCAGCGCTCGGTATTGTGCTTGGTGGTGTAAGGCTGCATGTAGCTGCTCGACCATGAAGCTCCCGGAGGGGGGACAGTGTTTGTGCTGATGTTAAAGTGTTTGGACACTACTGATGCACATTCCTTACAATAGGTCATAGATGTATAATCAGTGAGGGTGTGACACCCGGAACCCCCACCGATCAGCTGTCACCGGCGCCAGATGGAAGTTCTGAAATGCTACCGGAACTCAACAAGTCCATCACTTCTATAGGGGCTGCGGTACTGAAAATCCGCCCTATATTCCAATGATGCTGATTATCCTTACCTATATTTTAATAATATGAGTTTAGGTTTTAGAGATATTTATTGTTGAATTGTTATCCAAATTCGACAACAGTGTAGTCCGCCCTCTCTTATTAATTGACAGGTGACTCTTCATTCAGTGATCTGTCTATCCCAATTGATAGCTAGTGCAAGTGCCGTCATTCTCCAGGGTGGTGCATGCGCAAGACCATCCTGAAGAAGAAGACAGCCACTGGTATAGGTATAGTTTGTAGATTGCGCCATACACTGACAATCATCTTCTCTCCTGCTGTTTGTTCCCACACTGATCGTCCTAGTGAAGAAGACTATGTGGCACAGTCTGCAAACTATGCCAGTGTTCTTCATCAGGACAGCTCTGTGCATGCGCCGACCCGGGGAATGACGGCGTTTGCACTAATCTTAGGTAGGAGATGGAAATCATTGAAAGAAGACTCACCTGTCAATCCCTGACAGGCGGTGGGTGAGGGCTGCACTGGTGATTAATTTGCATAACAATTTAACAATTAGTTACTCCACAATGTAATCCCAGATTTCTAAAATAAAGGAAAGAATGTAATCAGTATTATGGTACCTTTACATACAGTAGATGGCATTAGATTGGGGAAGAAATACCTGATGACAGGTTTGAATTAAAGGGAATCTGTCAGCAGGTTTTGCTATGTAATCTGAGGGCAGCAGGAGGTAGGGGTTGAGATAATGATTGTAAGTGTGTTTTATCAGCAGAAGATTATCACTGCTGGACTAGTTGCCTGTGTCTCTGCTGGTTTGAATACAATGAGTGTTTTATCAGCAGGAAATTATCACTGCTGGACTAGCTGCCCATGTGTCTACTGGTCTGACCACAACCTCTTCCCTGATAAGCAGCTTACTGTCAATAAACAATGTACACAGAGCTGTGGTGTGGGCGGGGTCAGCTAACTGAGCTCTGCTACATTTAAAATCTCTGATATTGTTACAACTATCGCACCCAGTAAGCTAAGGGATACATTATATCAGTGTTTCTCAACTCCAGTCCTCAAGACCCACCAACAGATCATGTTTTCAGGTTTTCCTCAATGTTAAACAGGGAATAATTCCATCACCTGTGCAACATTAAGGAAATCCTTAAAACCTGATTGAGGAAAACCTGAAAACATGATCTGTTGGTGGGTCTTGAGGACTGGAGTTGAGAAACACTGCATTATATGAATCAGAGTCTCTTTGCCTACTATATACTGCTCTCAGATGAGGTAGTAAAACCCTGCTGATAGATTCCCTTTAAAAACTGCTCCAAAAGCATCACAGCTTTATTCAAAACCCAATACTGACACCTAGTGGCAATACATTGTAGTGGTTGCATTTACATTTTCCACGTTGAAATATAACGATGCATCATAAAGAACTGGAAATAAGACAATTATGTCCTTGTCACGTTCATATTCTAACAAAAATACAAATCTTCCAAAACAGAACACATCTAAGAGACACTGAAAATAAAGACTTTCACTGTTTTACTTGTTAGAAAACCCTGTTTAAAAACATTTTCTTTGACATCCAGTAGAGCTGAAAAGGTCTTGTCCACGGCACAACCATAAGCCAGGAGGTAACGTATAAAATTCAGGGAGCAGACAGAGACATGGTCAGGAAGAGGTCAGAGGTCAGAAGCCAGGAGGTAACATATATAAGATTCAGGGAGTAGACAGAGACTTGGTCAGAGGTCAGAAGCCAGGAGGTAAAGTATAGAGTTCAGGGAGCAGACAGAGACATGGTAAGAAAGAGGTCAGAAGCCAGGAGGTAATGTATAAGGTTCAGGAAGCAGACAGAGACATGGTAAGAAAGAGGTCAGAGGTCAGAAGCAAGGAGGTAATGTATAAGGTTCAGGGAGCAGACAGTGACATGGTCAGAAAGAGGTCAGAGGTCAGAAGCCAGGAGGTAATGTATAAGGTTCAGGGAGCAGACAGAGACATGGTCAGAAAGAGGTCAGAAGCCAGGAT
This sequence comes from Anomaloglossus baeobatrachus, assembly GCF_048569485.1. Lineage (NCBI taxonomy): Eukaryota > Metazoa > Chordata > Amphibia > Anura > Aromobatidae > Anomaloglossus > Anomaloglossus baeobatrachus. Next base: position 920,787,325 of record NC_134353.1, on the reverse strand, counting down.
GTAATGTATAAGGTTCAGAGAGCAGACAGAGACATGGTCAGGAGGTCCGAGGTCAAAAGTCAGGGAGTAGACATTTGCGTACCCAATGAGGTGTTAGTACAGTGAAAACCCCGCAAAAAGTGACCCCAATTTGGAAACTGCACCTATCAAGCATCCATCTAAGAGTATAGTGAACATTTTTACTCCACAGGGGCTTCACAGATTTGGCTGGTGAAAATGAATATAAATATCGTGTTCAACATATTGTTTGGGTCATGGTGATATAGTCTGTTATATAATGGGGAAATACTAAGTGAATGGTGAAAATAGGAGTGGAAACCCTGTGTGTAGGGAAGGGCGAGATGGTGACCCGTTAAAACCTTTCGCTGGACCTTGGTTCTCCTGAAGTCCGCACCTGGTTCCGCACCTATGCGCCGAGCAGGATACCTGGCCCTCGTTGACCCTAGGTGATGAACAGGCGGTATGAGTGCTAGTCAACCCCACTAAATCCTAAAGAACACGCAGGGAAAACAAACAGGGAAAGCAAATAACTTATCTCCAAGATGACTTAGAGGAATAGCAACATAAGACGTTTCTTCAGATGATGACAAGCCGACTGCTTGCAATCAGGACCATATAGCATCTTGACTCTATCACCAGCAACTTACCAAGGGGAAATGCAGGTATGTAAAGACACAGAGGGTGAGGGGTTGATAATTAGCAGCTAAAAGGAAAAGATCTCCACAAGCTCCAAAAGAGGAAAGAATAAACCCTAACAGAGAAGACACACAACTCCAGTCACACGACAGAGAAAAGGATGCAATATCAAGGAGCAGTTTGTGCAGCCAAATGCAGCGACCTTCTGCAGCCGGACACCACAGGGTTGTATGTCAACGGTAACACATACAAGTGGGAGCTACACACTCTCACTATAACTGGGTAGTACTGGGAGGAGATTGTGAAATCCCCACTTCATTTTTCCTCTTCAGTAAACCATAAATTGACTCAATTATACATTATTCACCAAGCATACCTAACCGCAGCAAGGTTGCACCGAATGGGTAGATCACCCTCTTCAGCCTGTTTGCGGGGTCACACCTCAAACGCTGATTTATGGCACATGGTTTGGACTTGTCCGATTAGTCCATCCTTCTGGAAAAGTAAAGTTCCCTTCCTATCCTCCCTGATATCCATTCCCTTTCCACTAGATCCTAAAATATGTTAATTTGTGAGACAGGCGGAAGAAATATGGAGTCATCATCCCAAAATCTTTATAGAAAACTTTATTTATTGCCTTTGAAGTTTATACCGGTGTTTCCCCGAAAATAAGACAGTCTTATATTAATTTTGGCTCCAAAAGATGATGCCCTATGGCTTATTTTTGGGGATGTCTTGTATTTTGTATTGTTGCAGTGACTTGGCCGTTAATGAAAAATGAATATTCACCATTTCCCCCACCCACCCCTCTGCTGGCATCAGTGATTGGAACTTGTGTTAATGAAAAAATGAATAATCACCCCCGTACCCCAGCCACCCTTGTACACAGTGTCAGTGAATTAATAATTAATTTTATTAATTTATATAGCGCTATTAATTCCATAGCACTTTACATACATTGGCAAAACTGTCCCCATTGGGGCTCACAATCTAGAGTCCTTATCTGTATGTCTTTGGAGTGTGGGAGGAAACCGGAGTACCCGGAGGAAACCCACGCAAACACGGGGAGAACATACAAACTCCTTGCAGATGTTGTCCTTGGTGGGATTTGAACCCAAGACCCCAGCGCTGCAAGGCTGCAGTGCTAACCACTGAGCCACCGTGCCGCCCACAATTCACTCAGACTGCCATATAGAGAGTATGTGCCCACGATCCGGGCTTGGGTGGTTGAGGTCTCTCTCTTCTGTTCTCCCCGCGGAGAACGCTCCGCAGCAATAAAATGACATGCTTGTGACTCGGAAAGCCGCACCGCAGGTCAGTTTACGCTGCGAGCCGCACACGTACAGTGGGCAGATTTCTAGAAATCTTATCCAATGTGCTTGTACTGTACATCGCAGCGTTTTGGACGCAGCTGAAACATATTGCGTCCAAAACGTTGTGAACACTGATCGTGGCCACGCAGCCTAACTATCCGGGGATCACAGTGCAATGGTCGCCGGCGGCTCTCTTTTCAGCTGCATAGAACTACACACCGACAAGCTCAGGTAGTATCTGACTGATGAGTAAAGCTGTGCTGATCTTGTAGCTTTCACCTTTCTTGTGTTAAGAAATTATATGCTTTCTCAGGTCTTGTGACATTTCTCTTCCATGTGGTGCCATTGCTGACAGCAAGAAATGGGAAGATGTTTTCTTTATTACGTAAAGTCCTTTTACAGTCCTGTCTGCTGGACACTTGTGTAATGAACAGTTAGACTTACCTGTGGTTGAATTCTGGTTAATTAAAATTTTGTAGACTAAACTTTAGTTTTGCTTCTAAGACTTTCATTGAGAGTGTAAGGATTTTTGCAACATAGACTTACACTGGATATATTGTTTATTTATACTTTAATCACTTTTTTTTCCAATAAAATCCTATTTAGAAAAAAATAATTTTGTCCCAATATTTATTTTTTCAGTGACCAGGGTGTATGAAAACTTGTTTTTGACGGACGTGTTTGTGTTTTTCTAGAAAAAAAAAGGTGACAAAGTACCGTATTTTTTGTTTTATAAGACGCACCGGATTTTAAGACGCACCCCAAATTTAGAGATAAAAAAGGTAAAAAAATAAAAATAAAAATGGGGTCCGTCTTATACTCCGGTGTTGTCTTACCGGAGGGGGGCAGCAGTGGTGGTGAAGTGGGGTCACAGGAGGCAGAGGTTGTGCTGGCAGCCACGGTAGGTCCGTGGTGACAGCGGCGGCGGGACAGTGGCGTCGGCAGGGGGTCAGTGGTGGAACAGGCCGGTGCTTTGAGTGTCCCAGTCTGTCCGCAGTCCCAGTCTGTCCGCGGTCCCGGTTCAAATGATGGCGCCTAGAGCGGCGCATGCGCAGATGGAGCTCTCATCCAAAAGTTCCATCTGCACACGCACTGATTCCCAGCGCCATCATTTGAAACTGGGACCGCGTACACACTGGGACACCTGCTGCACAGCCACTGCAGTCCGCACAGCCTTCCGCACGCACGCACAGAGTGGCAGCCAGCAGGCCACCGACCCACACAGAGAGGCAGCCGGCACCGACAGGCACCTGGCTGCCCGCACACAGGCACCCAGCCGCCCGCATGCAGCCACAGGCACCAGGTGGCCGCACAGACAGCTCCCCTCCTGGTATGCTGTATTTGGATTGTAAGACGCACCCCTCATTTTCCTTCCAAATTATTGGGAGGAAAAGTGCGTCTTATAATCTGAAAAATACGGTAACCAAAAATATAGGAATTTTGTATTTTATTTTTTACTTGGGAGAGCCAATGGACAGGTTAGCTTAAGAGAATTTGCATAGATCATTAACACACCGATGCACTAGACACGGCCAGTGCACGCATTTTCGCCGCTTTGCTCTACTGATCAGTTTGCCAAATGGGGGTCAGACCACCCTACCAATCACACATTCATAGATCATTAATATTACTTCTGCTGAATGGCAACACTGACGGCAAACCCATATGAAGAGAAACTGAAACACCGAGTATATGAAAAAGTTGAAGAACTTTTTATTTATGCACCAATTATTTACATTACAGTAAGTCCAATATTGTAATACCTAATATAAAACCCCCCATAAAGAACAGAGAAGTCGGCTGAGTGGTCATTCGGATAACGATCTCCTCCCCCGACTCCCCCCATACAGGGAAACACTCGGCCAGGAGCTTCTGTGTTCTCGGTGACATAGCCGCAGACAGACTCCTGACAGCAGCTTATCCAGTGGAGAGTAGAAAAATCGGGGGTTCAAATCCAACATGTCGGATCTTTCTCTGCCCAAACATCATCTACCGGGGAAGAGTCGGGAGGCCCCCATACAGACTGTCGTCCGATCCTGCCGATATCGGCGAATCCAGAGGACTTTTGTCTAGTGTGCACGGAGGCCTTAATGTCAGGTCAAAAGTGAAAAGTTCAAACAGTTTGCTTTTGCAGGCAGGTTTCCTTTTTATCCTTGGCCTGTTGAAGGGCCGGCGAGTCCTTCCTTCATCTGTAGTGTAAGTGGAGGCCAATGAGGTTCTAGCAGATGACATACCGGACGATTCCTTTCCCTCGCAGCTCCCGGACGCGGTGGCAGTGCCTCAGGATGCTCAGCATGCTATGGAACCGCTTATCCACCTTCAACTGGGTGAATTCTTTGATATCTGTGTCGACTATAAAAAATTGCCCTTGGTGGAAAAATAAAAGGAGTTAGAAGCAGAATAAAAAGCGATCACTACTTACAAGTACTAGTATTGCCTCCTGCCAATTTACTGAACTCCACCAACTTTTTGGAGGCAACTTTGCTGCATTGACTTCGTCTAGTGTATACCTTCTCCAGGATCACTAATAGGAGGTTATACCTGACTACCATGATGCAGATATGCAACCCAGCTTCAGAGAGGTCTCATGGTCATGACCGGAAGTGTCGGGACTTATGTTTGTGCGCACTGAGACTAAATCCAGCGTCTGAGAAGGTGACAACATACAGGATGTCCCCTGCCTCACCGCCCGCAGCACCCAACCTGCAGCAGCCCAGCGCAGAGCCCACCGCATCGCTCCTGCCTCCTGTCAACATTCTCCACCATTCTTGCCCCCTGGTAAGCTACATTCCTGGATGTTATCTATGCGTCACAGCACCACAGCATCGCCCCTGCCTCCTGTCACCATTATCTATCAACCCTCCCATAAGCTACATTCGAATTCTAAGACGCACCCCTCATTTTCCTCCCAACGTTTTGGGAGAAAAAGTGTGTAAAAAGACTAGTCCGCCCTCTTAGCATGTTATCATGCCCACAGGGGCATGCTAACATGCTATTGAATGCCTAGTGTCATTGGCAGTGATGCGCGTACCTCTGTGAAGGATGTTGGCGGTGCGGTCTTCAAATAATGGCGCCTGGTAGTCGGCACGTGCGCAGATGGAGCTCTCGGCTCAAGAGCTCATCTGCGCATGCGCCGTCTCCGGACCATTAATGTCCCAGTATTGGACTTAAAAAAAAAAAATGCCGCCGGGGTGTAGCATACGCAGATGAGATCTCATCTTGACAGTGAGCCAATAACTCAGTCTGAGCACTCGCCGACTCAGGGCGCCTTTGAAGCCCGCACGCCAACATCTTCAGGATGTCCCCTGTGTCACCACCTACAGCGCTCAGCTCGCAGCACAGAGCAGCACACAGCCTGCAGCGTCAGCACCATCGCTACTGCGTCCTGTCATCATTCTTATCCCCCGGTAAGCTACATTCATGGATATTTTCTCTGTCTCACAGCGCCATCGAGCATCTGGGACACCAGCTGCACAGCCTGGAGCACCGCCCTGCTCCACGACCACCCCTGCCTCTTGGGATCCCCGCACCACCACCGGACTAGAAGACGGACTACCCTGTTTTCCTCTAAACTTGGGGTGTGTCTTTTAATCCGATGCGTCTTATAAAATAAAAAAATATGGTACTTTTTCTAAAGATCACTTTATCTATGAAAGTGTATACATGGACAGTTAGGCAGGGATTAGCAATATATACCCAGAACTGCTCGTGGCTCTGGGTGCATATTGCACCTGACAGGTTCCCTTTAAGGGTTTAAAGTGGTTGTATCCAATGTTGACGGAGGCTTGGATTCTGTAAAGATAACAATATTACCATACTAAACCTACTGTCATCTTTAGGGGAAAAAACTGAAGCCAGCTACGCGGTCTGCGCCAGCACTAGAAGTGATGATACCATAATTCCCTTCACAGGACCGCTGCAGCCTATGATTGGCTGCAGCAGTCAGGTATCTAGAACACTGTGCGTCACTGGATGCTGCTCAAATACAGAAGTCCCCTGTAATAGGATCTGATCCTGGCTGCTTAGATGTTTTGATGCCACTGGCAATAGCGACTGTGGCATCTCATAAGTTTGAGAGAGTGAAGGGGTCACCCCCCTTTTGGAAAACCCCTCTAACATCCCAAAATATGCATAGTCCTTCACCAACCAAGATTCGATCATGAACGTACAGGATAGAGAGAGAGATAGAGAGATACAGTGCCTACAAGTAGTATTCAACCCCCTGCAGATTTAGCAGGTTTACACATTCGGAATTAACTTGGCATTGTGACATTTGGACTGTAGATCAGCCTGGAAGTGTGAAATGCACTGCAGCAAAAAAGAATGTTATTTGTTTTTTTTTTAAATTGTGAAAAGTTTATTCAGAGGGTCATTTATTATTCAACCCCTCAAACCACAAGAATTCTGTTTGGTTCCCCTAAAGTATTAAGAAGTATTTCAGGCACAAAGAACAATGAGCTTCACCTGTTTGGATTAATTATCTCTTTTTCCAGCCTTTTCTGACTAATTAAGACCCTCCCCAAACTTGTGAACAGCACTCATACTTGGTCAACATGGGAAAGACAAAGGAGCATTCCAAGGCCATCAGAGACAAGATCGTGGAGGGTCACAAGGCTGGCAAGGGGTACAAAACCCTTTCCAAGGAGTTGGGCCTACCTGTCTCCACTGTTGGGAGCATCATCCGGAAGTGGAAGGCTTATGGAACTACTGTTAGCCTTCCACGGCCTGGACAGCCTTTGAAAGTTTCCTCCCGTGCCGAGGCCAGGCTTGTCCGAAGAGTCAAGGCTAACCCAAGGACAACAACGAAGGAGCTCCCGGGAAGATCTCATGGCAGTGGGGACATTGGTTTCAGTCAATACCATAAGTAACGTACTCCACCGCAATGGTCTCCGTTCCAGACGAGCCCGTAAGGTACCTTTACTTTCAAAGCGTCATGTCAAGGCTCGTCTACAGTTTGCTCATGATCACGTGGAGGACTCTGAGACAGACTGGTTCAAGGTTCTCTGGTCTGATGAGACCAAGATCGAGATCTTTGGTGCCAACCACACACGTGACGTTTGGAGACTGGATGGCACTGCATACGACCCCAAGAATACCATCCCTACAGTCAAGCATGGTGGTGGCAGCATCATGCTGTGGGGCTGTTTCTCAGCCAAGGGGCCTGGCCATCTGGTCCGCATCCATAGGAAGATGGATAGCACGGCCTACCTGGAGATTTTGGTCAAGAACCTCCGCTCCTCCATCAAGGATCTTAAGATGGGTCGTCATTTCATCTTCCAACAAGACAACGACCCAAAGCACACAGCCAAGAAAACCAAGGCCTGGTTCAAGAGGGAAAAAATCAAGGTGTTGCAGTGGCCTTAACCCAATTGAAAACTTGTGGAAGGAGCTCAAGATTAAAGTCCACATGAGACACCCAAAGAACCTAGATAACTTGGAGAAGATCTGCATGGAGGAGTGGGCCAAGATAACTCCAGAGACCTGTGCCGGCCTGATCAGGTCTTATAAAAGACGATTATTAGCTGTAATTGCAAACAAGTGTTATTCCACAAAATATTAAACCTAGGGGTTGAATAATAATTGACCCACACTTTTATGTTGAAAATTTATTAAAATTTAACTGAGCAACATAACTTGTTGGTTTGTAAGATTTATGCATCTGTTAATAAATCCTGCTCTTGTTTGAAGTTTGCAGCCTCTAACTTATTTGCATCTTATCAAACCTGCTAAATCTGCAGGGGGTTGAATACTACTTGTAGGCACTGTAGATAGAGAGAGAGAGAGAGATAGAGAGAGATAGATAGATAGAGAGAGAGAGATAGATAGAGAGATAGATAGAAAAAAAAAAAACGAATCCGGATCGTGCAGCCGGATTCCCGGGTCCGGATCAGACACGGATCGGACGCTACAACCGCGCGGATCCGGATTTTTACAGTTCGGGTCCGCTCAACACTACCTACAAGGCCACCATCCCCCCGTATATGTATGGGATCCATCCGCTTGTCACATTCGGCTAGTAAACCCCTTCTGCATCGTCCTCAAGTGTTCCACCTGGGTTTCAGTATCCGGTATTTTATTTTTTTGCACCCCCTTTTCTAATGGCGCTTGATATCATATCTACCTTTAGTGTCTGAAGTCTCCTCCTCTTTAAATCGCCCCAGCTGCCTCCGGGCTACGTTGCTCAGCGTCTTAAAAGGTTGATGCATAATCTTGTACTTGCCCACCACGGCCTTGTTGACTTCTTCTATAAAGTGGTTAATCTGCTCATACGTCAGGCGGTTCTTCATATATCTGTGCAGAGGAACAATGGGGAATGGTTTAGCAGATTGAGTCTGGCATCACAATACTGGGTCACTGGCAAACAGGCTCTTTAACACATTGTGCACACTTCATAGTCCAATAGCATCCTGCAAAAGCAACGTACCGTATTTTTTAGACTATAAGATGCACTTTTTTCCGAAAAATTTGGGAGGAAAGTGGGGGGGTGCGTCTTATAGTCCAGATTTGCCTGGCTTGCTGTGGGTTGGTGACGGCGGGGGAGAAAGTCACAGGAGGCAGGAGCAGGGTCGCCACTGAAGGAAGACGACGGCTGGGGGAAACATGTGTGCCTGCTATTAAAGCAGATGAATATTCACTGCTCCCCATGCCCAAAATCTCGCCCTCCTCTAGGTACTAAAGCCGTTGCTGAGAGGTGGCCGGGATTATGGGCATGGGTAGCAGTGAATATTCATAATGGATGAGCCGGCAGGTGACATGCCCAACGCTTACACGCCAAAGTCAGTCGCCGGCATCAGAAGCAGACACTGAGCACCGAGGGAGTGGAGGGAAAGGGAGTAGAATTATTTATTTATTGTGTGTTAAAAGAAAGCAGCAGAACAGGAGGCATATATTCCAAGATGGGCCCTTGATTGGGGGCATATTTACCAGGATGGGGACATATATACCAGGAAAGGACCCTGGATTGAGGACATATATACAAGGATGGGCCCAGGATGGAGGATATTTATACCAGGATGAGCACATGTATACCGGGATGGCTCCCAGGATAGAGGACATATATATCAGGATGGGTGACATATATACCAGGATGGGTGACATATATACCAGGATGGAGAACATATATAACAGGATGGGTGACATATATACCAGGATGGAGAACATATATACCAGGATGGGCCCATGATGGAGGACATAAATACCAGGATGGGGGACATATACACCAAGGAGGGGCCCTGGATGGAGGGCATTAGTACAGAATTGGAGGGCATTACCCTCATAACAGTGTCAGCAGCAGAACCCCCTAATAACAATGTGCCATGAACGCATTTTTTGCTTCAAAATTTATTTTTTTTTAAATAATTTGCTACTCTAAAACCTAAGTGCATCTTATAGTCCGAAAAATACAGTATACCTAATCTACCTTTAGTCCCTATACGTCTGACATAGGTATAGAGTATAAATTGTGCTAAACGCCTCTCGATCCGGACTTCTCAGGATTTTCTCTAGTTCTTGGAAGAATGCATTTTTTTGCTCTTTATAGGTAGAAGATAAAAAATGTTTTTTTTGTTTGTTTTTTTTTAACTTTTCTATGCATTTATTATTAGTGATGAGCGAGTACTAAAAAGCTCGGGTGCTCGAAGCTCGGGCCGAGCCTCCCAAGATACTCGTGTACTCGGCCCGAGCAACGAGCCCAATGTTATCCTATGGGAGACCCGAGTATTTTTGTGAAATGACCTCCCGGCAGCATGGAGAAACCCTAAAAATGTCACAAAAGTCTCAGAAGAGTGCTCAAATGACATGGCAACAGCATGGGGAAGACCCCTTGAAGCATTTATCACTCAAAAGTCACAGCTGTGAACAATTTTGTCCGCGTTTTACGCCATTTTTACGGACTCACCAGAAAACCTTCCAAAATGACCCCAAAATGATTTTTCATGGCGGAAATGTTAAGGGCACATACCCAATAGTGAGATAGAGCTGGTGTATGTTACTTTTTGAGATCAATACATGAAAGATTTTACGTGAAAACATTGTGTGGCACTCCGATGTCCCTGAGAAGAGACGTACATGAAGGCCTCTTGAGTCTAATGTGCCCATTTTGAGGAAGTGAGTCTTTGTAGTATTTTCCTTTGCCAGGGCAGTCCTAAATTGTGAGGTTCACCAATGCCCCTGCATACAGACGTGCATGAGGGCCTCAAAACATTAAGTGTCCATTGTCAGGAAGTGGGTGTATTATAGTATAGCCCTTAGGCAGGGCAGCCAAAAATTGGGAGGCTCCACATTGTCCCTGGGTAGAGACGTGCATGATGGCCTTTAAACCTGAAGTGCCCATTGTAAGGAAGTGGGTCTATTTCAGTATAGCCCTTTGCCAGGGCAGCCAAAAATTGGGAGGCTCCACATTGTCCCTGGGTAGAGACGTGCATGAGGGCCTCAAAACATTAAGTGTCCATTTTAAGGAAGTGGGTGTATTTCAGTATAGCCCTTAGGCAGGGCAGCCAAAAATTGGGAGGCTCCACATTGTCCCTGGGTAGAGACGTGCATGATGGCCTTTAAACCTGAAGTGCCCATTGTAAGGAAGTGGGTCTATTTCAGTATAGCCCTTTGCCAGGGCAGCCAAAAATTGGGAGGCTCCACATTGTCCCTGGGTAGAGACGTGCATGAGGGCCTCAAAACATTAAGTGTCCATTGTCAGGAAGTGGGTGTATTATAGTATAGCCCTTAGGCAGGGCAGCCAAAAATTGGGAGGCTCCACATTGTCCCTGGATAGAGACGTGCATGATGGCCTTTAAACCTGAAGTGCCCATTGTAAGGAAGTGGGTCTATTTCAGTATAGCCCTTTGCCAGGGCAGCCAAAAATTGGGAGGCTCCACATTGTCCCTGGGTAGAGACGTGCATGAGGGCCTCAAAACATTAAGTGTCCATTGTCAGGAAGTGGGTGTATTATAGTATAGCCCTTAGGCAGGGCAGCCAAAAATTGGGAGGCTCCACATTGTCCCTGGGTAGAGACGTGCATGATGGCCTTTAAACCTGAAGTGCCCATTGTAAGGAAGTGGGTCTATTTCAGTATAGCCCTTTGCCAGGGCAGCCAAAAATTGGGAGGCTCCACATTGTCCCTGGGTAGAGACGTGCATGAGGGCCTCAAAACATTAAGTGTCCATTTTAAGGAAGTGGGTGTATTTCAGTATAGCCCTTAGGCAGGGCAGCCAAAAATTGGGAGGCTCCACATTGTCCCTGGGTAGAGACGTGCATGATGGCCTTTAAACCTGAAGTGCCCATTGTAAGGAAGTGGGTCTATTTCAGTATAGCCCTTTGCCAGGGCAGCCAAAAATTGGGAGGCTCCACATTGTCCCTGGGTAGAGACGTGCATGAGGGCCTCAAAACATTAAGTGTCCATTTTAAGGAAGTGGGTGTATTATAGTATAGCCCTTAGGCAGGGCAGCCAAAAATTGGGAGGCTACACGTTGTCCCTGGGTAGAGACGTGCATGAGGGCCTCAAAACATTAAGTGTCCATTTTAAGGAAGTGGGTGTATTTCAGTATAGCCCTTAGGCAGGGCAGCCAAAAATTGGGAGGCTACACGTTGTCCCTGGGTAGAGACGTGCATGAGGGCCTCAAAACATTGTTCCCATTGCAAAGGAGCGGGTCTCCTGTCGTTGTAATGTCCATTCTGCAAAGAATGGGCGAAAAAATTTACCACTGGGGGTATACCTGAAACAAAGACCTAACTATTGTAACGGTCATCATGATGGCGCATGAGGAGAAGGAGGAGCAGTCCAGCGATTATCCAAAGTCGAGAAGTGTACCCATGGGTGAGTGGAGGTACATGGCAAACTTTAAATTCCGCTCTCATTTGCTGGTGGTGTGGTGAAGTCTGGCCCAATCCAACCCTTGTTCATCTTTATCAGAGTCAGCCTGTCAGCATTTTCAGTTGACAGGCGGGTGCGTTTATCTGTAATGATTCCACCTGCGGCACTAAAAACACGCTCTGACAAAACGCTAGCAGCAGGGCAGGCCAGGACTTCCAAGGCGTAGAGAGCCAATTCATGCCACGTGTCCAGCTTGGATACCCAATAATTGTAAGGCACAGAGGAATGTCGGAGTACAGTTGTTCGATCTGCAAGGTACTCCTTCAGCATCTGGGCAAACTTAGGATTTCTTGTGGCACTACCCCGCACCTCAGGGGCTGTGGTACGTGAGGGGCTGAGAAAACTGTCCCACATCTTAAAGACTGTTCCCCTACCTCTGGCGGATTGGACTTGTGCCTCTCTCGGCTGTACGCCTCGGTTGTCCACTGATTCCTGACCTATGCCGCTAGCGTTTTGTGAGGGGAATGCTTTGCCTACTTCCGTGAGTATGGCCTTCCGAAACTGCTGCATTTTGGTTGACCTCTCCTCCACGGGAATAAGAGACAAAAAGTTCTCCTTGTAGCGTGGGTCTAACAGTGTTACCAACCAGTAATGATTGTCGGCCAAGATGTTCTTAACGCGAGGGTCACGAGACAGGCAGCTTACCATAAAGTCAGCCATGTGCGCCAGACTCTTAACAGCCAGGACTTCAGTAGCCTGACCAACAAGATGACTGAACATGCTGTCCTCCTCCTCCTCCTCCTCCTCCTCCTCCTCCTCATCTACCCTGTCCTCTGGCCAGCCACGCTGAATCGAGGATATGACTGGTGTGCATGTCATATCCTCAATTTGGCCGGAGAGTTGCTCCATGTCTTCATCCTCCTCCTCGTCATAGTCCTCCACTGCACGTTGTGATGAGACGAGGCTGGGCTGTGTGTTATCACCCACACCCACTACTGTTTCTTGCTGCAACTCATCGCGCTCCGCCTGCAATGCATCATGTTTGTTTTTCAGCAGGGACCGTTTTAGAAGGCAGAGTAGCGGTATGGTGACGCTAATAATGGCGTCATCACCACTCACCATCTTGGTGGAGTCCTCAAAGTTTTGGAGGATGGTACATAGGTCTGACATCCATCTCCACTCCTCAGGTGTTATGTGTGGAGTCTGACCCATTTCCCGACGGCTTAGGTGATGCAGGTACTCAACAACTGCCCTCTTCTGCTCACATATCCTGACCAACATGTGCAGAGTTGAATTCCAACGCGTGGGGACATCACACACCAGTCTGTGAGCCGGAAGATGCAAACGGCGCTGAAAGCCGGCAAGGCCGGCTGAAGCAGTAGGTGACTTTCGAAAATGTGCAGACAGGCGGCGAACTTTTACCAGCAGATCAGACAGCTCTGGGTATGACTTTATAAACCGCTGAACCACGAGGTTGAGCACATGGGCCACGCATGGAACATGTGTCAGCTGGCCTCGCCTCAAAGCCGCCACCAGGTTCCGGCCATTGTCACAAACGACCTTTCCTGGCTTTAGGTTCAGAGGTGTGAGCCAGTGATCTGCCTGCTGTTTCAGAGCTGTCCACAGCTCTTCTGCATTGTGGGGTTTGTCACCTATGCAGATTAGCTTCAGCACAGCCTGTTGCCGCTTCGCCGAGGCAGTGCTGCAGTGCTTCCAGCTTGTGACTGGTGTGGAGGGCACAGTGGATGAGGATGCGCAGGAGGAGGAGGAGGCTGAAGAGCATGACATTCCGGAGCTGTAGAGTGTGGGTGAAACACTGACTGAGGTAGGGCCTGCAAACCTTGGTGTGGGAAGGACGTGTTGCGTCCCTCGCTCAGACTGGGTCCCAGCTTCCACAATATTAACCCAGTGTGCCGTCAACGAGATGTAGCGGCCTTGCCCACAAGCACTTGTCCACGTGTCTGTGGTTAGGTGGACCTTGGGTGAAACAGCGTTGTTCAGGGCACGTGTGATGTTTTGTGACACGTGGTTATGCAACGCGGGGACGGCACACCGGGAGAAATAGTGGCGGCTGGGGACCGAGTAACGTGGGACAGCTGCCGCCATCAGGTCACGGAATGCTTCTGTCTCCACCAGCCTAAAAGGCAACATTTCCAGCGCAAGCAGTCGCGAAATGTTAGCATTTAGAACTGTGGCATGTGGGGTGTTGGCAGTGTATTTGCGCCTGCGTTCAAAGGTTTGCTGAATGGATAACTGAACGCTGCGCTGGGACAAGGACGTGCTTGATGATGGTGTTCTTTCTGCGTAGGCAACTGTAGGTGCAGGAGTGGAGGAGGCTTGTTCGCAGGCAGCATGGACAGAGGATTGGCTCGCATGCACAACCAGCGAAGACGTAGCAGTGACATCAGCAAGCACTGCTCCTCGACTCTGTTGTACTTCCCACAAAGTCGGGTGCTTGGCTGACATGTGCCTGATCATGCTGGTGGTGGTCAGGCTGCTAGTTTTGGTACCCCTGCTGATGCTGGCACGGCAGGTGTTGCAAATGGCCTTTTTTGAATCATCTGGATCCAACTTAAAAAACTGCCAGACTCGTGAAGACCTAACATTTGGACAGGCACCTTGTGTCGTCGTGTTGTTCCGGGGAACGGTTGCCTGACTTCTGCCTGGGGCCACCACCCTGCTTCTTACTGCCTGTTGTGATGCTACGCCTCCCTCCCCCTGTGCACTGCTGTCCTCGCTCTGCATATCCTCCTGCCAGGTTGGGTCAGTTACTGGATCATCCACCACGTCGTCTTCCTCTTCCGCACCCTGCTCCTCCTCCTGACTTGCTGACAATTGTGTCTCATCATCGTCCACCACTTGTTGAGACACGTTGCCAACTTCGTGAGAACGTGGCTGCTCAAATATTTGGCCATCTGTACAGACGATCTCCTCATGACCCACTTCAATATGAGCTGGCGAGAGGCCAGAATGTGTGAATGGAAACGTGAACAGCTCTTCCGAGTGTCCAAGTGTGGGATCATTAATGTCCGAGGAGGACGTGTACTCAGCCTGGTGGTAGGAAGGAGGATCAGGTTCAGAAATGTGCGGTGCAGTATCACGGCTACTGACACTTGACCGTGTGGAAGACAGAGTGTTTGTGGTGGTGCCAATCTGACTGGAAGCATTATCCGCTATCCAACTAACAACCTGTTGACACTGGTCTTGGTTCAAGAGCGGTGTACTGCTGCGGTCCCCAAGAATTTGGGACAGGACGTGCGAGCGACTAGATGTGGCCCTTTGTTGTGGCGAAATTAGAGCTTGCCCACGACCTCGGCCTCTGCCTGCACCACCATCACGTCCACTTCCTTGTTCCTTGCCAATGCCCTTGCGCATTTTGCAATGCTGTGCACTGCTGACGTGTATATTCACTACTTGTGCGTTATATCAAAGTTTCTGGAAATTGCACACAAGTGCACCTGTACGCTGCCACCGACAGGCACACACGTGCGGTTTTAAAAACCAAGCACGGACGCAATAATAACCTAACACAGGTTTTAGGAGCAAAAATTAAGAACTCTGACACTATCAGCCACTGCTGACTGACGTGTATTATACACTACACTTGTGCGTTATATAATAGTTTGGTAAACGCACACCAGTGCACCTGTACGCTGCCACCAACAGGCACACACGTGCGGTTTTAAAAACCAAGCACGGACGCAATAATAACCTAACACAGGTTTTAGGAGCAAAAATTAAGAACTCTGACACTATCAGCCACTGCTGACTGACGTGTATTATACACTACACTTGTGCGTTATATAATAGTTTGGTAAACGCACACCAGTGCACCTGTACGCTGCCACCAACAGGCACACACGTGCGGTTTTAAAAACCAAGCACGGACGCAATAATAACCTAACACAGGTTTTAGGAGCAAAAATTAAGAACTCTGACACTATCAGCCACTGCTGACTGACGTGTATTATACACTACACTTGTGCGTTATATAATAGTTTGGTAAACGCACACCAGTGCACCTGTACGCTGCCACCAACAGGCACACACGTGCGGTTTTAAAAACCAAGCACGGACGCAATAATAACCTAACACAGGTTTTAGGAGCAAAAATTAAGAACTCTGACACTATCAGCCACTGCTGACTGACGTGTATTATACACTACACTTGTGCGTTATATAATAGTTTGGTAAACGCACACCAGTGCACCTGTACGCTGCCACCAACAGGCACACACGTGCGGTTTTAAAAACCAAGCACGGACGCAATAATAACCTACTAACAGGTTTTTTTGGGGAGCGACAATTACAGTACAGACAAGTCAGACACTATCTGGACTGTTTTACACTGTGTACACCAGCCCCAGATATGATGAAGGCTGGTATACGGTCACCACTAGGAATGGCTATATATACCCTGCCTGCCTGCCTGCCTGTATACTGGTACAATAGTCCTGACAAGGACTCTTTTGGTCACTAGCCTGTATTCAGACCTGGCTATACCCTGCCTGTATATAGCAACAATAGTCCTGAGAAGGACTCTGCTACTGTACTCCGACCTGGCTATACCCTGCCTGCCTGTATACAACTAGAATAGTCCTGAGAAGGACTTTTGGTCACACTGTTTGCAGCCCTGCAACTGAAAAAGCTATAAAGGGCCGCAAAGCTTTCCCTGAATCAGCGACACTCTCCCTACACTCACTGTCAGAATAGCTGTGAGCAGAGCACAGCGCGCCGGCCGATATAAAGGCTCGGTGACGCTGTGCAGGCCGGCCAATCACTGCAATTCCACAACTAACAGGGCTGTGGCATTGCAGTGGTCTGCCAGCCAATCCCTGCATGAGGGCTGGCTCTCAAAAGAGCGCCAACATGCAGAAATGAAGACCACGAGTAAAGCACGAGTATCGCGAGATTACTCGGTCCCCGCCGAGCAGCCCGAGTACAGTGATACTCGTGCGAGTACCGAGTAGTGACAAGCATGCTCGCTCATCACTATTTATTATGCTTTTGTCGTTGATTTTTACATAAATGCAGCTCTTGCTCTATGTTTTCCTTTTTTTATGTTTTTTCTTGTAAAAAAAACAAAAAAAATTTGCAAGCTGATAAAAACTATAAAAAGTGTGAAATAACCATTGAAGTGTTTAAATAATGGATATTTCAGTGCGTACTCCGCACCAAAATCCGCTTGAAAATTGCATACAAGTGACCGTCAATCTTTTCAGTGTTGCGTTTATTCGGATGAGAACTTTACCCATTGGAAAACCACCGTGGTAAAATTAAAAAAAACAAACAAAAAAAAAACCGCAGAGGGCAGCCACATGCGGATTAATACCATATGGAAATTGGATGTGTGTTATCTGAGGTGGTCCAAAAAAGAAAACCGTGGCAGAAATCTGGGGCTCAGCCTCCGCTCTCTGCAGCGGCTCACACAGTAATTGTATTTTCAGGGTATCCTACATGACCAATGACCTCAGATCACTGCAGCTGCACACACACAGTGGCATTATGGCTTTTTTATTTTCTCAGTGTCTGGCCCGGTACCGGGTGACTTATATTCCTACTCGCGGTCACTTACGCTGGCACATTGGTAAAATCTTGCACCGTAATCAGCTCCATTTCCTTGATATGTTTCTCTTTCACAGGCTTCTTCGCCGGCTCTGGGACGATGACCTTCACTTCCACTGGAGGCTCCTCACCTGGGACTGAATTACTGAGAAAACAGATGACACAAGATAGTAATATTCAGAGACCGAAGTCTGGATTGCCAGAGGAAGGGACGGACGAGGACGGGACATTCTGCGTCGTCCACAGTCGCACGCTGGGCTCTAATCTGCATAATGCAAATGTCTGCGTGGAGGAAACACAGGAAAGGTCTGTGCACAGTGCGGCTCTCAGGGGGTGAGTGGCTGGAAACAATGGGAGGTCGGAACATAGACGCCTGGGGGCTACAATGAGCATCTTGTTATTTTACAAAAAAAAGCAGAGCCAACAGGAGACACAATGGCACTGAGCTGCCCTAGTGCTACTGGTGCTGCTCTTTATGGGGGTTACAGGATCAGTTATGATCTAACCAACAAAATCTGCCATACGACAACACAGGGATCTGAGCCACTGACGCAAAAATCAATTATAGCTACATGTAAAGGATTTGACCACCTTATACATAGCTGCGGTCATGCAGGCGTCTCTCCCCCGGCCGCGCGCGCAGGCGTCTCTCCCCCGGCCGCGCGCGCGCAGGCGCCTTTCCCCCGGCCCCGCTCGTGCAGACGCCTTTCACCCGGCCCCGCTCGCGCAGGAGCCTTTTACCCGGCCCCGCTCGCGCAGGAGCCTTTCCCTCGGCCCCGCTCGCGCAGGAGCCTTTCCCCCGGCTCCGCTCGCGCAGGAGCCATTCCCCCGGCCCCGCTCGCGCAGGCGCCATTCCCCCGGCCCCGCTCGCGCAGGCGCCATTCCCCCGGCCCCGCTCGCGCAGGCGCCCTTCCCTTGGCCCCGCTCGCGCAGGCGCCTTTCCCCCGGCCCCCGCTCGCGCAGGCGCCTTCCACCCGGCCCCGCTCCCGCAGGCGCCTTCCCCCCGGCCCCTGCTCGCACAGGCGCCTTCCCCCCCCGCCCCGCTCTCGCAGGCGTCTTTACCCCGGCCTCGCTCGCGCAGGCGTCTTTTCCCCGGCCCTGCTCGCCCAGGCATCTCCGCGCACCCCGGTCATGGAACAAACAACATTATCATTCGCCGCTGTACAGTTTGCATTAAAGGAGGTGCAAAAGAGCAGAAAGCTGCCAGAGTAAAAAGACCCTAAAACAAGAGAGAAGATCAGGTTGACCGGATTTCCCTGGCCCTGAATATACCTGTTTTGACATTTCTTGGGAAGGTGAGCTGGGATATTGTCGCTGAGATGAGTCGCGTCCTTGGCGTCGCTCTCTAGAGTCACCTGAAGCTCCTAAAGGAGAAGAAATAAGTGGAATATATTAATAATAAAGTGGATGTGGTGCTCTCCAGGCACAGGTGATCCTTCACAGATCTTTCCAGCATTCGCTGATGATGCTCCTTCTCTCTGTCGGACTCCACCATAATAAATAAATATAGCTCCGGCACTCCTTAGAGAAAAATGCAAAAAGTCTCGGGTGGTGCTGAATACGTTTTTATTAAACCAAGAGATGAAGTCTGTCCCAACGTTTCGGTCTACAACAGACCTTTTTCAAGGGATCTATCAGACTGACAAAATAAACAAAAAAACAAAAACAGAAAGAAAAATGAATATACAATAACACCCTGCACATTACATTGGGTCTCCCCCTCCCTTTTTTTGCCCGGCAGCACATGCACAGGTATGATCTTAGATAGTCCACGGTTATCCCGTGGTAGGATTCTGTACGTTTCTCCCTTGACTCTTACCATTTTTTTATTTAGAACACAAACAGTATCTCGCCTCCCAAGGTTTTGCTAACAAGACTCTTCCTATTTCTCGTGTAATTAGCGTGGCACATAACCTGGGTTATACGGTCACAGGTACTTATTATATGTCAGTGTTCACACTGTTCATCATGTATCTTTTCGCATACCTAAGAGTTTTTTCATTCTCTCATATAGCACCCAACCCTACTGTTAGACGCGGTTGACGATTACACATGTTGTCCGTTGGTGCATATTTATTTTCTGCAATACTCTAGGTATGTTCATATGTATTACTTACTAGTTACGGCATCTATCCATGGTATCACATGTCCATACATTTACTGTATTTTCGTGTTGCCTTGATCATTTTTCTCCAGGGTATTATGTGCGGTTGCAAACATTTGTACCATAAGATGTTATTTTTTGACTATAATGCTGCATTATACCATGCTATGTTTCCCCTTATCCATTTTTGTAAAATTTCCTTCGTGATGATATATTTCTTTATTGTATATTCATTTTTCTTTCTGTTTTTGTTTTTTTGTTTATTTTGTCAGTCTGATAGATCCCTTGAAAAAGGTCTGTTGTAGACCGAAACGTTGGGACAGACTTCATCTCTTGGTTTAATAAAAACTTATTCAGCACCACCCGAGACTTTTTGCATTTTTCTCTAAGGAGTGCCGGAGCTATATTTATTTATCTGAGGTCGATTTTTCGCCAGAGAACCCAACTAGATAGTGAGCCAGGCTTATTTTTTCTATTGGACTCCACCATAATGTCACCATTGTACAGACGGTCTGCAATACTTTCAGCTTTGTCCCCCTCCCCAATTTTCCTCCTCATCCTTGGACACGATACTCAGCACTTCCTCTACCCATTGCCGACCATTCACCCAGCCAAACACAGCGGCCACGTCTCCCCCCATCTCACCTTCAGGGACTTTGCGATACTTTCTTGCCTCTGAACTTCTGTCTCCACTTTATTCAGGAGCTCGCACAGAAGGTGCAGCTCATAGGCCACTTTACGGAGCACGTTCCCCAAAGAGGGGTCCTGACCTGTATATAGGCGGAGACACAAATGTTATACAGCGGTGGGGCCTCCATCATAATCACCGGGAGACCCCCTAAAACACGTCACTAGTAACGAGTCATGCGTTTTATAGTTAATAAAGCAAATAAGAAGGGTCCAACAAAGCCTGTCATGGGGAGGAGAAAAAAAGGGGGGAGAAGAAAAAAAAAGGGGAGGAGAAAAAAAAAGGGGGAGGAGAAAAAAAGGGGGAGGAGAAAAAAAAGGGGGAGGAGAAAAAAAAGGGGGAGGAGAAAAAAAAGGGGGAGGAGAAAAAAAAGTGGGAGGAGAAAATGGGGGGAGGAGAAAATGGGGGGGAGGAGGAAATGGGGGGGAGGAGGAAATGGGGGGAGGAGAAAATGGGGAGGAGAAAATGGGGGAGGAGAAAAAAAGGGGAGTGGTAAGGGGAGGGAGGAAGGGGGGGAGGAGAAAAAAGGGGGCGGAGAAAGAAGGGGGCGGAGAAAGAAGGGGGCGGAGAAAGAAGGGGCGGAGAAAGAAGGGGGAGGAGAAAGAAGGGGGAGGAGAAAGAAGGGGGAGGAGAAAGAAGGGGAGGAGAAAGAAGGGGAGGAGAAAGAAGGGGGAGGAGAAAGAAGGGGGAGGAGAAAGAAGGGGGAGGAGAAAGAAGGGGGAGGAGAAAGAAGGGGGAGGAGAAAAAAGGAGGACGAGAAAAAAGGAGGACGAGAAAAAAGGAGGGGGACGAGAAAAAAGGAGGGGGACGAGAAAAAAAGAGGGGGACGAGAAAAAAGGAGGGGGAACGAGAAAAAAGGAGGGGGACGAGAAAAAAGGAGGGGGACGAGAAAAAAGGAGGGGGGGACGAGAAAAAAGGAGGGGGACGAGAAAAAAGGAGGGGGACGAGAAAAAAGGAGGGGGACGAGAAAAAAGGAGGGGGACGAGAAAAAAGGAGGGGGACGAGAAAAAGGGGGAGGAGAAAAATAGGTGGAAAAAAAAGGGGGAGGAGAAAAAAGGGGGAGGAGAAAAAAGAGGGAGGAGAAAAGAGTGGGAGAAGGAAAAAAAAGGGGAGGGGGAAAAAGGGGGAAAAGAAAAAAGGGGGAGGAGAAAAGAGGGGGAGAAGGAAAAAAAGGGGAGGGGAAAAAGGGGGAAAAGAAAAAAGGGGGAGGAAAAAAAAAGGGGGGAGGAGAAAAAAAGGGGGAGGAGAAAAAAAGGGGGAGGAGAAAAAAAGGGGGAGGAGAAAAAAGAGGGAGGAGAAAAAAGAGGGAGGAGAAAAAAGAGGGAGGAGAAAAAAGAGGGAGGAGAAAAAAGAGGGAGGAGAAAAAAGAGGGAGGAGAAAAAAGAGGGAGGGGAAAAAAGAGGGAGGAGAAAAAAGAGGGAGGAGAAAAAAGAGGGAGGAGAAAAAAGAGGGAGGAGAAAAGGGAGAGGAGAAAAAAGGGGGAGGATGAGGAGGAAAAGAAGGAGGAGAAGGAGGTGAAGGAGGAGAAGCTGATCTGTAATACATGGATGACTAGAATACAGAGGTGCGCCCTCCTCTCTGGCTCATTGTGGGACTACTGAGCTGGGGACAATGGTGTCATATTTCCTAATAGGGAATATACCCAGGGGGCGCCGTTCCTCCATACAGAACATTGTGGGGTGCCCGATCCCCGAGCTGACAGCAGGGAACACTCACCGATGTGACGCAACTGCAATGTCTTCTTGATGATAGAAATTTTGGAATTGACGTGGAAACATAAATCGTCCGTGTCCGGGGTCTCCATCTGTCACCAAAACACTGGGAATGAATATCAAGGCAGTGATAAGTAGGGGTGGGGCCAGGATATGGCTGGTAATGGGCAGAGCAGAATGGAGGGGGCTGGTCAGGGTAAAGGGACACAGGAACTTGTGCACCAAGGTGGCAGAGGACCTCGGCACAAGTTGTACCTGCTTCTGTTATATGGGCACTCTATGTGGTTTTATGATGGGGATACTGTGCCACGCTCTTGTTATCGGCCACTGACTGCTGCACTGTGGTGCCATCTATAATTTGTAGTGCCCCCTGTCACTAGTGATGCCCTCTTTCACTGGTGGTGCCCCCTAGCACTGATAGTGCCTCCTAGCAGTGGTGATACCCCCTAACACTGGTGGTGCTCTCCTTCACTGGTGGTGCCCCTTGTCACTGATGGTGCCCCCTAGCACTGGTGGTGCCCTCCTTCACTGGTGGTGCCCCTTGTCACTGATGGTGCCCCCCTTCACTGGTGGTGCCCCTTGTCACTGATGGTGCTCTCCATCACTGGTGGTGCCCCTTGTCACTGGTGGTGCTCTCCATCACTGTTAGTGCCCCCGTCACTCGCGGTGCCTCCTATTACTGGCACACACTGTGGGTGTTTTTATTGGGTTTCTAGAGATTGTCCTATTATGGGGGAACTCTGGTTTGCTCTTTTATGGGAGAAAAGGTTGTACACTAATGCCGGCTCTAATATGGGGGCACTATGACAAGAACGTTTATGGGGCACTGTGTCAAGATTCTGTTATGATGGATCATGGTAATGCTGTTAGGCTGTGTTCACACACTGCGTTTTTTACCTGCGTTTTTGGTCCGTTTTTGGTCCGTTTTTGCTGCAGAAATTTCTTGAGAAATTCTTGTAACCTTTCTGCAGACATTCCCCAGCAAAACCTATGGCAAAAAAAATTAGCTGTGCACACACTGCGTTTTTTTTCTTAAGAAAATTCTTTCAGTAGATTTTCTTAAGAAAAAGAATGAGCATGTCACTTCTTTTCTGCAGCTAACTGCGTTTTTTGCCATAGATAATTGGCACAATAACGCAGGGAGCAACCAGCGGTAAAAACGCACCAAAAACGGACCTAAAACGCACCAAAAACGGACCTAAAACGCACCAAAAACGCAGGTGCGTTTTTGGTGCGTTTTTTAACACAGGTGCACTCTTAAGAAATTTCTTAAGAAATTTCTTAAGAAAAATCATTTTTCTAGTGTGAACATAGCCTTATGGGGCAGTATGACTTTTTCTGTAATAAGAGTGCTCTATTATGGGGTGACTACAAGCAGTGCTGTCAGGGACCGTTCAGATTTGATGACGATCCGCATCCTGTACACTTGTACTTAACTTTAACCCATTTGTGTGCCATGGAACAATTGTGTGCCATGGCCTCCACTTAAGGCTATGCGCCCACGGGAAATTAAACCTGCGGATTTATCTGCAGAAAAAAGGTAAGCCGCACGAATGCCCGCAGGTTTTCTGCAGCTATTTCGTTGAACTACCGCAGCTCAAAATAGCTGCGGATGCCGGCGGGCAGCTGCGGTAAACCTGCGGCCGTACCTGCGGATATATCAGCAGGTGCGAGCTCCCGTGGGCACGTAGCCTAAGGCAGCCGTACATTGCGCAGCGTGGACACAGACACTCCCCATGTCCCATAGGATAACATGGGGAGTGTCTGTACTTGGTGAAACCTGCGGATTTATCTGGAAAATCCAGATAAATCCGCAGGTTTTCCCACGGCAAAATCCGCAGAAGCAAGCTCCCGTGGGCACATAGCAAGCCTCTGGCAACTGTAAACACCGCTGTAAGTGGCCACTCTGCAGGGGGGTGGGGGTCTCTGAAATGGGAGCACCATGGAGGGTTGCAATCTATTGGGGGCTCTGAAATAGGGGCACCCGAGAAAGGGAATCTTGGAGGGTCTCTGAAATGTGGACACAATGACAGGGCTCAGATATGTGGTCACCATAGAGGGGCTACGATATAGGAGGCACTGTGGAGGAGCTCTAATATAGGGGGCACTCTAGAGGGGCTCTAATATAGGGGGCACTCTAGAGGGGCTACGATATAGGAGGCACTGTGGAGGAGCTCTAATATAGGGGGCACTCTAGAGGGGCTCTAATATAGGGGGCACTCTAGAGGGGCTACGATATAGGAGGCACTGTGGAGGAGCTCTAATATAGGGGGCACTCTAGAGGGGCTACGATATAGGGGGCACTCTAGAGGGGCTACGATATAGGGGGCACTCTAGAGGGGCTACGATATAGGGGGCACGCTAGAGGGGCTACGATATAGGGGGCACGCTAGAGGGGCTACGATATAGGGGGCACGCTGGAGGGGCTACGATATAGGGGGCACTCTGGAGGGGCTACGATATAGGGGGCACTCTGGAGGGGCTACGATATAGGGGGCACTCTGGAGGGGCTACGATATAGGGGGAACTCTGGAGGGGCTACGATATAGGGGGCACTCTGGAGGGGCTACGATATAGGGGGCACTCTGGAGGGGCTACGATATAGGGGGCACTCTGGAGGGGCTACGATATAGGGGGCACTCTGGAGGGGCTACGATATAGGGGGCACTCTGGAGGGGCTACGATATAGGGGGCACTCTGGAGGGGCTACGATATAGGGGGCACTCTGGAGGGGCTACGATATAGGGGGCACTCTGGAGGGGCTACGATATAGGGGGCACTCTGGAGGGGCTACGATATAGGGGGTACTCTGGAGGGGCTACGATATAGGGGGAACTCTGGAGGGGCTACGATATAGGGGGCACTCTGGAGGGGCTACGATATAGGGGGCACTCTGGAGGGGCTACGATATAGGGGGCACTCTGGAGGGGCTACGATATAGGGGGCACTCTGGAGGGGCTACGATATAGGGGGCACTCTGGAGGGGCTCTGATATAGGGGGGCACTCTAGAGGGGCTTTGCACTGCTGGCTCTGTTATGGGGGCTATGCGGCACTGCTGCAGGGGGTTTTACATGGTCAGTGTCTTTCTCTACACTATGAGGACTCCTGCAATTATGAAAGAACAGTGGTACAGTGCACACAGTGCACACACGCGCTGTATAACTCCGCAGTCACCGACCTTACAGCCGCTCCCGGGACCGGGGAATTCAAATCAAAACCGGCGAGCGCGCTGCTGACGTCACAGCCATCAGCCAATCAAAACCGTCTAGACACTAGAGGTCGCGCAGGAAGCACAGAATGTCTCCGGGCGGCCATATTTCTGAAGACCGCATTCACCTGCCGACGGTACGGGAAAGGTCCCAGTGTAGACGCGGACCTGTGGAAGCAAAGAGCAGCTGGAGAGTTGTGCGTTACCATAGTGCTGCAGCATCCAGCCTGCGCCTGGTTTATATGTAACTGGCCATTATACATACCTTCAGGAGCCCACAACAATAGTCCTGGGTAATTTTATTGCATATTCGGGTGGATTTCAGTAGAAATATGTGAGCAGCGCTTATGGGGCTTTTTTTCCCTCCTCATGGGAAACACCAGGTTTGCTGATTAAGATTAGTTGACTGCAAAAACTGTTTAAAAAAAAAAAAAGTTCAGCAAAAAGTGCAGTTTTATATATTTTTTAGATTTTATTATTAATTATTATTATTATTTTTATAATAGCACCATTTATTCCATGGCGCTTGACATGTGAAAAAGGGGCATACATAGACAAGAACAATAATCATACACAATACAAGGTATAGGAGGAGAAAGGACCCTCCTGCGAGGGCACAGTCTACGGCGGATGGGTAAGGGGACAGGAGGGGAGAGGACCCTGCCCACGAGGGCTCACAGTCTACGGCGGATGGGTAAGGGGACAGGAGGGGAGAGGACCCTGTCCGTGAGGGCTCACAGTCTACAGGGGATGAGTGAGGGTACAGGAGGGGAGAGGACCCTGCCCACGAGGGCTCACAGTCTGCAGGGGATGGGTGAGGGTATAGGAGGAGAGAGGACCCTGCCCGCGAGGGCTCACAGTCTACAGGGGATGGGTGAGGGTATAGGAGGAGAGAGGACCCTGCCCGCGAGGGCTCACAGTCTACAGGGGATGGGTGAGGGTATAGGAGGAGAGAGGACCCTGGCCGCGAGGGCTCACAGTCTACAGGGAAGGGGTGAGGGTACAGGAGGAGAGAGGACCCTGCCCGCGAGGGCTCACAGTGTACAGGAGGAGAAAAGACCCTGCCCACGAGGGCTCACAGTATACAGGGAAGGGGTGAGGATACTGTAGGTGAGGGAAGAGTAGGTCATGTGGCGCTATGGTGGACTGTGGGTTACTGCAGGTTGTAGGATTGTCGGAAGAGGTGGGTTTTCAGATTCCTTTTGAAGGTTTCCAAGGTAGGTGAGAGTCTGATGTGTTGGGGTACAGCATTTCAGAGTATGGGGGGAGGCGCGGGAGAAATCTTGTATGCAATTGTGAGAAAAGGGGAGGAGATGTATGGAGGAGACAGGTTGTATGTCACGGTTTTGAACTGGAGTCTTTGGGCAATGAGAAGCCAGTGAAGAGATTGGCAGAGATGAGAGGCCGGGGAATAGTGAGGGGAGAGCTGGATTAGTCGTGTAGTAGAGTGTAAGATAGATTGGAGGGGTGCAACAGTTTTAGAAGAGAGGCCACAGAGCAGGCGGTTGCAGTAGTTGCGGCGGGAGAAGATGAGGTCATGCACTAGTGTTTTTGCAGAATCTTGGTTAAGGAATGTACGGATCCAGGAGACATTTTTGAACTGGTGTTGGCAGGAAGTGGAAAGGGCTTGGATATGTGACTTTAAGGAGAGAGCAGAGTCTGGGGTTAACCCAAAGCAGTGAGCACGTGTGACTGGGGAATGTGAGCAGCCATTGACTTAGATAGATAAGTCTGGTGGGGGGGATTGAATGAGATGAGGGAAAGATGATGAATTCCTATTTGTCCACAAAAAAGGATGAAATAGCAGACAGATATTGTGGGATTTTGGTTAGTAAGGAGGTGATCTTGGGTCCAGAGCGGTAGATCTGGTTATGATCCGCATAGAGATGATACTGGAATCTGTAGGACTATATGAGCTTTCCAGGACAAAGCTATAGATGGAAGAAAGGAGGGGTCCCAGAACGAACCTTTGGGGGCACTAATAGATAGGGGGCGAGGAGAGGAAGTGTGAGATGCTGAATGTCCGGTCAGGTAGGTGTAAAGTGATCCAAGATAAGGACAATGGTCAGGTATGTGTAAAGTGATCCAAGATAAGGACAACGGTCAGGTAGGTGCCAAGTGATCCAAGATAGGGACAAGTCTCTGATGCCAAAAGATGAAAGAATCTGTAATAGGAGGGAATGGTTCACTGTGTCGGAGGGAGAGGACAGGTCCAGGAGGAGGAGGACAGAGTAGTGTCGCTTGGCTTTGGCAGTTAGTAGGTGATTAGTGAGTTTAGTTAGGGCAGTTTCAGGAGAGTGATGCGGTCGGAAGCCAGATTGTAACCAGTCAAAGAGAGAGCATGAGGAGAGGTGGAAGGACAGTTCAAGATGGATATGCTATTCCAGTAATTTTAAGTAATTATGAGCAAACCCAAACTATAAAGTTCGGGATCTTTAACGGATACCTAGTGTCCGTGCACGGACCAAGACTACTGAGTTCTGAGGGAACTCCGTGTAACTGTTCGGATTCAGCCATCTGAATAATTAAAAATTAAGATAAAGAAAATAAGGAATAAAGCAGGAGCGTTATACTTACCGAGTCTCCTGCAGAGCTGTAACACTGCTTCCGGGGCCGCTCATTAACCCCATACATATTCACTGCTTCCCAGCTTGAGATTGATTGCAGTAAGACCGTGCCCCCACCCTGTGTGATGGCATCTGTGATTGTTTGGAATCACACGCTGTCTGTGTCCTTGTAGTGTAAAAATAAATAAAGAAATTGGCATAGGGCCCCCCCATATTATGATGCCCAGCACAGATAAAGCATATGGCTACAGACTGAAGCCCCCAGCCGTGCGCTTACCTTGGCTGTGTATCAAAATAAAAGGCTTTTTTTTATTACCATATTTTTCGTTTTATAAGACGCACCAGATTATAAGACGCACCCCAAATTTGGAGACAAAAAAGTAGAAAGAAAAATAAATATGGTGTCCGTTTTATAATCCGGTGGTGTTTTATCAGGGAGAGGGGACAGCAGCGGACCGGGTGTCACAGGAGCCAGGGGCGATACTGTAATACTGCAGTGTTGCCAGTGGTACAGAGGGGGGCCTTGATACTCACTGCGGACGCTGCTCTGTGCGGGAATGGTGGCGCGGCTCTTCTGTGCGGGGCTTATGACGCGGCTCTGCTGTGCGGGGGAGGTGGTGAGTCACCGACCATTCTGAAGATGTCGGTGGTCGGTTGTGAGAGCTTCGAATAATGGTGGTCAGAGTTTGGGCATATGCAGATGAGAGATTGAACTGAGAGCTCCATCTGCACATGTGCTGACTCTAGGCGCCATTATTTGAAGCCCTGACCGCCAACCGCCGATATCTTCAGAATGACCGCCCGCCGCACAGAGCAGAACACAGCAGAGCAGAACTGCACAGAACAGGGCCACATCACCAGCCCCGCAGAGAGCAGAGCAGCCCCGCACAGAGCAGGACCACATCACCAGCCCCACTCAGAGCAGAGCCACGCCGCCTGATGCACAGAACAACGCCGCACAGAGCAGCGTGGGCAGCACACCGCATAGCATTACCACTGTCTCCTGTGATCCCTCTTCACCACCCTCGGTAAACTACATTCGGATTTTAAGAAGAACCCATCAAGCATTCTAGAATACTGTATATAAGAGCCCAGGCCGCTCTGTATAATGTAAAAAAACCCCACCTTTATTATACTCGCCTAGGGAGCAGTCCAGTCCGATGGGTGTCGCTGCTCTCGGTCCGTCGCCTCCTCCATCTTGTGCAGTCGCCATCCTCCTGCCCAGCTCCATGTGGATGACATGTCCTGCATAATTCACAGTGAGGCCTCCATTGTACTCCTGCGCATGCGCATTTTGATCTACCCAGCTGAGGGCAGATCATTGTATTGTAGTGCGCATGTGCGGGTGGTCTTTGACTTTTGTTAGCGCCTGTGCATTAGAATGCTGTGCTCTACCCTTGTCGCGGACGGGGGGCCAGACCTCCGCGAGGGGATGCTCGGATCCGGGGCTTCTCCGTGGCTCTAGTGGAAACCGGATCCAGGCTTGAGCAGCGCTCCGCCGCCCACGAGTGAAAAGGGGGGTTATATATACAAGGGAGGTTGTCTGTGACGCCACCCACAGTGTGTGGTGAAGTGGGACACCACCGCTGCGGTTATGGGGCACCCGGGGGAGATATTGCGGCAGCAAGATGTTAACCCCTCCGTGGGCAGGGATGGATGCCCCGGGGCCCAGTGTCTTTGCGCTGAGCAGTGATGGTGCAGGGGCCGGCGCGCCTGGCCAGGCCGGGGATGGTACTCACGATTAGAAGAAGTACACAAGTCCTGTGGTAAACCAAATTGGTGGTGGCCGGCCTCCGCAGACGGGTGCATTTACTTCCTCACCCGGGTGTGGTAGTTGAGTCTTTCTCCTCTGCACTGTTTGTGGAAAATGGGACTGCCTGGTGTGTAACTCAGGTTCCCGCTCCCGGTTCTTTGTTTGGGAGCCATGCCCGTCTGACGCTGACCCGTGGGATCTACAGGCCCTGGTGATGGCCACTATCCCTTCTCTGTGGGTGGTTGTCTACTTTTCGGGACTTAGGTTGGGACAGAACCTATAATTCTGGCCTCAATCGGTGAATTATCTGGGCCGCTGGTTTCGGTCCCGACTTCAGGGTCCGAGTACCCCCTTTCTGTGCGTACGGTTTCCGGTCGGTTCTCCGGTGGCTGCACCGGCGGCCCACTACCCTGTCCCGGTCCACTCTGGATCCCCTGGCCGTCTTCCCGTCTCGTGCAGACTATGGCTACCATCTGCCACCTAGCCAGAGGCACCCAGGCCTCCAACCCTGGCATCTGTCAGATTTCTAGCTGCAGACCCTGACACTGGTCTGAGCTCCACACTTGAACCAAAACTTATCTGCTTGTTTTTCCCGCCCTGGGCTGTCTAGTCCCCTAGGTGGGCGTGTCCCAACCGCCTGGTCACGCCCACTGGTGTGCCTGTCTTGCACTGAGGGGGGGAGGTGACTAGGGTTTCAGGTCGGCTGATGTAACCCTTTGGGAAACTGGTGTACTGTGGGGGCCTAAATGTGCGTGTACCTGGTTCTCCAGTGCGCCATACCCTCAGCAGGAAAGCTAAAAGTGCGCAGGAGCACAATGGAAGCTTCTGTGTGGATGACATAAGATGCATCATACTCGGGGCTGGGCAGGAGGACGGCGATCGCACAAGATGGAGAAGGCGCTGGACCGAAAGCAGGAACACCCATCAGACTGGCCCGCTAAATAGGTAGAATAAAGGTGTTTTTTATGTTATACAGAGCAGCCTTGGCTCTTATATACAGTATTCTGGAATACTAGCATACTGGTGGTAGCCACAGCTCATAAGGAAAAACCTGATTACAGGTTCCCTTTAAGGTCTGGATAGTCCACATAGTATACAGTGCCTTGCGAAAGTATTCAGCCCCTTTGAATTTATCTGAATAGGATAACTGAAGTGAGCACTAATATATATATTATGAGTGCAAGCCAAAAATTACATACTATATACGGATAAGGCTGCACATCAAACTTAGATAATGGTATAATGCCTCAAGCATATGGACAAATATTGGAATATACAATGAAAAATGCTACTTGCTAATTTGAACATGTGAATAATGAATTGCATACCTGCCATGAATATTAGGAAAAAGGAGATATTTAGCAATCGCATTGATCAATGTAACTGAGTCCCAAGGCCTCGTCAAGGCATATCTCTATATTGGGGTCCCTAGCTCTGTGACCCTAACTGTGTGTCATCTCATTGCAATTAAAAACGGCTATGGGTGGAGAGGGGTAACTAAGGACTTTCTTATATAGGAGATGGAAAAAACATGGCCGAAAGGGGCGGAGCTGTGTTCACATTCAGAAAAAAACTACATATAACTGAATAGGATAACTGAAGTGAGCACTAATATATATATTATGAGTGCAAGCCAAAAATTACATACTATATACGGATAAGGCTGCACATCAAACTTAGATAATGGTATAATGCCTCAAGCATATGGACAAATATTGGAATATACAATGAAAAATGCTACTTGCTAATTTGAACATGTGAATAATTAATTGCATACCTGCCATGAATATTAGGAAAAAGGAGATATTTAGCAATCGCATTGATCAATGTAACTGAGCCCCAAGGCCTCGTCAAGGCATATCTCTATATTGGGGTCCCTAGCTCTGTGACCCTAACTGTGTGTCATCTCATTGCAATTAAAAACTGCTATGGGTGGAGAGGGGTAACTAAGGACTTTCTTATATAGGAGATGGATAAAACATGGCCGAAAGGGGCGGAGCTGTGTTCACATTCAGAAAAAAACTACATATAACTGAATAGGATAACTGAAGTGAGCACTAATATATATATTATGAGTGCAAGCCAAAAATTACATACTATATACGGATAAGGCTGCACATCAAACTTAGATAATGGTATAATGCCTCAAGCATATGGACAAATATTGGAATATACAATGAAAAATGCTACTTGCTAATTTGAACATGTGAATAATGAATTGCATACCTGCCATGAATATTAGGAAAAAGGAGATATTTAGCAATCGCATTGATCAATGTAACTGAGCCCCAAGGCCTCGTCAAGGCATATCTCTATATTGGGGTCCCTAGCTCTGTGACCCTAACTGTGTGTCATCTCATTGCAATTAAAAACTGCTATGGGTGGAGAGGGGTAACTAAGGACTTTCTTATATAGGAGATGGAAAAAACATGGCCGAAAGGGGCGGAGCTGTGTTCACATTCAGAAAAAAACTACATATAACTGAATAGGATGTGCAGCCTTATCCGTATATAGTATGTAATTTTTGGCTTGCACTCATAATATATATATTATAGTTATATGTAGTTTTTTTCTGAATGTGAACACAGCTTCACATGTTCAAATTAGCAAGTAGCATTTTTCATTGTATATTCCAATATTTGTCCATATGCTTGAGGCATTATACCATTATCTAAGTTTGATGTGCAGCCTTATCCGTATATCCTTTGAATTTATCAACCTTTTCCCACATTTCAGGCTTCAAACTTAAAGATAAAAATTTTTAATATTATGGTGAAGAATCAACAACAAGTGGGACACAATTGTGAAGTTGAATGATATTTATTGCTTATTTTAAATTTTTGCAAAAAATAAATAACTGAAAATTGGGGCGTGCAATATTATTCATCCCCTTTAAGTTAATACTTTGTAGCGTCCCCTTTTGCTGCGATTACAGCTGCAGTCGCTTTGGGTATGTGTCTATCAGTTTTTCACATCGAGAGACTGAAATTCTCGCCCATTCTTGCTTTGTAAACAGCTGGAGCTGAGTGAGGTTGGATGGAGAGCGTTTGTGAACAGCGGTTTTCAGCTCTTTCCACAGATTCTCGATTGGGTTCAGGTCTGGACTGTGACTTGGCCATTCTAACACCTTGATACGTTTATTTGTGAACCATTCCATTGTAGATTTTGCTTTATGTTTGGGATCATTGTCTTGTTGGAAGACAAATCTCCGTCCCAGTCTCAGGTCTTTTGCAGACTCCAACAGGTTTTCTTAAAGGATGGTTCTGTATTTGGCTCCATCCATCTTCCCATCAATTTTAACCATCTTCCCTGTCCCTGCTGAAGAAAAGCAGGCCCAAACCATGATGCTGCCACCACCATGTTGGACAGTGGGGATGGTGTGCTCAGGGTGATGAGCTGTGTTGCTTTTACGCCAAATATAAAGTTCGATTTTGGCTTTATCTGACCAGAGCACCTTCTTCCACATGTTTGGTGTGTCTCCCAGTGGCTTGTGGCAAACTTTAAACTACACTTTTTATGGATATCTTTGAGAAGTGGCTTTCTTCTTGCCACTCTTCCATAAAGGCCAGATTTGTGCAGTGTACGACTGATTGTTGTCCTATGGACAGACTCTCCACCTCAGCTGTAGATCTCTGCAGTTCATCCAGAGTGATCAGGGGCCTCTTGGCTGCATCTCTGATCAGTCTTCTCCTTGTTTGACATGAAATTTTTGAGGGACGGCCGGGTCTTGGTAGATCTGCAGTGGTATGATACTCCTTTCATTTCAATATGATCGCTTGTACAGTGCTTCTTGGGATGTTTAAAGTTTTGGAAATCTTTTTGCAACCATATCCGGCTTTAAACTTCCCCACAACAGTATCACGGACCTGACTGTTGTGTTCCTTGGTCTTCATGATGCTCTCTGTGCTTTAAACAGAACACTGAGACTATCACAGAGCAGGTGCATTTATACGGAGACTTGATTACACACAGGAGGCTTATATTTATCATCATCAGTCATTTAGGACAACATTGGATCATTCAGAGATCCTCAATGAAGTTCTGGAGTGAGTTTGCTGCACTGAAAGTAAAGGGGCCGAATAATATTGCACGCCCCAATTTCAGTTTTTTATTTTTTACAAAAATTTAAAGTAAGCAATAAATTTCATTCAACTTCACAATTGTGTCCCACTTGTTGTTGATTCTTCACCATAACATTAAAATTTTTTTATATTTTATGTTTGAAGCCTGAAATGTGGGATAAGGTTGAAAAATTCAAGAGGGGCAAATACTTTCGCAAGGCACTGTATATCCCTATCAGGTCCCTTATGCCCTCAAGCCAGTAGAATTCACATGTGTATGTCAAAATTCCCTGCCTAACCAGCCCTGTATCATTATGCAGAGAAAGTTATTATGCAGGAAATTTTGGCATACACTTGAATTCTGCTGGGTTGAGGGCATATGGGACCTGACAGGTTCCTTTTAAGTACCTTAGTTAATTGTTAGGCTATGTGCACACGCTGCGTTTTTTTGACGCTGCGTTTTTGTGCGTTTTTGGCCGCTAAAAACGCACCTGCGGCAAAAAAACACGGCACAAACGCATGCGTTTTTACCGCGATTTGGTGCGTTTTTGGCTGCGTTTGTGACCATGTGACCAGAAGGGGCGGATCCTCAGCCAACAGAAAAATAATGTTGCTTCCTGGTATCAGCTATGTTGGCTGAGGCCCTGCCCCTCCTGGTCACATGGGTATGACATCAGCAGAGGTCCTTCTAGTCACTTAGTAAAACGATTCTATAATAGAACTAGCAAAAATAAGAGGGGGAAAACGTACAGGCAGGGGGGCGGGAATCACTATTAATACCCACACCAGCTATCAGCTGATCGGCAGCTGCTGCCAATCAAAAAGCTGCTCATTTCACGTTTTGCAGCGTTTTTGATCTATGCGTTTTTCTGCGTTTTTCCAATGCATTGCATGGGGGGAAAACGCAGGAAAGAATTGACATGTCCATTTTTTTTTTTTTAAGCTCAAAAACGCAGCTTAAAAAAAAGTTGTGTGCGATCAGCAAAAATGAAAACTCATAGACTTTGCTGGGGAAGCAAAGTCATGCAGTTTTGAGGCCAAAAACGCACCCGAAAAACGCCGCAAAAAACGCACTGTGTGCACATAGCCTTATGCTGGCAGCATTGTTCAGTAATTTTTATGGCTGAAGGTTTACCTCTTCCATTGCACTAGCACTTTATTTCACTGATTATTCACACCCTTGTCTTCATTGTTTATGCTAAGCAGTGTTAATCAGGTGGATTCTTTACCAATTGTACTGGTTTCAAGGTTTTGCCACCGTACACGTATGAACTTGTGTTTTTTTTCTTTACTCCTGAAGAAGCTCTCATTTTGTAGGGGAAAGGCATGGAGTATTTTATATATAAGTGCTTATTATAGCACTCTTCAATCAGTCTGACATGTACATTGAAGGAAATAAGTATTTGATCCCTTGCTGATCTTGTACGTTTGCCCACTGACAAAGACATGAACAGTCTATAATTTTAAGGGTAGGTTAATTTTAACAGTGATAGAATATCCAAAATAAAATAAAAAAAATCACATTATTCAAATTTGCTTGCATTTTTCAGAGAGAAATAAATATTTGATCCTTCTGGCAAACAAGACTTAATACTTGGTGGCCGTCCCCCTCGTTGGCAGCCCAGCAGTCAGACGTTTTTTGTAGTTGATGATGAGGTTTGCGCACATGTCAGGAGGAATTTTGGTCCACTCCTCTTCGCAGATCATCTATGAGGCTGTTGCTTGGCCACTCGGAGCTTCAGCTCGTCCATAAGGTTTCTTTGGGATTAAGGTCTGAAGACTGCTAGGCCACTCCATGACCTTAATGTGCTTCTTTTTGAGCCACTCCTTTGTTGTCTTGGCTGTATGTTTTGGGTCATTGTGGTGCTGGAAGACAAAGCCAAGACCCATTATTAATATGTCCTGGCGGAGGGAATGAGGTTGTCACTCAGGATTTTACAGTACATGGCTCCATTCATTGTCTCATTGATGCGGTGAAGTACTTCTGTGCCCTTAGCAGAGAAACACTCCAACAAACATAATGTTTCCACCTCATGCTTGACAGTGGGGATGGTGTTCTTTGGGTCATAAGCAGCATTTTTCTTCCTCCAAACACGGAAAGTTGAGTTCAGGCTAAAGAGCTTAATTTTTGTCTCATCTGACCACAGCACCTTGTCCCAATCACTGTCAGAATCATCCAGGTGTCATTGGCAAACTTCAGATGGTCTGGCTTCACATTGGCCTTCTTCAGACGGGCCGGCTGCACATTGGCCTTCTTCAGACGGGCCGGCTGCACATTGGCCTTCTTCAGACGGGCCGGCTGCACATTGGCCTTCTTCAGACGGGCCGGCTGCACATTGGCCTTCTTCAGACGGGCCGGCTGCACATTGGCCTTCTTCAGACGGGCCGGCTGCACATGTGCCTTCTTCAGATGGGCCGGCTGCACATTGGCCTTCTTCAGACGGGCCGGCTGCACATGTGCCTTCTTCAGATGGGCCGGCTGCACATTGGCCTTCTTCAAACGAGCCGGCTGCACATGGGCCTTCCTCAAACGGGCCGGGTGTACATGGGCCTTCTTCAGACGGGCTGGCTGCACATGGGCCTTCCTCAAACGGGCCGGGTGTACATGGGCCTTCTTCAGACGGGGCGGCTGCACATGGGTCTTCTTGAGCATTGGGACTTTGCGGGCACTGCAGGATTTTAATCCATTACGATGTAATGTGTTACCAATGGTTTTCTAGGTGATAGTGGTCCCAGCTGCCTTGAGATCACTAACAAGTTCCCCCCCGTGTAGTTTTAGGCTGATCTCTCACCTTTCTCATGATCCTGGATACCCCACGAGGTGACATTTTGCACGGTGCCCCAGATCGATGTCGATTGACACTCATTTTGTATCTCTTCCATTTTTTTACTATTGCACCAACCGTTGTCTCCTTCTCACCCAGCGTCTCACTTATGGCTTTATAGCCCATTCCAGCCTAGTGCAGGTCTATGATCTTGTCCCTGACATCCTTAGAAAGCTCTTTGGTGTTGCCCATGTTGTAGAGGTTAGAGTCTGACTGATTAATGGAGTCTATCGACAAGAGTTTTTTATACAGGGGACAATTTAAGACATCTGTCTAATGCAGATAACGAGTTGATTAGGAGCATCTAAGTGTCTGTAAAGGCCCCGTCACACTAAGCAACATCGCTGCTAACGAACAACTTTTGTGACGTTGCTAGCGATGTTACTGTGTGCAGGGCCGTATTTGGGGTTTTTGCTGCCCTAGGCACTGTCAGTGGTGGCGCCCCCTTCTGATCAGTCAGATTACGGGTATGTGCACACAGCTTTTTTTTTTTTTCAGACAGATCCGCCCTATAACCCGCCCAAAAAACCCAAACTCTAAATATTAAAGAAATGAACTCATACACTGCAATGTAAAACGACTTGCTGTCCATATGTTCAGTCTTTGGAGTTTTTTTAAGCGCGTCAGGTTTCCTCAGACATGAAGCGGCTGACAGTGACCGGTCCTTTATATGGCGCCTGCTGCTTGGACGCCGCTTACTAGTTGTGACCGGTCCTTTATATGGCGCCTGCTGCTTGGATGCCGCTTACTAGTTGTGACCGGCCATTATATGGCGCCTGCTGCTTGGATGCCGCTTACTAGTTGTGACCGGTCCATTATATGGCGCCTGCTGCTTGGATGCCGCTTACTAGTTCATTTAAAAAATAAGTAACATCCAGTAGCTAAAAGATGTTGGAAAAAACAACCAAGAAGCCACAGCAAAAAAAAAAAATATTTGCTTCAGGATAAAATGATGACTGTCCTAAAGTGTTTTCTGTCTGAATAATTCCGGGGGTTCACAGACATCTACAAGACGTGTGCACATTCCCTGATAGAGCCCAGAGCCTTCAGATAGTAGTTAAGACCTCCATACACATTAACCTAAAGTTGTCTAAACCCGCCAATATCGACAGGTTCTGCTGATAGCCCAATGTGAACAGGGGCTCTCAATTCTGATTGTCAGGGGAATAAGGATCCAGAATGTCCAATTACGGAGTGTAGATCCTATTATCCTCTAAATGATAAGCTGCTGTCGGAGATGTCCAGCAGCGGCTCTAATAAAGAACACAGAAACACTTGGCAGAATGAGTGCTCCTGTATATGGGAGAGCCGAGCAAGATAGCTGCCGGCCTAAAAATCAGACTATAGTGTATGGGGGCTTTAGTCTATTACTTATTCGGCTGACAGACATGCAGATAGCTGTATTTTTAGTCCAGCACGCTGACCCTATGTTTTAGGATCAAGACTGATAAGGTAAAGATTACAACAGCCACATGACTATCACCAGAACCACCATCAGTACAGTAATACATAACTAAAACCACACTACATACAAGAATACGTAACCAAAACCACAGTTAGTACAGTAATACATCAACAGAACTACTGTCAATACAGTAATATCACCAAAACCACCCTAAATACAATAGCACATCACCAAACCCACCCTGAAGACAATACATCGCCAAAACCACCATCAGTACATGAATACATTGCCAACTTCACACAGCAATCAAGTGCAGTGTCAGGTTAGACCCATATACATCTATGTATTGCATTAACGTACAACTCTCAGTATGTCCTTAACAATGGTAAGGAGATGCTGGTAGTTGTTACCAGCCATCATTAGACTGTGGACCATATAAGAACCACAATACTGATTAGTCCCAGGCAGTAGACTTAACTTTTGGACGAGATCTTATAGGTTTAGGTCCATTAATTCTGAGGAGATTAGTAGGGCAGAGGTGGGCTCAGTAGGGAGAAGGGGCATCATGGGGTGGGACTTGAGACCCCCACCAATTGCTCAAAAGACCTCTTAAGTGCACAGCTCAGGAGACAGGACTATGAAATTTTACTCCCGGAATCCATTCTGTCTGCATGTTCTGGTTCTGGGAAACACTCGGGGCCACGGTAGTCGGACCCCCAGCGATTGGAAAGTTATTCCCCATCCCAAGGATAGGGGGTAAGTTACCAATGTGAGAAAACCCCTTTAAAAGCAGCATTCACACTGCAGCCAAAGATGGGAAACTGATTTATCTAAAACAGTGTCCATCACCCGATGCACGAGCAAAAAACTTTCATTCGTCAGGTGAGATGATTTTTAAGCTGACTGAAAGGGAATCTGTCACCCCAAAATGACACCTAGATCGCAGAAATATTTATATGGGGGACATGATCTGTGGAGAAATAATCCCACCCATATAGTTCAGCTTAAAAGGAACTGGTCACGACCTTTAATATTAAACTGCTCCATTGTCTTGTTAGTCAGAAAATGTGCAGCACTTACATTGCGTCACTAACAAGACATCGGGGGCAGTTTAGAATTGAAAAAGGGTGTAACAGGTTCCCTTTAATGTTCACTGAAAAAGCCACATTTGATATGAAAATGAGGACATTTCTGCGCGGCCTAAGCCTGGTGCACCGATACCACCTAATATAGGAAAATACTAGCCAGGCCTGTGTCTTGATTAATAGTGATCCATTGGTGAGAGTGAGCACCGTAACACCAGATCTCCTGCTGCACCGCACCCAACACTGCGGCACACTCCAAGCGTCAGTGCGGGTGTGCACACAACACAGAAGGAGCACAGCGGCACACTCCAAGCGTCAGTGCATGTGTGCATCCAACACAGGAGGAGCACAGCGGCACACACCAAGCGTCAGTGCGGGTGTGCACACAACACAGGAGGAGCACAGCGGCACACTCCAAGCGTCAGTGCGGGTGTGCACACAACACAGGAGGAGCACAGCGGCACACTCCAAGCGTCAGTGCATGTGTGCATCCAACACAGGAGGAGCACAGCGGCACACTCCAAGCGTCAGTGCGGGTGTGCACACAACACAGGAGGAGCACAGCGGCACACTCCAAGCCTCAGTGCATGTGTGCATCCAACACAGGAGGAGCACAGCGGCACACTCCAAGCGTCAGTGCATGTGTGCATCCAACACAGGAGGAGCACAGTGAGGAGGGGGACACGGCGCTGTGATGTGCTGTCTGCTCACTTCAACAACCTTCCTCATTGAATCGGCAGTCAAATACAGGCAGCAACCAGGTGTCAGAACGTACCTGCATCACATTGCATGCACACCCACGCGGACACTGCAGTCACATTGCAGGCGCACCCACACTGACACTGCAGTCACACTGCAGGCGCACCCACACTGACACTTGGAGTGCTACTCTGCTCCTCCAGTGTCAGGACACGTGCAGAAATGCTAAGTGATTTTAAACAGCACTGACTCTCACCTAAGGGCGAGGGACTGTCTTTAATATGCAAATAGGAGGGTGCACATCTGCACCAAGACATCGGCCGCACCAGGGGGGGGACAACAGTTTGCATATATATAATAAAATATTAAGGTAAAACTGTACATGCCAGAGCGACGTCCCCTGTATAAATGTGTATGCAGATTAATTGGCATTTTGGGAGTAAAAGTAAAATGTCATCGCTCTTAGCAACACATTGTCCTGCGTCTCCCAAGACTTCTCTTATTTGGTCTGCTGCAGCACATACTGCAATGGTGCCCGTATAGGGAATCTGTCACCAGGTTTTGCTCCCCCATCTGAGAGCAGCATAATGTAGAGACAGAGCCCCTGATTCCAGCGATGTGTCACTTACTGAGCTGTTTGCTGTCATTTTCTCTGCTGCAGATCTCGCAGTTATACAGAGCTCATGAATATGCTGGACTACCTGCAGCACACCAAGTAGTCCTGTAATGATAACTACTGCTGATTAAACAGTGATTTTATCAAAACTACACTAAGCAGCCCAGTAAGTGACAACACTGGAATCAGGATCTCTGCCCCTACATTATGCTGCTCTCAAATTAGGTGGCAAAAACCTGGTGACGGACTCATAATTCTCACTAAAGAGTAACCACCCTAAGTAAGCCCAAGGCTGTGCCCAAGAATAAATAATTGCCCATCACTGAGCTCACTTCACAAAGAATGACCTCACACCGTGTCACTTACAGTATACGGCCTCCACATTCTCTCCTATAACATTCCCACTACACTGCCCCCTCAAATGAAAACCCCACTGTCCTCCCCACTGAATTATACCCTCCAGACCTTCCTCACTTATGAACTATGACCTCCACTGTCCCCACCTCTCCATGCAGCCCCCACTTCACTGTCCCCCTCATGATGTCCCCACTCTATAATGAGCCTTATGCTTCGCATTCTGTATACCCAGCCCTTCCAGGCTCCTAACTGAGCGCTCCCCATGCTGCCCCTTCTCCATATCAAGCCCCCTCCATACCAAGCCCACCATGGTTCCCCTTCCATACAGAGTACCCCCCATGCTTTCCCATTCTCCATACCATGCCTCCCCCCGTTCTACCCCATTCACCATACCATGCCCCCCCCCGTGCTACCCCATTCTCCATACCATGCCTCTCATTCTCCATACTGTAACTCCCATTTGCTATTATTATTATTATTATTATTATTATTTATTTATAAAGCACCATTAGTTCCATGGTGCTGTACATGAGGAGGGTGTTACATACAAAATACATATACAAGTTACAGTAGACAGACTAGTACAGAGGGAAGAGGGCCCTACCCTTGCGGGCTTACATTCTATAGGATTATGGGGAGGAGACAGTAGGTGGGGTGTAGATGGGGCGGCAGCTCCGCACGGTGGTGGGGCGGCAGCTCCGCACGGTGGTGGGGCGGCAGCTCTGCACGGTGGTGGGGCGGCAGCTCTGCACGGTGGTGGGGCGGCAGCTCTGCACGGTGGTGGGGCGGCAGCTCTGCACGGTGGTGGGGCGGCAGCTCCGCACGGTGGTGGGGCGGCAGCTCCGCACGGTGGTGAAGCAGTGATGTCATTGAAGGTTATAGGCATTTCTGAACAGATGAGTCTTTAGGTTCCGTTTGAAGTTTGCAAGTGTAGCAGATAGTCTGACGTGTTGAGGCAGTGAGTTCCAGAAGACTGGGGATGTTCGGGAGAAGT
Organism: Anomaloglossus baeobatrachus; assembly: GCF_048569485.1. NCBI lineage: Eukaryota > Metazoa > Chordata > Amphibia > Anura > Aromobatidae > Anomaloglossus > Anomaloglossus baeobatrachus. Next base: position 920,745,931 of record NC_134353.1, on the reverse strand, counting down.
CTTGGAGGCGATTGCATGAGGAGCGAATGAGAGAGGAGGAGAGAAGGAGATCTTGGGAGGACCGGAGATTACGTTTTGGAGTGTAGCGAGAGATTAGTTCAGAGATATATGGAGGAGACAATTTGTGGACGGCTTTGTAAGTCAGTATTAGTAGTTTGAATTGGATACGATGGAAGATTGGGAGCCAGTGGAGGGACATGCAGAGAGGAGAAGCAGGGTGGTAGTGAGGCGAGAGGTGGATCAGTCGGGCAGCAGAATTAAGGATGGACTGGAGAGGGGCGAGCGTGTTAGCAGGGAGACCACATAGGAGGATGTTGCAGTAGTCGAGGCGGGAGATTATGAGAGCATGCACTAGCATTTTTGTAGATTGAGAATTGATGAAGGGACGGATTCTGGAAATATTTTTGAGTTGAAGACGACAGGAGGTGGTGAGGGATTGAATGTGAGGTATGAAGGACAAGGCAGAGTCAAAGGTCACTCCGAGGCACCGAACTTTGGGTGCTGGGGAGAGCGTGATGTTATTTATTGTAATAGATAGATCAGGTGGAGAGTGTAGGTGAGACGGAGGAAAGATGATCAGCTCAGTTTTGGCCACATTGAGCTATACTGCTATACTTGCTATACTGTCCACCACCCTCCCTCATTTTCCCATTCTGCTCCATCCCCCATGCTGCGCCCCCACATCATGCTCCATCCCCATGTTGCGCCCCCCCATCCTCCATGTTGCGCCCCCACATCATGCTTCATCTCCCCATCCTCCATGTTGCGCCCCCACATCATGCTTCATCCCCCCCATCCTCCATGTTGCGCCCCCACATCATGCTGCATCCCCCCCATCCTCCATGTTGCGCCCCCACATCATGTTCCATCCCCCCATCCTCCATGTTGCACCCCCATATCATGTTCCATCCCCCCATCCTCCATGTTGCGCCCCCATATCATGTTCCATCCCCCCATCCTCCATGTTGCGCCCCCATATCATGTTCCATCCCCCCATCCTCCATGTTGCGCCCCCATATCATGTTCCATCCCCCCCATCCTCCATGTTGCGCGCCCCCCCCCCCCCCCCGGGTTGCTTGTTCGGCGCTGTCTTCGGCTGTAAAGCGCTTACCTGCTCCAGGCGGCATCTCCGGCGGCTGCACCTCCCGTTCTCCGCGGTGGCAGGATCATCATCTCACATCTTCCTCGGCGGCGGCTCCATGTCCCTTCCTCCTCTGCGCGGCGCTGCCTCACGCTCCTGTGACCTCTGCACAGTGAGCGCACGGCAGCACGTCGGGGCGGGGAGCTGATTCCAGCTCCTCTGACCCCGGAAGTAAGTGCCGGCACACTCACAGTTTCATTTATAGTCGCGTGTTATAGACGCGACTATAAATGACTGTGCGCTCCCTCCCTCCTCCAAAAAGGCGCCGGATTTAATAAAGAGTTTGGAGGAGGGAGGAAGATTTAAAAATTTTTTTTTTTTTTTTTAAATTTTGGTTTGGGCGCCGCCCCCCTTGAAGGCGCCGCCCCAGGCACGTGCCCTCAAGTGCCTAATGGCAAATACGGCCCTGGCTGTGTGTGACATCCAGCAACAACCTGGCCCCTGCTGTGAGGTCGTTGGTTGTTGCTGAATGTCCTGGGCCATTTTTTAGTTGTTGCTGTGCAGCACAGATCGCTGTGTGTGACAGCGAGACAGCAACAACTAAATGTGCAGGCAGCAGGAGCCGGCTTCTGCGGAGGCTGGTAACCAATGTAAACATCGGGTAACCAAGAAGCCCTGTCCTTGGTTACCCGATATTTACCTTTGTTACCAGCCTCCGCCGCTCTCACTGTCAGTGCCGGCTCCTGCTCTGTGTACATGTAGCTGCAGGACACATCGGGTTAATTAACCCGATGTGTGCTGTAGCTAGGAGAGCAGGGAGCCAGCGCTCAGTGTGCGCTGCTCCCTGTTCTCTGCACGTGTAGCTGCGTGCGCTGGTAACCAAGGTAAATATCGGGTTGGTTACCCGATATTTACCTTAGTTACCAAGCGCAGCATCTTCCACGCGGCGCTGGGGGCTGGTCACTGGTTGCTGGTGAGCTCACCAGCAACTCGTGTAGCGACGCTCCAGCGATCCCTGCCAGGTCAGGTTGCTGGTGGGATCGCTGGAGCGTCGCAGTGTGACATCTCACCAGCAACCTCCTAGCAACTTACCAGCGATCCCTATCGTTGTTGGGATCGCTGGTAAGTTGCTTAGTGTGACTGGACCTTTAGAGCCAGAACTCTTAAAGGGGTTATCCGGCTTCTTTGACATTTTTTTTTTTATTTCCCTATTGGGCTACATTGGGGCAGGTAAGTAGATAGAGACCACTTACCTGCCCTGCTGTCAGCCCCTCTCCCCCGGCTCAGAGCGGTCATGTGACCGCTCCTGCCGCGATTTTGCTGCTTCCGGTCATTTCATGTCAACATGAGCAGGGCCATGTTGACATGCAAATGTGGAACAGCATGTCGCCTCCCTGCTGGGCTGTACAGTGCGAGGAGTCCCAGCCCCTTCCCTGTACCCTCCCACACATTCCCCCGCACCTCTTTTACTCTCCAGTAACCTCCCCCTGCACTGCTGTGGGGTCCGTGACCTGGGGGAGGGGCCTGGCGGCGGCTGCCGTGGTCATACCTCCCAACTTTTGAAGAAGGAAAAGAGGGACAAAGTTTGCGGCGCGCTGCGCGCCGCGGCAAGTTTTTAGGCCATGCCCCCTAACCACACCCATTTCACAGTCACGCCCATATCCACTCCCCATCCACACCCATTCAGCAAACTGAAACTGCAGAAGCTGTCCGTGATCGCTCTGAGCCACCACAGATGCGCAAGCGCTGGCCATATGAACCACATTACCTATTACCGCAGGCGCAAGATTATGGGCGGCGCTGTGATTGTCATCAGCAAAGTCATCCAAGTACCCACCCATAATCTCGTGCCTACGCTTCTCACTCTGCCTCCACCGTTATGCGCAAGCACTGTCCATATGAACCATGTTACCTATTACCGTGGGCGCGAGATTATGGGGGGCGCTGTGATTGTTATCAGCAAAGTCATCCAAGTACCCGCCCATAATCTCGTGCAAGAAGTAATAGGTAACATGGTTCATATGGCCAGCACTTGCGCATAACAGTGGAGTCAGAGGGAAAAGTGCGGGCACGAGATTATGGGCGGGTACTTGGATAACGCTGCTGATGACAATCACAGCGCCGCCCATAATCTCGCGCCTGCGCAATCACCTGAAAAAGCGTTCACATGCGCAAAACTTCGGGAGGACAGTTACATGAGGAAGGCGTCCTTGTGTATGTAAATGAGCAATGGGGGACTGCGTAAAGCGGCAGGAGGGGGAATAACGGACGCTAGACAGCCCGCCCCCGTGACCATAAAAAACATTTGCATACAAAAAGGTAAGACTTCATAAAGTATTTTTGTAGGTCTCAAAGGGGGCACAATAACAACAGGAACCTTTCTAGAAGCAGCCCAGGAGCTGCAGAGGGGAATCTTTTATTTTTATTGTGAAATTTCTGCTGACATGTTCCCTTTAACTGGTAGGGGAGCCAGGATAAAGCAGAGCTGAAGCTGTTGGGAAGCTAGGACCCAGCAGCTCCACAGGCAGGAGACCACTGATCGGTAAGCTAATAGAAGCATGGGCAGATGTCACTCTGCATAGGTTATACTGGCCAGTGCTATCTGCAGGAGAGAGAAGTGCTGATTGCAGGGTCTCCTTAGCTTCCTGATTCCCCGCGTGTCTGCAGCAGTGAGAAGCCGCACACGGGGAGTCAGAGAACAGCTGCAGGGAAGCGCCTCCGGGGCTGGGGATGTCCGCTCTGGGGGAGGGGGGGCTCAGCTCTGCTGCAGGGGGGGGTCGCTCTGCTGCAGGGGGTGATTCATACCTCAGCAGCAGTCACAGGAGTTTCAAGGTGCGCGCTCGACTCTGTAATGAATAGAAGGGAGAAACAGCGAGGCGGGGCTACAGTGGGTGGGTGGAGCCACGGGACAAACAGCCTCACGGGCGGGACTCGGGATCAAAGGCTCAAAAGAGGGACTGTCCCGCTGTATCCGGGACGGTTGGGAGGTATGTGTGTGCGGTGCAGAGCCATATGTGTGCGTGTGCGGTACAGAGCCATATGTGTGCGGTACAGAGCCATATGTGTGCGGTGCAGAGCCATATGTGTGCGGTGCAGAGCCATATGTGTGCGGTGCAGAGCCATATGTGTGCATGTGCAGAGCCATATGTGTGCGTGTGCGGTGCAGAGCTATATGTGTGCGTGTGCGGTGCAGAGCCATATGTGTGCGTGTGCAGAGCCATGTGTGTGCGGTGCAGAGCCATATGTGTGCGGTGCAGAGCCATATGTGTGCGGTACAGAGCCATATGTGTGCGGTGCAGAGCCATATGTGTGCGGTGCAGAGCCAGAGCCATATGTGTGCGGTGCAGAGCCAGAGCCATATGTATGCGGTGCAGAGCCATATGTGTGCGTGTGCGGTGCAGAGCCATATGTGTGCGGTGCAGAGCCATATGTGTGCGTGTGCAGAGCCATATGTGTGCGTGTGCAGAGCCATATGTGTGCGGTGCAGAGCCATATGTGTGCGTATGCGGTGCAGAGCCATATGTGTGCGTGTGCAGAGCCATGTGTGTGCGGTGCAGAGCCATATGTGTGCGGTGCAGAGCCATATGTGTGCGGTGCAGAGCCATATGTGTGCGGTGCAGAGCCAGAGCCATATGTGTGCGGTGCAGAGCCATATGTGTGCGTGTGCGGTGCAGAGCCATATGTGTGCGTGTGCGGTGCAGAGCCATATGTGTGCGGTGCAGAGCCATATGTGTGCGGTGCAGAGCCATATGTGTGCGGTGCAGAGCCATATGTGTGCGGTACAGAGCCATATGTGTGCGTGTGCAGTACAGAGCCATATGTGTGCGTGTGCAGAGCCATATGTGTGCGTGTGCGGTACAGAGCCATATGTGTGCGGTGCACAGCCATATGTGTGCGGTGCAGAGCCAGAGCCATATGTGTGCGGTGCAGAGCCATATGTGTGCGTGTGCGGTGCAGAGCCATATGTGTGCGTGTGCAGTGCAGAGCCATATGTGTGCGGTGCAGAGCCATATGTGTGCGGTGCAGAGCCATATGTGTGCGGTGCAGAGCCATATGTGTGCGGTGCAGAGCCAGAGCCATATGTGTGCGGTGCAGAGCCATATGTGTGCGTGTGCGGTGCAGAGCCATATGTGTGCGTGTGCAGTGCAGAGCCATATGTGTGCGGTGCAGAGCCATATGTGTGCGGTACAGAGCCATATGTGTGCGTGTGCGGTGGAGAGCCATATGTGTGCGGTACAGAGCCATATGTGTGCGTGTGCAGTACAGAGCCTTATGTGTGTGGTACAGAGCCATATGTGTGCGTGTGCAGTACAGAGCCATATGTGTGCGTGTGCAGAGCCATATGTGTGCGTGTGCGGTACAGAGCTATATGTGTGCGGTACAGAGCCATATGTGTGCGGTGCAGAGCCAGAGCCATATGTGTGCGTGTGCAGAGCCATATGTGTGCGGTGCAGAGCATACGTGTGCGGTGCAGAGCTATATGTGGGGCTGTTATTTGCAATGCTGTAGTGATACCAGGTCAGTGCTGGGGAAGAATACTGACAGGGAATGTGTGTGCAGGGGGCGGGGCTGGACACTGGGGCGGGGCTGGACACTGGGGCGGGGCTGGACACTGGGGCGGGGCTGGACACTGGGGCGGGGCTGGACACTGGGGCGGGGCTGGACACTGGAGCGGGGCTGGACACTGGGGCGGGGCTGGACACTGGGGCGGGGCTGGACACTGGGGCGGGGCTGGACACTGGGGCGGGTGATGACAGCTCTGACTGAGGTTTTGCACAGAAAGTGGTCAGTTTGCTGGATCTGAATGTAAACAAGAAGCTGCATAGAATAAGGGGATAATTCAAGAGGAACAAAAGTTAGAAAACAAAAAATAACAATGTAGGTGTGATTTATATGACAATACAGCACAGATAAACTCAAAAATTTTTGTTAAGCTAATGTCGGACAACTCCTTTAATGGTTGGTAGGGGATCAAATACTTATTTCTCTCTGCAAAATACAAATTAAGTTATATATAATTTATACAATGTGATTTTTCTGGATTTTATTTTGGATATTCTCTCACTGTTAAAATTAACCTAGCCTTAAAATTATAGACTGTTCATGTCTTTGTCAGTGGGCAAACTTACAAAATCAGCAAGGGATCAAATACTTATTTCCTTCCCTGTAGTGATACATATCCAGTGGTTCACACTTAATGTTTTTTTTTAATAGTGGCTACGCTACTGCATTAAAATCGAAGGGTGCACCACTCCCCGCACTGGCTAAACAAAGATGGCATCACTGTTCCTCCTCCACGCATAATGGTAGCACAATAAACCCAAAAGAGAAGGTGTCCAGCCAAAATAGATTTCAATATTTAATGGTATTTATTAATACAAGTACCAAAAACATTAAAAGGTATAAAAAAAACAACAGACAGTAGAATAATGGAGAAGACACTAGGGGGCGACAGAAAACAGCAGGAGAGCAAATAATAAAAATAAGCCGATGGCGATAAAGGATGAGTACAAAAAACACACGGTCAATGTAAGGGGTTCAGCAAATATAATGCTAGATGCAAATACAACAGGGATATTATGTGGGTGGTACATAATATAAGGCTAGTGGAATATAACTGCATACCTGTGTGTGATCGACTGGATTGGTGCAAACCAAGCCCTCGTGCGCTAATCCTCATTTATTGCCATCTGCTTATTTTTCATTATTTGTTCCCCTGCTGTTTTTTGTCGTCCCCTAGTGTCGTTTCCTGCATTATTGTACACCTGTCTTGGTTGTTTTTTTTAATTTTATACCTTTTAATGCCTTTGCTACTTACAGCGCACCAATCACCAGGAATTTCTTATATAACCTAGTGCCAGTATAGCACTGGCTTTATCAGGCTGATTCTATACATACAGTTAGGTCCAGAAATATTTGGACAGTGACACAATTTTCGCGAGTTGGGCTCTGCATGCCACCACATTGGATTTGAAATGAAACCTCTACAACAGAATTCAAGTGCAGATTGTAACGTTTAATTTGAAGGTTTGAACAAAAATATCTGATAGAAATTGTAGGAATTGTACACATTTCTTTACAAACACTCCACATTTTAGGAGGTCAAAAGTAATTGGACAAATAAACCAAACCCAAAAAAAAAATTATTTTCAATATTTTGTTGCGAATCCTTTGGAGGCAATCACTGCCTTAAGTCTGGAACCCATGGACATCACCAAACGCTGGGTTTCCTCCTTCTTAATGCTTTGCCAGGCCTTTACAGCCGCAGCCTTCAGGTCTTGCTTGTTTGTGGGTCTTTCCGTCTTAAGTCTGGATTTGAGCAAGTGAAATGCATGCTCAATTGGGTTAAGATCTGGTGATTGACTTGGCCATTGCAGAATGTTCCACTTTTTTGCACTCATGAACTCCTGGGTAGCTTTGGCTGTATGCTTGGGGTCATTGTCCATCTGTACTATGAAGCGCCGTCCGATCAACTTTGCGGCATTTGGCTGAATCTGGGCTGAAAGTATATCCCGGTACACTTCAGAATTCATCCGGCTACTCTTGTCTGCTGTTATGTCATCAATAAACACAAGTGACCCAGTGCCATTGAAAGCCATGCATGCTCATGCCATCACGTTGCCTCCACCATGTTTTACAGAGGATGTGGTGTGCCTTGGATCATGTGCCGTTCCCTTTCTTCTCCAAACTTTTTTCTTCCCATCATTCTGGTACAGGTTGATCTTTGTCTCATCTGTCCATAGAATACTTTTCCAGAACTGAGCCGGCTTCATGAGGTGTTTTTCAGCAAATTTAACTCTGGCTTGTCTATTTTTGGAATTGATGAATGGTTTGCATCTAGATGTGAACCCTTTGTATTTACTTTCATGGAGTCTTCTATTTACTGTTGACTTAGAGACAGATACACCTACTTCACTGAGAGTGTTCTGGACTTCAGTTGATGTTGTGAATGGGTTCTTCTTCACCAAAGAAAGTATGCGGCGATCATCCACCACTGTTGTCATCCGTGGACGCCCAGGCCTTTTTGAGTTCCCAAGCTCACCAGTCAATTCCTTTTTTCTCAGAATGTACCCGACTGTTGATTTTGCTACTCCAAGCATGTCTGCTATCTCTCTGATGGATTTTTTCTTTTTTTTCAGCCTCAGGATGTTCTGCTTCACCTCAATTGAGAGTTCCTTAGACCGCATGTTGTCTGGTCACAGCAACAGCTTCCAAATGCAAAACCACACACCTGTAATCAACCCCAGACCTTTTAACTACTTCATTGATTACAGGTTAACGAGGGAGACGCCTTCAGAGTTAATTGCAGCCCTTAGAGTCCCTTGTCCAATTACTTTTGGTCCCTTGAAAAAGAGGTGGCTATGCATTACAGAGCTATGATTCCTAAACCCTTTCTCCGATTTGGATGTGAAAACTCTCATATTGCAGCTGGGAGTGTGCACTTTCAGCCCATATTATATATATAATTGTATTTCTGAACATGTTTTTGTAAACAGCTAAAATAACAAAACTTGTGTCACTGTCCAAATATTTCTGGACCTAACTGTACCTAAACTCAGCTCGGATGTATAGGTTTTGAAACACAAGCAAGTAAAGTTTGTAAAATGAGCAGCTTTTTGATTGGCTGCAGCAGCTGATAACTGGAGTGGGTATTCATAGTGATTCCCACCCTCCTGCCTGTCTGTCCTCCCACTAGCTATTATTTATGCTAATTCTATTATAGAATCATTTTACTAAGTGGCTAGAAGGACCTGTGCTGATGTCATACTCATGTGACCAGAAGGGGCGGGGCCTCAGCCAACAGAAATATAATGTTGCTTCCTAGTATCAGCTATGTTGGCTGAGGCCCTACCCCTCCTGGTCACACAAGTATGACATCAGCACAGCTCCTTCTAGTCACTTAGTAAAATGATTCTATAATAGAATTAGCATAAATAACAGGGGGAGAACGGACAGGCGGGGGGCAGGGATCACTATGAAAACTTACCCCAGCTATTAGCTGATCGACAGCTGCTGCCAATCAAAAAACTGCTCATTTCACAAACGTTACTTGCTTGGGTTTCAAAACCTATACATGCGAGCTGACAACTAAAGGTATGTATAGAATCAGCCTGATAGTGCCACTATAGCACTGGCTTTAGGTTATATAGAAAAATCCTGGTGATTGGTGCTCTTTAACCCCTTCACGACCGCGGGCAGTAAAATTACGTCCTATTTTAACGTGACTTAACGACCAGGGACGTAATTTTACTGCCTAAACTTCATTTGATTGCCGTGGCCATAGCAACGGCTTTCAAATGATGTCCCCTGCTGTTTCTTACAGCAGGGGACCTTTGCTTGACCCCAGGGGGGGCGGCATCGCCACCCCCTATCGACGATCGATGTGATTGGCTGTTCAAATCTGAACCGCCAACCACATCGATCGCACTAATTTCGGCAAAAATAATGCCCGAATTAGTGCGATCCTGTGAGATCCAGCTATGAGATGCCGCAGCTGCAGCAGCATATCATAGGTGGACCTCAAACATGTCGCCCCCAGCCCCTGCAGCACTGATTGGAGCGATCGTGCTATGACGCGCAATCGCTCCAATCAGTGTGCAGTGGGGCGGTCTGATCTGCCGGTGGCCGCCCTCCCCAGGCCTGTGCTGGCCTGTGAGCCCTCCCCCAACATGTCTGCAGCGTGGAGTGGCTGGTACTTTTGGTACCACGCCACCGCTGCTGCTGCCGCCGCCGCCTCTGATGTCTCCGCCGCTCCTGCTCCAATGGTAAGTATTCCGCTCCCTGCGCACTCCCGTGAAGGCCCCTGCGCGCTCCCGTGAAGGCCCCTGCGCGCTCCCGTGAAGGCCCCTGCGCGCTCCCGTGAAGGCCCCTGCCCGTTCCCCCCCCCGATCTGCCCCCCTACGCCCCGATCTGCCCCCCTACGCCCCGATCTGCCCCCCGGCATCCCGATCTGCTACCACCGCTGTTGCTGAGGTCACCGCTGCTGCTGCAAAGTGAGTACTGTGCTCACTTTGCAGCCCGTGTGCGCTCCCGTGGTGCCCCTGCGCGCTCCCGTGAAGGCCCCTGCCCGTGCCCCCCCCGATCTACCCCCCTACGCCCCGATCTGCCCCTCTACGCCCCGATCTGCCCCCCGGCATCCCGATCTGCTACCACCGCTGCTGCTGAGGTCACCGCTGCTGCTGCAAAGTGAGTACTGTGCTCACTTTGCAGCCCGTGCGCGCTCCCGTGGTGCCCCTGCGCGCTTCCGTGATAGCCCCTGCCGTGCCCCCCCGCGATCTGCCCCCCCCGACATCCCGATCCGCTCCCCCCGCGATCTGACTGCCTCCCCCATTATTTCTATTCTGCTTCTGCAGCTCCCTCTCCGGTCTCCCCCTCTGCTCTCCCCCCCCTCTGCTCTCAACCCCCCCTCTCCCCCTCTGCTCTCCCCCCCCCCTCTCCCCCTCTGCTCTCCCCCGACGTCCTCTTACCTGTCTTCACCGGCCTGATCACATCTGCGTCCATCGCTGGGTCCTTCCTGGGCATTCTGCTGATCTGCCTGCTGCTCCTGTAAAGCTGTCCATCTCTCTGCCATCTGTTCCTCTACAGCTCTTCTGGTCAGTGATCCTCCTGCTAGTCCTCTGGGTACTGTGAGTATAACTTTTTTTTTTTTTTTCCGTATCCCCTGTCCATTTTTATACCTCATCCGTCCGTGCGTCCCGCCAAGCGCTGATCAGGGATGCAGATAACGGATCGGCATCCCTGCTCAATTTTTGGCGTGACTTTTTTTTCCGTATCCCCGACGCTTTTTGTATCGCATCCGTCCGTGCGTCCCGCCAAGCGCTGATCAGGGATGCAGATAACGGATCGGCATCCCTGCTCAATTTTTGGCGTGACTTTTTTTTCCGTATTCACGACGCTTTTTGTATCGCATCCGTCCGTGCGTCCCGCCAAGAGCTGATCAGGGATGCACATAACGGATCGGCATCCATGGTCAATTTTTGGCGTGACTTTTTTCCGTATTCACAACGCTTTTTGTATCGCATCCGTCCGTGCGTCCCGCCGAGCGCTGATCAGGGATGCAGATAACGGATCTGCATCCGTGGTCAGTTTTTGGCGTGACTTTTTTCCGTATTCACGACGCTTTTTGTATCGCATCCGTCCGTGCGTCCCGCCAAGCGCTGATTAGGGATGCAGATAACGGATCGGCATCCCTGCTCAATTTTTGGCGTGACTTTTTTCCGTATTTGCGACGCTTTTTGTATCGCATCCGTCCGTGCATCCCGCCAAGCGCTGATCAGGGATGCACATAACGTATCTGCATCCATGGTCAATTTTTGGCGTGACTTTTTTTTTTACGTATCCCCGACGCTTTTTTTTATCGCATCCGACCGTGCGTCCTGCAGCGGCCGATCAGTGCACTGCGTCTGTGCGTTTGAAAAGTCAAATGGCGCTCCTTCTCTTCTGAGCCCCGCCATGCGCTCAAACAATTACTTTCCACCACATATGAGGTATCTGCGTACTCAGGAGAAATTGCACAATACGTTTTATGGTGCATTTTTTCCTGTTACCCTTGCTTGTGAAAAAAAAAGCTACCTAGTTGAAGCAACCGTTTTGTGGTAAAAAAAAAAATTTTTCTTTTCACGGCTCAACGCTATAAACTTCTGTGAAGCCCCCAGTTGTTCAAAGTGCTCACCAAACATCTAGAAAAATTATTTGAGGGCTCTAGTTTCCAAAATGGTGTCACTTGTGGGGGACCTCCACTGTTTAGGCACCATAGGGGGTCTCCAAACGTGACATGGCGTCCGCTAATGATTCCAACCAATTTTGCTGTCAAATGGCGCTCCTTCTCTTCTGAGCCCCGCCATGCGCCCAAACAATTACTTTCCACCACATATGCGGTATCTGCGTACTCAGGAGAAATTGCACAATACGTTTTATGGTGCATTTTTTCCTGTTACCCTTGTGAAAAAAAAACGACCTAGTTAAAGCAACCGTTTTGTGGTAAAAAAAAAAAATTTTCTTTTCACGGCTCAACGCTATAAACTTCTGTGAAGCCCCCAGGTGTTCAAAGTGCTCACCAAACATCTAAAAAAATTATTTGAGGGCTCTAGTTTCCAAAATGGTGTCACTTGTGGGGGACCTCCACTGTTTAGGCACCATAGGGGGTCTCCAAACGTGACATGGCGTCCGCTAATGATTCCAACCAATTTTGCTGTCAAATGGCGCTCCTTCTCTTCTGAGCCCCGCCATGCGCCCAAACAATTACTTTCCACCACATATGAGGTATCTGCGTACTCAGGAGAAAATGCACAATACATTTTATGCTGCATTTTTTCCTGATAGCCTTGTGAAAAAAAAAGCTACCTAGTTGAAGCAACCGTTTTGTGGTAAAAAAAAATGTTTTTCTTTTCACGGCTCAACGCTATAAACTTCTGTGAAGCCCCCAGGTGTTCAAAGTGCTCACCAAACATCTAGAACAATTATTTGAGGGCTCTAGTTTCCAAAATGGGGTCACTTGTGGGGGAGCTCCATTGTTTAGGCACCTCAGGGGGTCTTCAAACCCGACATGGCGTCCGCTAACAGGTGCAGCTAATTTTGCACTCAAAAATTCAAATGGCGCTCCTTGCCTTCCGAGCACTGATGTGTGTCCAAACATTTGATTTCCACCACATATGAGGTATCTGCGTACTCAGGAGAAAATGCACAATACATTTTATGGTGCATTTTTTCCTGTTACCCTTGTGAAAAAAAAGCTACCTAGTTGAAGCAACCGTTTTGTGGTAAAAAAAAAATTTTTTCTTTTCACGGCTCAACGCTATAAACTTTTGTGAAGCCCCCAGGGGTTCAAAGTGCTCACCAAACATCTAGAAAAATTATTTGAGGGCTCTAGTTTCCAAAATGGGGTCACTTGTGGGGGAGCTCCATTGTTTAGGCACCTCAGGGGGTCTTCAAACCCGACATGGCGTCCGCTAACAGGTGCAGCTAATTTTGCACTCAAAAATTCAAATGGCGCTCCTTGCCTTCCGAGCACTGCTGTGTGTCCAAACATTTGATTTCCACCACATATGAGGTATCTGCGTACTCAGGAGAAAATGCACAATACATTTTATGGTGCATTTTTTCCTGTTACCCTTGTGAAAAAAAAGCTACCTAGTTGAAGCAACCGTTTTGTGGTAAAAAAATGTTTTTTTTCTTTTCACGGCTCAACGCTATAAACTTTTGTGAAGCCCCCAGGGGTTCAAAGTGCTCACCAAACATCTGGAAAAATTATTTGAGGCCTCTAGTTTCCAAAATGGGGTCACTTGTGTTGGAGCTCCATTGTTTAGGCACCTCAGGGGGTCTTCAAACCCGACATGGCGTCCGCTAATGAGTGCAGCTAATTTTGCGTTCAAAAATTCAAATGGCGCTCCTTCCCTTCCGAGCTCTGCCGTGCGCCCAAACAATTGATTTTTACCACATATGGGGTATCAGCGTACTCAGGAGAACATGCACAATAAATTGTATTGTGTACTTTCTCTTTTCTCCCTTGTAAAAATGAAAATTTTATGGCTAAAGTAACATTTTTGTGTTAAAAAGTAAAATTTTCATTTTTTCCTTCCACATTGCTTTGGTTCCTGTGAAGCACCTAAAGGGTTAATAAACTTATTGGATGTGGTTTTGAGCAGTGTGAGGGGTGCAGTTTTTAGAATGGGGTCACTTTTGGGTATTTTCTGTCACCTAGGCCTCTCAAAGTCACCTCAAATGTAATGTGGTCCCTAAAAAAAATTATTTTGTAAATTTTGTTGGAAAAATGAGAATTTGCTGATGACCTTTGACCCCTTCTAACTTCCTAACGGAAAAAAAAATTGTTTCGAAAATTGCGCTGATGTAAAGTAGACAAGTGGGAAATGTTATTTAGTAACTATTTTGTGTGACATATCTCTCAGATTTATGGGCATAAATTTTCAAAGTTTGAAATTTGCGAAATTTTCAAAATGTTCGCCAAATTTCCTAAATTTTCACAAATAAACGCAAAACATATCGGCCTAAATTTACCACTGACATGAAGTACAATATGTCACGAAAAAACAATCTCAGAATCGCCAGGATCCGTTGAAGCGTTCCAGAGTTATAACCTGTCAAAGTGACACTGGTCAGAATTGCAAAAAATGGCCCGGTCATTAGGGTGTTTTAGTGGCCGGGGGTGAAGGGGTTAAATGACATTAAATTATTGAAGTCTATTTTGTCAGTACACTCTCTCTTTTTGGTTTACTTAGTTCTTCAAGCGTTTTTCAACCCCCTTTTTTATATCACGGATATTGTTGCCCAAGATTATTTTTACATCAATATTTAATATTAATTAATTCAGTGTGCACTATATTGATTGCTGACTTTTTTGGTTGTTTTTTTTCTAGTGGTAGCACAGTAGATTTAAATTTTTTTGTTATGTTGTGTGTAAATTTAGCTTGGGCATGCCTAAAATGTCTAGAGACCATTTATTTTGCACCTCTTCAGGGCTAAGCTCTGCTCCCTTTCCAAATTGCCAACGCCCTTTGTTCTGTTCCACATATGTTTAGTTGCTCTTTGCCGTTTCCACCATCCAGTGTCTTCTCTTGCATTCACCTTTGCAAACTTAAGTGATTTCTACAAATCGTCTGACCTGAAGGCTATCCACTGCTTGCTTATCTGCTGGTTAACCCATTGTTTTCCATAAGCATCACAAACTGATACTTGGATATTATTCATATTACGCTGCATTCATCTTTGCAAACTAATGTGATTTCTGCAAACCTTCAGACCTATTGGTTAACTTTTTACCAGGAGATGCATACATAATAGAAATGGATGGGGTCAACCAGAGAGGTTTCCTTCTCGTGCATGGTGGGCTCACATGAATTGGCAAATATGTGCATGAAAGGCCTTCTTTTATAAGTATAGTCTGTGTAGTAGTAATGCAATTCACATTTCACAAATGTAACACTTGTATACATCTTAGCACAAACACATGGGCTGCTGCACTCTTTGGTATGTAGATCGTGCAGTCACAACAGCTCCCACCTTTCCACACTTGCTTCATTTTATTAGGACATGCTGGTCACTTTTTTTCTTTGTGTCTTTATGCATACCTAAAGTGTATAATGCACCTTACACATCTTCAGGAATAAGCTCCACTCTCTTTTTCATATAACCATATAACCAATGCCGCTTGCTGTCTTCCATACCGGGTCTTATAAGTGTCCCGACCGTCAGTAACATCTTCCAAAGCCCACTTGGACAAAACACCTGTGTTTGAAAATTTGAGACTGTAATGTGTGCAGTTGTGACTTGTTTGGCATTTGCACCATCCAGCTTCTTCAGCAGCATTAACTTTTGCGAACTGCTGTGATTTCTACAAACCTCTAATCTTGTGGTTAACCCATCATTTGCTGTAAGCATCAGAATCAGATATTTAGAGATTATTCATATTACACTGCATTCATTTTGGCAGACTCATGTAATTTCAACAAACCTCCAGACCTGCTAGTTAACCCTCTACATCAGGGGTGGGGAACCTTTTTTCAGCCGGGGGCCATTTGGAAATTTCTACCAACCTTCGGGGGCCGCACAAAATTATCAATGTGAAAATGACCCTGCTATATTTGGTCAAACAATTAATTAACTTACCCCTACTGTGGCGGCGGGAGCGGCTTCTCTTTGGTGCGGCTGTGATGTTTGGTGATACTAATCATGTTGCTTCTCACAGCTGCTTTTTCATTTTTGTCTGGGTCTGGAGTGCAGTCAACTCTTTGTGATAAGATATATGTATATAATCATATACATCACATAACAGACGCTGTATGTACATCACAGGAGACACTGCGGGCATATACATCACACAAGGGGCTGGGGACATGTAAATCCTGTGATGTATATGCCCCCAGCCCCTCCTGTGATGTATATGCCCCCAGTCCCTCCTGTGATGTATATGCCTCCAGCCTTCCTGTGATGTATGTGCCCCGAGCTCTTCTTGTGATGTATGTGCCCCCAGCCCCTCTTGTGATGTATGTGCCCCCAGCCCCTCTTGTGATGTATGTTCCCCCAGCCCCTCCTGTGATGTATGTGCCCCCAGCCCCTCCTGTGATGTATATGCCCCCCGCCCCTCCTGTGATGTATAAGTCACAGGAGACGCTGAGGACATGCACATCACAAGAGGGGCTGGGGCGCAGGCGTCACACGAGGAGCTGGGGCGCAGGCGTCACACGAGGGGCTGGGGCGCAGGCGCCACACAAGAGCGGCTGGGGTGCAGGTGCCACACAAGAGGGGCTGGGGCGCAGGCGCCACACAAGAGGGGTTGGGGCGCAGGCGCCACACAAGAGAGGTTGGGGCGCAGGTGCCACACAAGAGGGGCTGGGTCACAGGCACCACACAAGAGGAGCTGGGTCACAGGCACCACTGGGGGGGCACAGATATCACTTACAGAGCCCTGACATCAGTGGGGGGGGAGGGACACACAAACCTGGGGTGATACACAGCATTGGGGCGTACACAGCACTGAGGGGAGGGGGCCATAAAGCACTGGACAGGGCACACAGCAGCAGAGGGCTGGCGCTGGACACACAACAGCGCCGGACTCACAGCACCGGAGAGCAGGCACTGGACACGCAGTTCCGATGGCTGGGGGGCGGAAACGCAGCTCAGAGGGCCGGGGGGCGGCACGCAGCTACGAGAGTCGGGGGGCGGGAACGCAGTTCAGAGGGCAGGCAACGCAGAGCACTAAACCCGCCCACAAAGTAAGTCCTCTCTCGCTGGCACTGGCCAGCGGGAGAATGCATTGGTAAGCACAGCAGCACATGTGCGGATTTAAAGGGTTGGCGGCGCACAAGATGGTGGTGGCGGCTCAAGCACTGCTGCCCCCCGGGAATCTCCCCAGGGGCCGCATTAAAGGGCATGGCGGGCCGTATACGGCCCGCGTGCCGGAGGTTCCCCACCCCTGCTCTACATGCTATGTGCTGGTTAAGCTATTATTTGCCTCACAAACTGTTATTACAGTCAGTTTACATTACATTGCAATCTGCTGTGATACCACTACAGACATCTGTGTGCTTCTTCAGACCTGCCATTTTTTTCTCCTCATCAGACCTCTTGGTTCCATGGGTTTTTGTTCTCTATGTCCTTGCTGTTCCACATGCCTTCCTACCTGCTGTGTCAAAATCCTGGGTCTGTTTGTCCACGCTGACATGTGGATTTGTGAGCTCAACTCACCTGGTGAGCCTGATAATGTTATCCCTTGACTCCTTTACTGCTTTTACGGTCGCCGAGAGGCGGTGAGCGTCTAGGAGTGGACCTACTGGGTTTTACACCGGTTCGATTTTGGTTTCATCTGACCAGAGCACCTTCTTCCACATGTTTGGTGTCTCCCAGGTGACTTGTGGCAAACTTTAAACAACACTTTTTATGGATATCTTTGAGAAATGGCTTTCTCCTTGCCACTCTTCCATAAAGGCCAGATTTGTGCAGTGTAGATTGTTGTCCTATGGACAGACTCTCCCTCCTCAGCTGTAGATCTCTGCAGTTCATGCAGAGTGATCATGGGCCACTTGGTTGCATCTCTGATCAGTCTTAGGGCGGCTTTGCACGTTGCGACATCGCACGTGCGATGTCGGTGGGGTCAAATCGAAAGTGACGCACATCCGGCGTCACTTTCGACATCGTACTGTGTAAATGCTGGATGATACGATGAACGAGCGCAAAAGCGTCGTTATCGTATCATCAGTGCATTCTCCGACATTTCCACAATGCCGGTGCCGCGACGGGTACGATGCAGTTCCTCGTTCCTGCGGCAGCACACATCGCTATGTATGAAGCCGCAGGAGCGAGGAACATCTCCTTACCTGCCGCCGGCGGCTATATGGAAGGAAGGAGGTGGGCGGGATGTTTACATCCTGCTCATCTCCACCCCTCCACCGCTATTGGCCGCCTGCCGTGTGACGTCGCTATGACGCCGCACGACCCGACCCCTTAGGAAGGAGGCGGGTCGCCGGCCAGAGCGACGGTCGCAGGGCAGGTGAGTGCATGTGAAGCTGGCGTAGCGATAATTTTCGCTACGCCAGCTTTCACAAGATATTGTACCTGCAATGGGGGCGGAGACTATCGCATGCGACATCGCAGCATCGGCTTGCGATGTCGCAACTTGCAAAGCCCGCCTTATTGTTTGAGATGAAAGTTTGGAAAGACGGCCGGGTCTTGGTAGATTTGCAGTGGTATGATACTCCTTCCATTTCAATATGATCGATTGCACAGTGATTCTTGGGATGTTTAAAGTTGTGAAAATCTTTTTGTAACCAAATCCGGCTTTAAACGTCTCCACAACAGTATCATGGACCTGCCTGTTGTGTTCCTTGGTCTTCATGATGCTCTCTGTGCTTTAAACAGAACACTGAGACTATCACAGAGCAGGAGCATTTATACGGAGACTTGATTACACACAGGGGATTGTATTTATCATCAGTCATTTAGGACAACATTGGATCATTCAGAGATCCTCAATGAACTTCTGGAGTGAGTTTGCTGCACTGAAAGTAAAGGGGCCGAATAATATTGCACGCACAATTTTCAGTTATTTATTTTTTTAAAATGTTTATAATAAATTTCATCAACTTCACAATTGTGTCCCACTTTTTGTTGATTCTTCACCATAACATTTTTATCTTTGTTTGAAGTCTGAAATGTGGAGAAAGGTTGAAAAAATCAAGGGAGCTGAATACTTTTGCAAGGCACTGTAAGTAACTGAAAAGTAGGGCGTGCAATATTATTCATCCCCTTTACTTTCAGTGCAGCAAACTCACGCCAGACGTTCCCTTAGGATCTCTGAATGATCCAATGTTGTCCTAAATGACTGATGATGATAAATATAAGCCACCTGTGTGTAATCAAGTCTCCGTATAAATGCCCCTGCTCTGTGATAGTCTCAGTGTTCTGTTTAAAGCACAGAGAGCATCATGAAGACCAAGGAACACAACAGGCAGGTCCGAGATACTGTTGTGGAGAAGTTTAAAGCCGGATTTGGTTACAAAAAGATTTTCACAACTTTAAACATCCCAAGAAGCACTGTGCAAGCGATCATATTGAAAAGGAAAGAGTATCATACCACTGCAAATCTACCAAGACCAGGCCGGCCATCTAAACTTTCATCTCTAACAAGGAGAAGACTGATCAGAGATGCAGCCAAGAGGCCCATGATCTCTCTGGATGAACTGCAGAGATCTACAGCTGAGGTGGGCGAGTCTGTCCATAGGACAACAATCAGTCGTACACTGCACAAATCTGGCCTTTATGGAAGAGTGCCAAGGAGAAAGCCATTTCTCAAAGATATCCATAAAAAGTATTGTTTAAAGTATGCCACAAGCCACTTGGGAGACACCAAACATGTGGAAGAAGGTGCTCTGGTCAGATGAAACCAAAATCCAACTGATTGGGCACAACCAAACGATATGTTTGGCGTAAAAGCAATACAGCTCATCACCAGTCTCCAAAAGACCTGAGACTGGGACGTAAATTTGTCTTCCAACAAGACAATGATACCAAACATAAAGCAAAATCTACAATGGAATGGTTCACAAATAAACGTATCCAGGTGTTAGAAAGGCCAAGTCACAGTCCAGACCTGAACCCAATCGAGAATCTGTGGAAACAGCTGAAAACTGTTCACAAACGCTCTCCATCCAACCTCACTCAGCTCCAGCTGTGTGCAAAGGAAGAATGGGCAAGAATTTCAGTCTCTCGATGTGCAAAACTGATAGACACATACCCCAAGCGACTTGTGCTGTAATCGCAGCAAATGGTGGTGCTACAAAGTATTAACTTAAAGGGGACGAATAATATTGCACGCCCCAATTTTCAGTTATTTTTTAAAAAAGTTTAAAATAAGCAATACATTTCGTTAAACTTTACAATTGTGTCCCACTTGTTGATTCTTCACCATAACATTAACATCTTTATGTTTGAAGCCTGAAACGTGGGAAAAAAATGAAAAATTCAAGGAGGCCAAATACTTTCGCAACGCACTGTAGATGTAGTACAAACTAAATCTAGTCTGAGACACAAGAACACATCTTTTTATCGTTGCTGGAGATGCTCTGTATTAATTCAAAGACTTTACTCTGAAGATATACAATCAGGAATTTCACTGTGCTGCAGGGAAGAGCCACGAAGAACCAGTTTTGTGAAATTTAGAGACAATGTGATCCCGTCACAGCCATTTAACCAGCTAATATTTTCTAAACGTGTTACAACTAAGTGAAGAATGATTAAACTTAAAACATAGTTTCCAAGACTTTTTCTATATTTCTAGAGGCATGGTGCTGCCAAAGAAATATCATGCTAAAAAAAAAGTTCCAGGAACAATTTGCTGAGTAGGTGTTTCAAGGCACGAGTGATCATGTTCTCAACCATTCTGCACCTTCCGACATTTCCACTCTCATCTCAATCCGCCAACTCACACTTTCTTTTCATTATTCTATGGCTGTCATCCTCCTTCCTTTACATTCTCCTGATTTCAGCTTTGTATGCATCTTTCTCCCCTAAATTCTTTTTATTCTCAGCTCGTAAGGGCAACTAAAAATAGTGGTCGACTGTGATTTTGTGCCCAACTCAAAAAGAGGTGGACTTTGCCAAAAGGAAGGACACCATCTGCCTCATCATTAACCTCTTCAAGACATTTGATGTAACATCTGATGTATGCGTCATGGTTGGATAGGGGTTCCTGACCGATGACGTATAGTTAGAAGTTGTGCCCGCACGATTGTCGCCGAGAGCTTGGTGTTAAGTGTACCCGCCCCCGTCGGTTGTGTGACACAGGCAAATCGCTGCCCGTGCCACACAACCTCGCTTAACCCCGTCACACGGACTTACCTGCCCTGCGACGTCGCTCTGGCCAGCGAAATGCTTCCTTTCTAAGGGGGCGGTGCGTGCGGCGTTACAGCGACATCACACAGCAGGTATCCAATAGAAGCGGAGGGGCGGAGATGAGCGGGACGTAACATCCCGCCCACACCACCTCCTTCCTTCCGCATTGCCGGTGGTTGCAGGTAGGAGATGTTCCTCGCTCCTGCGGTGTCACACAGCGATGTGTGCTGCCGCAGGAACGAGGAACAATATAGCTAATGAGCAGAAAACGATTTTTTGTTTCAGGATGACCTCTCCGCGGCAAATGATTTTGACCGCTTTTGCGATGGTTTAAGGTCGCTCATAAGTATCACAAACTGCGATATCGTTAATGACGCCGGATGTGCGTCACAAACACTGTGACCCCGATGATAATTCACTAACGATATCGCAGCGTGTAAAGCCTGCTTTAGTCATTACCGAATTCTAGCTTTCACAGCCAGTGGCAATGCTCACACCACCCTTGGCTGTTTACCACCCTAAATGCTGCAATTCATAGTGACACTGCAGTGGAACGTAGTAACCATTCCGATAAAAGGCTATCTATGTAATAATTGCTCTGGACAATCCACCAGAGTCAAAGCTGTTGCTTGTTATCAGGCCTCCATCTCTTCCGAGAAGTCTTGAGTGGAGGACTCCTCCACTCTGAAATAATTGTATCATTACCATATCTTCTATTTTGAAGTTTACATGGGACCAACCAATCCAATTCATGTAAATTACAATAGTCCTTATTTTCGGCTTTGTGAGTAGAATGTGAATGACGGCACTGTCAATTTTGGAATTGGTGGTCACCTTTTCAATTTTATTTCAATTTATTTCAGGAGTAGTAGTCTTGCCTATACTGTGGTTTGGGGGACTCCTACTGACCAGAACATGGGTTCTTGTATGGGGGGACTATCATTTATAAGAAGGGTTCATACTTGGAGATTAATTTTAAGGCTACTCTCACACTGCCTCGTAAACGTCTGGTCCGATTCCGCTCCTAAAAAGTTGGACGAGTGGAATCCATATTGGTAACCTTTTGTTATGCGAGTGTGCAATTTTTTTTATTTAATTTTTTCCCTTGTATATCATTTGTATGACATCTGTATGACATGCATTTTTTTTCTCAGCAATTTTTATTCTACTTAGAAAAATCATTTACAGGACCATTTACAGTGTTGTATGCTACAGAATGGTGATATATCCGTAAAAAAAACGGATTGCATAAGGATGGTCCATGTGCCGTCCACTTTTTTTCTTGCACCCATTGACTTGCATTGACGAGTCGTGTCCGATATTATTATTATTATTTATTATTATAGCGCCATTTATTCCATGGCGCTTTACAAGTGAAAGAGGGTATACGTACAACAATCATTAACAGTACAAAACAGACTGGTATAGGAGGAGAGAGGACCCTGCCCGCGAGGGCTCACAGTCTACAGGGAATGGGTGATGGTACAATAGGTGAGGACAGAGCTGGTTGCGCATTGGTCTACTGGACTGAGGACTAATGTAGATTGTAGGCTTGTTGGAAGAGGTGGGTCTTGAGGTTCCTCTCGAAGCTTTCCACGGTAGGGGAGAGTCTGATGTGCTGAGGTAGAGCATTCCACAGTTTTGGGGATGCACGGGAGAAATCTTGTACGCGATTGTGGGAAGAGGAGATAAGAGAGGAGCAGAGAAGGAGATCTTGTGAGGATCTGAGGTTGCGTGCAGGTAGGTACCGGGAGACTAGGTCACCGATGTAGGGAGGAGACAGGTTGTGCATGGCTTTCTATGTCATGGATAATGTTTTCAACTGGAGTCGTTGGGTGATGGGAAGCCAGTGAAGGGATTGGCAGAGTGGCGAGGCTGGGGAATAGCGAGGGGAGAGGTGGATTAAGCAGGCCGCAGAGTTTAGGATAAATTGGAGGGGTGCAAGAGTGTTGGGAGGCCAGAGAGCAGGAGGTTGCAGTAGTCGAGGCGGGAGATGATGAGGGCGTGCACTAATGTTTTTGCTGATTCTTGGTTAAGGAAAGCACGGATCCGATAGCGACTACGATCACAACATGCTGCAATTTTTTTCATCTTTCCAATTTGAGCTGAGGAAAAACTCACATATCAGCACTAACATTAATCTGAGTGAAAGGCGATTTTTTTAAAAAAAAAAAAAATTATTTTTTTCTCTTCACATTGCACTTGACCATTTTATACAACAGTGTGAGAGTACCCTTATTGTGGCCTTCAGATAAGAGGGGCAGTGGTGTGCTCAATATAGCAATAAGGTGCACAGGACCTCAATGCCAGCTAGTGTGGATGACGTAGGACGCGTCATGCACCCAGGCTTCAGAAGAAAGAGGAAAAAGATGGCCGAAAGAGGAGGAGCCAGTACCGGAGAACGGAGACACCCGACACCCGACCAGTCTGCACCGCACCACCCATTAGGTGAGTATTATAAAGTGATATTTATGTTCTACACAGCGGCCTGGGCTCTTATATACAGCTTTCTAACATGCTGTATATAAGAACCCACTGGTGGTGGCCGCAGGTTATAGGGGCCAAATCTGGTGACAATTTCCCTTTAAGCTATCAAGGAGATGGCTTATAAAGGTGAAAGTGCTACTACAAGTGAGACTTAGGGGTACTTTGCACACTAGCAAGGCGATGCTGCGATGTCGAGCGATATAGTCCCTGCCCCCGTCGCAGCAGCAATATCTTGTGATTGCTGCCGTAGCAAACATTATCGCTACGGCAACTTCACATGCACTTACCTGCCCCGCGACGTCGCTCTGGCCGGCGACCCGCCTCCTTCCTAAGGGGGTGGGTCGTGCGGCGTCACAGCGACGTCACACGGCAGGCGGCCAATAGAAGCGGAGGGGTGGAGATGAGCAGGATGTAAACATCCCGCCCACCTCCTTCCTTCCTCATTCCAGCTGGGACGCAGGTAAGGTGATGTTTCTCGCTCCTACAGTTTCACACACAGCGATGTGTGCTGCCTGCTGGAACGAGGAACAACATCGTAACGTCGCTGCTGCAAAATTATGGAAATGTCGGACCCTACACCGATCATACGATAACGACGCTTTTGCGCTCGTTAATCATATGTAAAAGGATTCACATACTGCGATGTCGACAGCGACGCCGGATGTGAGTCACTTTCGATTTGACCCCCACCGACATCGCACCTGCGATGTCGCAACGTGCAAAGTACCCCTTAGGCCCCCTTCACACGTCCGTGAAAAACACGCACGTGTGTTACGGGCCGTTTTTCGGGTCTGTGTCCCGTTTTTGTGTCCGTTTTTATGGTCTGTGTGGCACCTGTGTGAATTGCGTATGCTAGCCGTGTTTGTGTGTAGAACGTCCGTGTGTGCGTGTGGAATTAACGTGTATGTGTACGTGCAATGTCCGTGTGTAATGTCCGTGTGTGTGATGCACAATGTCGTTTATAAATGTCGGCTGACAGCAGACAGAGTTGCGCGATGAGAATGAACTCGGGTGAACTTCACCCGACTTCGTCCTCATACCGCGGCTCTGTCTGTATCGAGTACTGATTAGCGGTCACCTGTGAAGGATTCACCGGTGACCGCTAATCCCCCGAGTGACTGAAGTTTCCCCCCTCTCTCATACTCACCGTTCCCCGATCTCCGGCGCGGCGCTGCACGGCTTTCTCACTGCTCCGGCGGCTTTTACTATTTTGAAAAAGCCGGCCGCCCATTAAACAATCTCCTATTCCCTGCTTTCCCCGCCCACCGGCGCCTATGATTGGTTACAGTGAGACACGCCCCCACGCTGAGTGACTGGTGTCACACTGCACCCAATCACAGCAGCCGGTGGGCGTGTCTATACTGTGCAGTAAAATAAATAAATAAATAATTAAAAAAAAACAGCGTGCGGTCCCCCCCAATTTTAATGCCAGCCAGATAAAGCCATACGGCTGAAGGCTGGTATTCTCAGGATGGGGAGCTCCACGTTATGGGGAGCCCCCCACCCTAACAATATCCTGTCAGCAGCCGCCCAGAATTGCCGCATACATTATATGCGACAGTTCTGGGGCTGTACCCGGCTCTTCCCGATTTGCCCTGGTGCTTTGGCAAATCGGGGTAATAAGGAGTTAATGGCAGCCCATAGCTGCCAATAAGTCCTAGATTAATCATGTCAGGCGTCTCCCCGAGATACCTTTCATGATTAATCTGTAAATTACAGTAAATAAACACACACACACATGAAAAAATCCTTTATTAGAAATAAAAAACACACACATATACCCTGGTTCAACAATTTAATCAGCCCGAAGAAGCCCTCCATGTCCGGCGTCATCCAGGATGGTCCAGCGTCGCATCCAGCTCTGCTGCATGGAGGTGACAGGAGCTGCAGAAGACACCGCCGCTCCGGTCACCTCCACGCGGCAAATGAAGACAGCCGCGCGATCAGCTGAGCTGTCACTGAGGTTACCCGCTGTCACTGGATCCAGTGACAGCGGGTAACCTCAGTGACAGCTCAGCTGATCGCGCTGTTCCCTTCATTAGCTGCGTGGAGGTGACCGGAGCGGCGGTGTCTTCTGCAGCTCCTGTCACCTCCATGCAGCAGAGCTGGATGCGACGCTGGACCATCCTGGATGACGCCGGACATGAAGGGCTTCTTCGGGCTGATTAAATTGTTGAACCAGGGTATATGTGTGTGTTTTTTATTTCTAATAAAGGATTTTTTCATGTGTGTGTGTGTTTATTTACTGTAATTTACAGATTAATCATGAAAGGAATCTCGGGGAGACGCCTGACATGATTAATCTAGGATTTAGTGGCAGCTATGGGCTGCCATTAACTCCTTATTACCCCGATTTGCCAAAGCACCAGGGCAAATCGGGAAGAGCCGGGTACAGCCCCAGAACTGTCGCATATAATGTATGCGGCAATTCTGGGCGGCTGCTGACTGATATTGTTAGGGTGGGGGGCTCCCCATAACGTGGAGCTCCCCATCCTGAGAATACCAGCCTTCAGCCGTATGGCTTTATCTGGCTGGCATTAAAATTGGGGGGGACCGCACGCCGTTTTTTTTTAATTATTTATTTATTTATTTTACTGCACAGTATAGACACGCCCACCGGCTGCTGTGATTGGGTGCAGTGTGACACCAGTCACTCAGCGTGGAGGCGTGTCTCACTGTAACCAATCATAGGCGCCGGTGGGCGGGGAAAGCAGGGAATAGGAGATTGTTTAATGAGCGGCTGGCTTTTTCAAAATAGTAAAAGCCGCCGCAGCAGTGTGAATGCCGTGCAGCGCCGCGCCGGTGATCGGGGAACGGTAAGTATGAGAGAGGGGGGGAAACTGACTGACAGATTGTGAGAGAGGGACAGAGAGACCGACAGAGAGACGGACTGACGGACTCAGGGAGATTGACCGACATACACAGAAATAGAAAGAATAGCCGACATCACTAGAAATAAAAACACCAAACGGACACGGACTATAGGTAGATGCATACGTGTTTACTAAAGTGTGTGCACATACCCATAGACTTTCATTGTGTCCACGTGTGCGTGCTCCGTGCAGATAACGGACATGCATCCGTGCAAAACGCAAACACATACGGATCACGGACACGCACACACGGACATAATGAAATAACGCACGTGTGACCACAATCATAGATTAACATTGGTGCACGTTTGGCCGTGTCTCCGGTATATACGGAAACGGACCAAACACGCACGTGTATCACGGACGTGTGAAGGGGGCCTTAGCCAGAGGGAAGAATAAGTTGGAGATGGATATTGTAAGTGTCTGTTGAACGTTCTAGCTTATAAAGTCCTGTGATCACTGCAGCATCAGCACTGATCTACAATCCCTGACAGAAGTTCTTTCGCTTATCCATGTTATGTAAATATAAGCGTATAACCTGACTTTAAATTCATCCATTGGTTTCATCAATTACTCTTGTGAAAGCTGAAACCCTCCCAAATTTGGTTTAGGTTATGAAAATAAAGTTGCTGCAAAGCTGAAATATTGATCATTTAATGAACACAGAAAGGTCACGTTTTTGCGCTCATTGATCATCGCTCCTTGGTGTCACATGCAGCGATGTCGCTAACGACGCCGGATGTGCGTCACTAACGACGTGACCCCGACGATATATCGTTAGTGATGTCGCAGCGTGTAAAGCACCCTTTACGTTCCTTGCCAAGTGGCTGATGTGCTTCTGTTCAGAAAAAAAAGAAATACAAGGAAGAGATTGCTACAGTAGTTCTCAAGATTATTGTGTAGGTCACAAAGGCTGAACCCCAATGATCAGAAAGTAATGGCATATCCTAGTGTTATGCAATCACTTTGTTATATGCTAAAACTCACAGTCGCTGACAGAAGTTCTGTCGCTTATCCATGTTATGTAAATAAAAGCTTATAACCTGACTTTAAATTCATCCATTGGTTTTATAAATTACTCTTTTGAAAGCTGAAACCCTCCCAAATTTGGTTTAGGTTATGAAAATAAAGTGCTGCAAAGCTGAAGTATTGATCATTTAATGTACACAGAAAGGTCAGATTTTGGCAAGACAAAAGTTTTGTCGCCTTGTCATTTAATGCACCCAATCCTAGTGTACATCCTCACCTGTGCTCACTAAATGTTTGGTTAATTAGTGGGTGTGTATAAAAAGAAACGCAGCACCCCAGACCTTCACTTGAACTGCAACTTGACCTCTGACAACATGCCAAAAATCCACCCTACGACCAAAGCCTTGATTATCAAGAGGCTGAAGACCAGAACCACTGCAGAGGTGGATAGCACCTTTAATGTGTCTCAGTGTCAAGTATAAAGAATTTTAAAAAAAGATTTAAAGATACTGGAGATGTTTTTGACAAGCCAAGGTCCTCCAGACCCCGCAAGACACCTGCTCAGGAGGAACGTTTGTTGGTTAGAAAATCCAAAGCCGGCTCCTCTTCCACTGCAGCAGAGCTCCAAAAGGCCTGGTCACTTCAAGTCCCTGTGTCAACTAGAACACTTTGTAGGATTCTGTCTCAAAATGGCCTCCATGGTTGAATCAGTTCCCAGAAGCCAGTACTAAACAAAATGCAATTAGAGAAATATGTGGCATTTGTCAAGTCCCACAACCTGCTAAACAGATGGACGCTGGAAAAGTGGCAGAAAGTGGATTTCTCTGATGAATCTTCAGTTGAATTACACCATAGCTGCCGCAAATACTGCAGGAGACCTCCTGGAGCCTGTATAGATCCAGAAATCAGTTAAGTTTGTTGGTGGAAAGATCATGGTCTGGGGTTATGTGGCGCCCTGGACAAGCCAGGTCGTCACAGAAACAGCACCAACACACCCCACACCCCGGTTAGGCACACCAGTCAAAATTTTCAATATGACGGCTTAATGTTATCAAATTCTGTGAAGCACCTGTGGGTTAAACATTCTCACTATACCCCTAGATAAAATCCTTGAGGGGTCTAGTTTCCAAAATGGGGTTGTGGAGCCCTGGACAAGCCAGGACGTCACAGGTACTACACCAACACACCCCACACCCCGGTTAGGCACACCTAAGCCAAACACAAAATCCTTGTTGCCTCTCTCCAGGGGCTGATGTCCACACCAGGTGGGGCGGAGCCAGGCGGTTGACCCCGCCCATCGAGGAGTTCACAGCCCTGGAGGCGGGAAAAGGACAGAGTTCAGTTATGACAGTGAAGGACAGTGGTAGTCAAGGAGCTGACTGACCGTGTCCGGGTACGTGGCCCGGACACATACAGCAAGGTTGGCAGATAGTGGTGACCGTCTGCAGGCGAGGCCGATTGACGCACAACCGTGAGGACCGGGGTCGGGCGGTGGCCCGCCGGTACCGGATCGGGGAGCGAAGAAACGCCAGCACCACGCGGCAGGGCCTACGGACCCCGACCAGGCTTGGAGTCGCCATTAAACCGGTCAAATCCGTTAGCGACGGGAACCTCCGGGGTTCCTCAGCAACCAAAGACCCGACTGAAGGCAACCGCTCAACCGTGAAGGGAAATACAGCTACCGCCAAGGCTAGAGTTCCCAGGGCCAGAGCCTGCGGGCAGAAAGGAGCTCCTCTAGCAACTATACCGCTGGGGAGCGGGCTACCGGTGGGAAGCCATCGGGGCCAACAACACACCAAAGGTGCAGGGAGAGACAGTCACCGCCAACCTACCGGGAGTGACCACTGCAGCTGTCTGTGGGACCTGTCCATCCAGCCGTTTGTTTGACCAGAGACTCCGTGTAAATTACTGGCTGAGTGAGTACCACCGTGCCGTCTGGCACCGCGCTGCCCCGCGACCCTGCACCTCCCCAACTCCCACCATTCACCTTCCAGCCCACATCACCGGGCCTCGGGACCACCAAATTCCCCTACCCATGGAGGAGTGAGAAACATCTTAGCTGCTCCCTGTCATCGCTCCCGGGATCCCCGTCCAGAGCAGCGGTGGTGTCCCATTATCACCACACACCGTGGGTGGCGTCACGGACTACATCCCAACAATCAATCCCCATTTCACTCACGGGCAAGGAGCGCCGCTCGAGTCCCCGGATCCGGCCCACCGCTCGAGCCACCGAGCAGCCAGCTGCGGCCGGACCCAAGCCGCGAGCGTGGTCGAGCAGCGGCGCACCCCCAGCCCGCGACAGTTACATTCAGTGTGGGGGTGTGCGAAACATTAGCAAGGTGGAAGGCAATATCAATAGCCTAAAATATCAAGAAGTACCCTGTTTTTCCAAAAATAAGTCCTCCCCCAAAATTAAGCCCTAGCAGGGATTTTCAGCAATTTCGGAGCAAGGCTTAAATATAAGCCCTCCCCAGAAAATAAGCCCTAGTGGCGGTTCAATAATGAAGTGCCCGTGCAGCTAAAAAAGTTAAAGATACTGAAGGACACTTCATTATAGAAAGCGGTCACCCCGTAATCATACTTCCCAGGTGCAAGGGCAGAGGACCTGCAGTAATCGCACCCCCCATACACATCCGATCTCACACACACACAATCAGATCTCATATACATAGGATCACACACTCAAACATCGAATCACACCACACACATCAGATCACACACACAGCACATCCAACAACACCGATTTCTTCTTGCCGGCAGAATTCTGAGATGCTGTGCAGTGGAGCACAAGGACCTGCCACAATGCTAGCTTACAGGACCTGCGGACACGTGACTTCCTCCCATCATTCCCTGCGGCCGG
Source organism: Anomaloglossus baeobatrachus (assembly GCF_048569485.1). Classification (NCBI taxonomy): domain Eukaryota; kingdom Metazoa; phylum Chordata; class Amphibia; order Anura; family Aromobatidae; genus Anomaloglossus; species Anomaloglossus baeobatrachus. The sequence continues at coordinate 920,715,819 of NC_134353.1, read as the reverse complement.
AAGCATTCTGTAATGCTGGATGTGATGAATGAGTGTGTGTATGTGATCTGCGATCTGCTGTGTGACTGTGTCAGTGATCTGCTGTGTGTGAATGTGTCAGTAAGAAGCAGGGGACGACGGCATGCAGCACCCACAGGAGATCACAGGGAGGACCTGGGAGCCACGCAGATGTCCAGGTCTGGTAAGTATGAGTCTCCTGGGAAGTGGAGGGTCTGCTTTTTTGGGAGGTAAACTTACCCCTTATCCGTGTTTCTCCAAGAATAAGACCTCCTCCAAAAATAAGCCCTAGTGCTTTTTTTGGGGGGCATAAAAAGGAAAAGACTGTCTTATTTTTGGAAAAACACGGTATTAGCTACTTCTTACATTCCCAATCATAAAAGGGGTCAAATTCTGCAGCAGGATGGTGCTCCATCTCATACATCCATCTTTACAACAAAGTTCCTCCTGGCAAAGAAGATCAAGGTGCTCAAGGACTGGCCAGCCCAGTCACAAGACATGAACATCATTGAACATGTTTGGGGTTGGATGAAAGAGGAAACTTGGAAGACAAAACCAAAGAATCTAGATGAACTCTGGGAGGCATGTAAGACTGCATTCTTTGCTATTCCTGATGACTTCATCAATAAATTGTATGAATCATTGTTGAACCACATGGATTCAGTCCTTCAAGCTCATGAAAGTCCCACAAAATATTAAATATGGCTCTAATAGAACCACAACTTCATTCACCAATGTTATGCAACATACAGTTGCGTAGCAAAGGGGGGGTGGAGGGGGCGGTCCACCCCAGGCGGCACATGTCAGGGGGGCGGCATTTTGGGGGTCAAAAATAAAAAATAGAAAAACATAGAAGAAATAATAATTGTTGATTAACCTCTTAATGACCCATGAAATACTGGGTATGTCATGGTGACCTGGTACTTAATGACCCATGACATACCCAGTACGTCATGGCGAAATCGCGGCCCCAGAGCCTTGGTGATCGGTGTGCAGAAACCTTAGATTTGGGGAGGATGTGACCTCTGCCTGACCTCAGGAGGGGTGGCGTCTCCCCCCGGACCTACGGAGGCTGTGATTGGCTGATGAACGCCGCTCAGCCAATCACAGCCTCTGTGATATTTCAGCTATTCAAAATGGCTAAAACATTGAAATTCAGCCATGATCAGTGCAGCTATAGCACTGATCACTGGCTGGAGCTGGGTGAACTTTGTTTCACTCGCCCCCAGCTCTGATTGGAGAGATCGGCCTTGTGACCGATCTCTCCAATGACCTTGGATCAGGGGTCGGTGACCTGTAGGTGACCACTCCCCTCAGCTTCACTTCATCCGTGAAAGCTGAGGAGAGTGATCCCTGTAAGTGCCATTTGGTAAGTGCCCCGATCAAACACTGCCCCCGATCAGCCCCCGATCCACCGCTGCCCCTGCCACTGCCCCCTTTCCGCCGCGCCGCCACCGCAGCAGCAGTAGTCACCGCACCTGATCCACCGCCGCTACTGCCTCCGATCTGCCACCGCCCTCCTCCATTTGCTGCCCCCCTCCATCCGCCACCGCTCTCCCCATCAGCCGCTGCTCCCCTGCATATGCCACAGCTCTCCCCATCAGCCGCTGCTCCCCTGCATATGCCACAGCTCTCCCCATCAGCCACTGCCCCCTTCCATCCGTCACCCAATACCCAAGATACCCAAATTATAAATATTTGCGGCAAATTTGACGACCGCCCCAGGCGGCAAAAGCAGTTGCTACGCCACTGGCAACATCTTTGTATTAGAAGTTAATTATTTGTTTGAATTTCACATTACATTCTGTGGGCGACAAAACTTTTGTTTTGCCAAAATCTGACCTTTCTGTGTTCGTTAAATGATCAATATTTCAGCTTTGCAGCAACTTTATTTTCATAACCTAAACCAAATTTGTGAGGGTTTCAGCTTTCAAAAGAGTAATTTATAAAACCAATGGATGAATTTAAAGTCAGGTTATAAGCTTTTATTTACATAACATGGATAAGCGACAGAACTTCTGTCAGGGACTGTAAGTGAGTTTTAGCATGTAACAAAGTGATTGCATAACACTAGGATATGCCATTACTTTCTGATCATTGGGGTTCAGCCTTTGTGACCTACACAATAATCTTGAGAACTACTGTAGCAATCTCTTCCTTGTATTTCTTTTTTTTCTGAACAGAAGCACATCAGCCACTTGGTAAGGAGCGTAAAGGGTGCTTTACACGCTGCGACATCGCCAACGATATATCGTCGGGGTCACGTCGTTAGTGATGCACATCCGGCGTCGTTAGCGACATCGCAGCGCGTGACACCAAGGAGCGACGATCAACGAGCGCAAAAACGTGAAAAATCGTTCGTTAACATGTCGCTCCTTTTTCCAAATATCGTTGCTGCTGCAGGTAAGATGTTGTTCGTCGTTCCTGCGGCAGCACACATCGCTATGTGTGACACCGCAGGAGCGACGAACATCTCCTTACCTGCGTCCACCGGCAATGAGGAAGGAAGTAGGTGGGCGGCATGTTCTGGCCGCTCATCTCCGCCCCTCCTCTGCTATTGGACAGCTGCCATGTGGCATCGCTGTGACGCTGCCCTAACCGCCCCCTTAAGAAAGGAGGCGGATCGCCGGCCAGAGCGACGTCGCAGAGAAGGTAAGTATGTGTGACGGGTGTTAGCGATGTTGTGCGCCACGGGCAGCGATTTGCCCGTGGCGTACAACCGACGGGGGCGGGTACGCTCGCTAGCGATATCGGTACCGATATCGCAGCGTGTAAAGTGCCCTTTAGTAGACCAATAGATTACCACTGCTTACCTCTTCATTGCAATCATGGTAGGTCCTAGTGTGGCGCCCTTGAGGATCTGGTCTCCACAGGGTACTGCACCTCAATTAAGGTGTGGTATCCATCTCAGGTACGGGGGGGTAATCACCGGTGTTCCACATTCACACACTACATACAGCTTAGAAGCCTTCACACAGGGTGGGATGGCTCAGGGTAGATAGTAGACATGGGGGTGGCCATCACTATGCATGGGACTTCCCCGGTCACTGAAGCCAGCCACCTGGGGGGGCGGGTTCCACTGTGGGTAGAAAGAGGTGCAACACACTCACACAATTCAAACAAGTCGGGACTATCGTTCTGACAAGACATCCCTGGAAAACTTGGACTTTGCTAGGCCCAGGGCTCGGAGCGGGAGCTCAGCTAGGGTACTTAACTGCTGAGGGGGACATCCTAGAAAAAGGACATTCTCTCTCTCTCTTCAAACACCGGTGGTGGCCCCCTTACTTGCTTGAGATTGACCAGAGCCCTCAACGGCAGAGACCAGCACCTGGGTGCAGCGTTAAATCAGTGAGTAAAAGAACCTGGAACCGCAGTTGCTGACTCAAACTCTGATTAGTGACGCCATCGCCCCGCGCTCTCACGGGACTGCCATTTCCCCAGTTATCCACCCAGGGCCCGCTCCGCCTGTGGGGAGCGACACCATCCTGGCTGCCATAACACCTGCCCCGGCGAGGAATTCTGCAGCAGCAGCTACTCCCTGGCCACATACCACAGGTGGTGTCACGACAAACTCTCCCAATCACCCTGTTTTCCCCTCATTTCCTGTACGCCTCGGGGCAACGAAACCGGGCAAGGCCACCCATGACATCGCCTGACCCGACCTGCAACGGCCTGGCAACGAGTAGGTTAACCACCTGCCCCGTGGGGCGCTACAGTAGTGATGCCAGCACTTTAGAACACAGAAAACTCAGCGTTGGAGTGCAACCTGTGCTGTTATACTTTGAATAATCGAGTTTAGCGATGTCGGATAATGTGAATTTTATTCAAGAGATGGCACGTATTGATTACTCAAACTATGCTGTGTGGTGGTGGTGGTGTTACTGTCTGTTTGAGAAATTTGGTGACGTAAGATCTATTCATGAATTTGTCAAGAATTTTGGCTTGTCGGTTGACCCTGGCTGGGGATCTGATACTGTAGGGTCAATGCGGCATAATTGTGAAAGTGGCAAGAATAATGAAGGAGACCGTTATGGCCAGTAGGTTTTGAATAGAGATTTGTACTTTTAGAGCCATCAGACTGTACCATGTATACCGTGTACAGAAACTGGATGGCTGTGGGGTCATGTTGGATATTGAAGGACAGATTAAGGGGACCATGCCAAATTATAAAAATGTCATCAAGGTATTTTTCCATAAAATTATATATTTTTGGTGGTATGTGAAAACAAACCACTCTTTAAAGTTTGCCATGAAAATTTTGGCGTATGGGGAAGCTACATTCAGTCCAATTGTGGTCCCTGTTCTCTGCTGGTCCTCGAATAAAAAGTAGCTTTTGTAGACATATTTTTAAGTAATTCAATACAAAACTGTTTGAGAAGAACTTAGTTCTCTGTGCATGAAAAGAATTTTTGGACTGTTTCAAGACCCAATAAATGTTCAATTCTATTATATAGACAGTGAACATCCATCATGAATATTGAAACTGTTAAGCGGAATGTGACCTTCAAAGAAGGCCTTAAGGGTACCTTCACACTTTAGCGATGCAGCAGCGATCCGACCAGCGATCTGACCTGGTCAAGATCGCTGCTGCATCGCTACATGGTCGCTGGTGAGCTGTCAAACAGGCAGATCTCACCAGTGACCAGCCCCCAGCCAGCAGCGACGTGCAAGCGATGCTGCGCTTGCACGGAGCCGGCGTCTGGAAGCTGCGGACACTGGTAACTAAGGTAAACATCGGGTATGGTTACCCGATGTTTACATTAGTTACCAGCGCACACCGCTTAGCTGTGTGTGCAGGGAGCAGGGAGCCGCGCACACTGAGCGCTGGCTCCTTGCTCTCCTAGCTACAGTACACATCGGGTTTATTAACCCGATGTGTAATGCAGCTACATGTGCAGAGAGCAGGGAGCCGCGCACACTGTTTAGCGCTGGCTCCTTGCTCTCCTAGCTACAGTACACATCGGGTTAATTAACCCGATGTGTACAGCAGCTACATGTGCAGAGAGCCGGAGCCGGCAGCACAGGCAGCGTGAGAGCGGCGGAGGCTGGTAACTAAGGTAAATATCGGGTAACCACCTTGGTTACCCGATGTTTATCTTGGTTACAGCTTACCTCAGCTGCCAGACGCCGGCTCCTGCTCCCTGCTCGCTTCATTTGTCGCTCTCTCGCTGTCACACACAGCGATCTGTGTGTCACAGCGGGAGAGCGGCTTTGAAGAAAACGAACCAGGGCTGTGTGCAACGAGCAGCGATCTCGCAGCAGGGGCCAGATCGCTGCTCAGTGTCACACACAGCGAGATCGCTAATGAGGTCACTGCTGCGTCACAAAAAGCGTGACTCAGCAGCGATCTCGGCAGCGAGCTCGCTGTGTGTGAAGCACCCCTAAGGAAATGATTGGTGTCAAGAAGGAAAGATTGAGTACTCAGGACTAATGGTATTTTTTCAAGTATGTTTGTTAAGGGAGAAACTTTGGAACCAGTTAAGGCAACATTAAGGCGGCCAGAAGGTTTGTTTTTTGTGAATCTTTTTTTATTAGGGTGTAAACACTAGTGACATGGTGATGATTTGTCATGCAATCCTTGAACTTCATATCGATAGCCCTCATGTGGTGATATTTGTCCTGAGATGGAGACCCTAAAATTGGCTAAATGACACCAACACATACACCCCAATACAAGTGATCCCCTTATATTGGGGTGTATGTGTTGGTGTGATTTAGCTGGGAGTATATTTGGCTCACATACTGTAGTAACTTTTGACCATAGCGCCCCCTATGTTGGCTGGTTTAATAATCAGCCTTTTGTTGCCAATCATTGACTTGAGAGCCATCTATTCATGGATCTGGAAATTAATAATATCCTGTGTATATCGTTAGGCACATGTCCTTTTTGTTTCCTTTTGGTTTTTTTAGGTCCGATGAGTGATATATTTGGTTTTCTGTTAATAGATTAATTTGCCTTGACAAAGGCTCACCACCAAGCCAAAATGTTGGCAAAACTGATGGTTGACTTTTTTGCAGAATAAATTTATATTATATATCACAATATCCTGTGTGAATTTGTATGCGTGGCAGAAATATTTTTCTACTATATTAATATGTTGTTCTGAGCACCAACCCTATATGGTTGTAGCGGAGCTTCTCCATTAGGTGTTTGACCTTTTTATGCTCCAGCTCCCTTTCTTAAGCACATTTACCTAAACGTTGCTACCTACCCTGTACTTCAGCGAGGAGCAGGCTACTGCCAACCTTTCTAAATTCTCAACACTCAATAAGTTTCTGACTACACCGTCAGAAGAAATTCACTCACATAATTATTTGAAAAAAAGGCAAAAGGCATACCACATTAGAGTTGCATGCTGCCACACTTACGGAATATCACCGTATTTGGTGGATACCCAGGGGGCTTAGAGTGTCATTACGACCAACCCTGTTCTCTGGTAAGCCACAGTTTTGCAATCAGTTCGAGAGCATACTTAATAATAAGTGCTCTCTTGATATAATTCTTTTTACACTCTCATTTCTCCAAAAAGAAATAACTGACATTGAGCCAAATGTGATGCCCTGGCCTATCAGGTCATCACAGGGTATTGTGCAATCTGCCCTTCTGCACAGTATCCACCCTCCTTGGTTACGGCTCCTGGTCCTATGGTGTTGCTAACAGCTTAGCGAATCAAAATCCTAGGAACACTTCCCACTTTAACCTACCAGACACACCATTGAGGGTCCTGAAGGGAATGGGGCCGCCCACATGGGGGGTTGGTAAGGGGAGAGTAAGGACAGTGACAGTTGAGCAGGAGAGTTGAGCTTGGAGAGAGGAGGTGGAGTAGTTGCTCTCGCGAGGAGAGGCCACGGAGGATAGCTCCTGTGTACTAGGTGGCAGATGTTGGTCTGGGCCTGGTAGGAGCTGGATCCCGGTCACAGGGGACAACAGTGTCAAGGGGCACGAACTGCTGAGAAGGGAAGCCGGCGGCCTTGAGCTATCACCGGGCAGGGGCAAGGGCACGACGTGGTACATGGACCCCAGGCCGGAAAGTAGCTTCACGCGTTCCCACTACAGTCCAAAAAAATCCTACGCGTGAACCCTGAGAGCAAGCTCACTCCATTAGCCATACGGGTGAGCGGGACCCGAAGAGTTTTATACCAACGGGTCCAACAAAGAAGAAGGTGCCAAGGACAGGGCCACAGGCTAACAGCAACACCAAGGGCACGGATCCAAGCATGCTCCCCGCAGGCTGCAGTGGTGCTCAAAACTCTGGTTTACAAGCTGTCGGTGTAGTTATTCCAGGACTGAGTGAGTACATTGAAGACCCCTGTTCCTATCCCCCATGGTACCCAAATACCATCCCAACCATCAACGGGCCCCGGGACACAAACCCCCTACCCACGGAGGGGTTAAACATCAGCCTGACACATCATCGTCACCGGGTTCCCCAACGGCTGCGGTGGTCCCTCACATTACCATGCACCGTGGGTGGCGTCACAAACTTTCCAAAAACCTCCTGTACAAATCTCTCCCCCTTCTTTTAATCGAGTGGCTGCGCGACCCCCGGGTCCGGAGACCCCTCGAGCCACTCCGGATCCGAGCAGCAGCGGTAGCCCGGCTGCTGGCACAGGGGCGGTACACCTCGAGAAAAACTGGCGTGACAAACAGGATACGAGCAGGACCCACTTACCTGGGTGACGTGCGCCTTGAAAGCCGAAGACCGCTAGTCAAAATTCTGTCTCCCGCCAATTCCGCCATTTTTTTCGCGCCAAAACCCTGTCTTCTCCGAGACAGCACGTGAAGATTAAGCCCTGCCCCTCGTTTTCCTGAAGAGGCTGGAACCGTAAGTTCCCAGAGGGCCACGGTCAGCAAGAGAGTGCTGCGAAAAGACTGAGGGGGCGGGCCAGAATGTGTTACTAATGGAAGTGGAACAGGGATGCCAGGACTCTGTCATAACGTTCCTGGAAGACGCAGTGGCAAGATGGCGGAGCAAGACTGGTCTCTGGAGCATGCTGTCCCCGGGACCGCGGCATGGATAGAGGAGGAAACAGAGCAGCTGTGCCAGAGGATGCGGACGCAATTCCTCTTCATTCTGAACCACTGGAGGGAAGAGATGAGGAGCCTGGCGGTGGCGGTGCGAGCCCGTGAGATTGAAATCCCATGTGAAGAGAGGGTAAGCGGTTACCCAGTCCCTGCTGATTGCACAAATCCGGCCAAAGTGACTGAGGGATCCGGACCGTCCCTGCTCGCGGTGAGCACTCCACAGCCGACTACCCCGTCCTCGGCGGACGCCGAGCTGTCCCCACCAACCCCGGCAGCGGAACTTTCAGTATGTTTACCAGAGTCTCCAGCTGCAGAGATCCAGAGCAAGGCTCTCATTACAGCCACGACAGCAGTCCCACAGACACCGGCTAGACCAGACCCGACCGCATCACCGGGCCCGTCCTCAGAGGCGGAGCACCCGGACCCTGCAACCCCGGCTGCGGAACAGTCGGTTAATCTGTCTACCCCAGCGGGAGCGGAACCAAGATGTCTGCCTGTTCCGTTACCGCGCGGCATCCCGACGGCTGTTGGGGCCACCAGAGTTCAAATCAAGCCAGAGCCAGATAGGGAGCTGAGGCCGTACGCTGATGCCCCCTACTGGGAACAACAGCAATACCAGTTACAATTCGAAATTGCAACCCGAAACCGGCGACAACGGGAGCTTGCCGCCCGTGATCGAGAGGAAAAGGAGCAGATAAGGAGCGCTGATTCCCGAGTGAAAAGGCTGCGGTGCCGTGGCCTTGTGGAGCGGCTTGACCCCGAGGAGGGATGGGGGTTTATCCGCGAAGCAGGCCTCACAGCGGGGGTGCATGTGTCTCGACGAGATTTGGCGCAGCAGCTTCCGTGGGGCCACCCGGAGCGTAATCTTCAGCCTGAGGAGATGGTTACCTATACCTGGCATTGCGGAAATCGGGGCTGGTATGCCCTGGAGGTAACCAAGCATGTGATGTTTGAGGAAGGGTATGTGTCGGCGTCAGTAGCCCGTAGTCGCAAAGAAGCATGGCTACGGGACCCGACAATCTATTACTAGAGTGTTAAATATACAGTACCAACAGTTGTGATGCCATAGAATGTTAGGTATCAGTGTTTTCGTTTATTATTTTCCATAGTTTGTTATTGTTCATGTAGAAAATGTTAGTGAATCAACCAGTTTTAATGAAAACAGTGAAAGTTACCAGATTTTCTAGAAAATTGTCAAAATGTGTACACCTGGTACATGGACTCCGTTCAGTTATATATATATATATATATATATATATATATATATATATATATATAAGTAAAAATGGACCACGGTCACAGGACTGGCATGACCAACACAAACTTGTGTCTTGTATAATAGTTGCACCTCCTGTGCCTGCCAGAGTCGTCCGTTACAACACTCGGGACCTTAACCCGGTCAAGTACCCACCTTAGGTTTCCAGGGGGAACAGGTTATTTGGGTGGTGGGTTATTGGGATCCGGGACGTTGGGACTGGACTGTCGCAGGAAGGGGCTGCAACTTAGTAGGTTGAGCTTCCGTTACCATAAAAACTGGTAGCGTCCTATGGTTGGGCGACGAACTCTTAATAAAGTAGTATTTTAGTAACGTTCAGTGCATTACCTCCCCTGTGTGGGATGGACCCATTGAATAAATGTGCTATTTATGTTTTTCCTTTTCCAGTTTGAGCAAAACAAAATAAACCTCTGTCATCCTGTAGCTCGCAGATGAGCTACGTTTAACTAAGGGGGAATGTGACGCCCTGGCCTATCAGGTCATCACAGGGTATTGTGCAATCTGCCCTTCTGCACAGTATCCACCCTCCTTGGTTACGGATCCTGGTCTTTTGGTGTTGCTAACAGCTTAGCCAATCAAAATCCTAGGAACACTTCCCACTTTAACCTACCAGACACACCATTGGGGGGCCTGAAGGGAATAGGGCCGCCCACATGGGGGGTTGGAAAGGGGAGAGTGAGGACAGTGACAGTTGAGCAGGAGAGTTGAGTTTGGAGAGAGAAGGTGGAGTGGTTGCTCTCGCGAGGAGAGGCCACGGAGGAGAACTCCTGTGTACTAGGTGGCAGATGTTGGTATGGGCCTGGTGGGAGCTGGAACCCGGTTGCAGGGGACAGTGTCAAGGGGCACGGACTGCCGAGGAGGGCAGCCGGCGGCCTTGAGCTATCACCGGGCAGGGGCAATGGCACAAAGGGGTACGTGGACCCCAGGCCGGAAAGTAGCTTCACGCGTTCCGGTAATTTATCCGACGGGGGTGAAGACTTCAAGTGTCATCCCCAACCCGCTCCAAAATCGGGGTACTAGCGCACAAATGGGATAGGACTTTCCCACTACAGTCCAAAGAAATCCTACGCGTGAACCCTGAGAGCGAGTTCACTCTGTTAGCTATACGGGTGAGCGGGACCCAAGAGTTTTATACCAACGGGTCCAACAAAGAAGAAGGTGCCAAGGACAGGGCACAGGCTAACAGCAACACTAAGGGCATGGATCCACTCCCCGCAGGCTGCAGTGGTGCTCAGAACTCTGGTTTACAAGCTGTCGTGTAGTTATTCAGTTATTCCAGGACTGAGTGAGTACATTGAAGACCCCTGTTCCTATTCCCCACGGCACCCAAATACCATCCCAACCATCAACGGGCCCCGGGACACAAACCCTCTACCCACGGAGGGGTTAAACATCAGGCTGCCACATCATCGTCACCGGGCTCCCCAACAGCAGCGGTGGTCCCTCACATTACCATGCACCGTGGGTGGCGTCACAAACTTTCCAAAATTTCCTGTACATATCTCTCCCCCTTTTAATCGAGTTGCCGCGTGACCCCCGGGTCCGGAGACCCCTCGAGCCACCGGGGATCTGGATCCGAGCAGTAGCGGTAGCCCAGCTGCTGGCACGTGGGCGGTATACAAACATCAGGTCAATTGAAGATCAACTCTCCCAATACCATTCTGGCTGCTGACTACAGTTCTCTCAAGACCAAAACAGAGGAATCCATTGCCGCTTTCAGAACTGCGCTTCAGGACCGTAAGTGTAAGAAGTTTCTCCGGGACCAAGACGACTATACCAAGAATTGAGTCTACAGGTGGTGTTCTCCCGACTCATCATAGCAAGAACACAGATCCAATTATCGTATCTATTACGACCCTTCCACCAGTTCAGAAGGTGACCAGAGCTCCTCTGTTCCTAGTCGTTTTTTAGGTCATCGTCGTCCCCATAAAGGAAGACAAGGAGGAGCAAGGGGCGGTCCTCCTGCAAGGGGTACTAGGATGGTCACACGATCCCAGCTAGGGACAACATTGTCTATAATATTTCCTCACAATCCCCTACACCCACACAAGTACGGTACATGTCCTCCAGAAAGGTTTGACCTTTTATCCCACACCACCATTCAGCACTTTTACCCTGGAACAAGAACTGAATCGCTTCTTCAGGAATCTTCAACTGAAGACACATTTCCAACATTCTGCCAATGATACTGTTGAGAATCCCCCCTCTACCATGACTGATACCATTACACTACATGACTTGAAACTCCAGCTTCCCAGTACTTTTCAACCCCCTAGACATTACCATCCAATAGAGATTTATGTGTCTCTGGTGTCATCTGACATCAGTACCCTTGTCAAACGTATTAAGAAGTGACAGCTTCATATTAAACATAATATTACCCCGGAGGAGTCCCAGGTTCTGAAGGATCTTAGTAATAATAAGATTCTGATCATCAAACCAGCTGACAAAGGTGGAGCGATTGTGGTGTTAGGTCATATTACATGTCAGTGATACGCAATCAACTTATGACATAACCACTTACACCTTGTGTACTAGGGACCGTACTATACAAGTCGTTACTTCCATCAGGGATGTTGTCAATCTCCATCTGCACAACTCCATCATTGACCAGAAACTTGCAGACTTTTTGATCAATGACGACCCTATCACACCGTTTCTCTATACCCTAGCTAAGATACACAAAAATTTACAAAACCCACCAGGTAGACCATTTGTCGCCTCCATAAACTCCATTCTCTCCTTGCCATTACAGTTGAGATAATATTGACACCGTACATCCCTACAATTTCATCCTTCATTAAAAGACACCAATCATTTTCTCAGTATTCTTAGAACTCTTGGCTCCGTCTTCCAAATAGCACCTTGTTCACGCTAGATGTCAACAGCCTCTATACTAGTATTGACTACAATAGCAGTATGGAGGCTGTCTCACATTTTCCTGATGTGCATACTACATTAGCTACCTCCAAGAAACAATTTTGCATGGATCTACTTGATCTTATGCTTCCAAATTTTTTTTGCTGTTTGAGGATAATTTTTACCTCCAGACGAAGGGTACCGCCATGGGGAGTAACGTTGCGCCTCTGTACGCAAACATTTTTATGCTCTATTTTGAGGAATCATACATTTATCCCCATCCAATTTTTACAGCACACATCAAAACATGGAAACGATACATTGATGACGTGTTTTACATATGGGATGGTAGCCTAGAGGACCTCTCTTTGTTTTTCAATCATCTTAATAACTCATTACCTGGCATTACATTTACACTTCATCAGGATCCCAAATCTATCAATTTTCTGGACACCATGGTCATTATCGATAACAACAATCGCTTTATCACCGACTTATACACTAAGCCTACAGACAAGAACAGTCTCTTACATTTCACAAGTTGTCATCCCATTCACATCAAGACATCCCTACCCAAGTCCCAACATGTCCATATTGACAGAATTGTTGGAAGATTCTACATGACGAACAAGACACTTTGAGATGAATGAGTGGTTCTTAGCAAGGGGCTATCCCCCTAATATTGTCCAACCATCCACAACCCCTACCTCTCGAACTGACAAAAAGACCAGATGTGTCACTTTTGTGAATACATATCATCATTTCTCCACACTTATACGCAAAACAGTGTTGGATCACTGGCCAATATCAACTAGTTCCTATCCTAACATTCCGGAGTTTCAAATTCAGACCCTTTTCTGCCATAAAAGTGCGCGTAATCTCAAACACATTCTGGTACAGTCCGACATTGGTCCATCTAAACCACCCCTAAGACAAACCACCCTTGTGACAAGCCGCAGTGGTACCTTCCCATGTTTGGGTTGTGTCCACTGGTCAAATATACTCAAAGGGGATTGTGTGTTCCATCCTAGAACAGGCAAAAGATTTCCTAGTCGCGTTTTTTTTTACTTGCAAATCATCCTATGTAATCTATTTCATCAAATGTCCATGCGGTCTCGGATATGTTGGTGAAACCTCCCAACATATCAGTGACTGCATAAGCAAGTTGTAAGCAAACATTGCTCCCTATCCCTGCTCATTTTATTTCCAAGGGACACAGAATTGCGCAACTCAAGTTCCAGGTTATGGAACACATACCTATACCTCGCAGGGGTGGAAATAGGATTCAGAGACTCCCAGCCTGTGAGTCCTTCTAAATCCACACATTGCAGACCTTGGAACCCTTTGGCCTAGATAGATAATATGAAGTTTTCATATGATTTGCCCATTCTGTACATTTTGTCTCTTTTATCATTCTAACTTTAACCCCATTACTATTATCTTCATGGTACTACATCACTGGGGTCCCCTTATTATTCTCTCTTATCCTTTTCCTGTAATGCAGTTTCAGTCAATATGGTCATTTTATATATACAGTTCCTAACAGAAGTTCTGTCGCTTATCCATGTTATGTAAATAAAAGCTTATAACCCGACTTTAAATTCATCCATTGGTTTTATAAATTACTCTTTTGAAAGCTGAATCCCTCCCAAATTTGGTTTAGGTTATGAAAATAAAGTTGCTGCAAAGCTGAAATATTGATCATTTAATGAACACAGAAAGGTCAGATTATGGCAAGACAAAAGTTTTGTCGCCCACAGATAGTAATGTGAAATTCAAACAAATAATTAACTTCTAATACAAAGATATATTGCATAACATTGGTGAATGATGTTGTGCTGCTATTAGAGCCATATTTAATATTTTGTGTGACTTCCATGAGCTTGAAGGACTGCAACCATGCGGTTTAACAATGATATATACAATTTATTGACGAAGTCATCAGGAATAGCAAAGAATGCAGTCTTACATACCTCCCAGAGTTCATCTAGATTCTTTGATTTTGTCTTCCAAGCTTCCTCTTTCATCCTATCCCAAACATGCTCAATGATGTTCATGCTTGGTGACTGGGCTAGCCAGTCCTTGAGCACCTTGATCTTCTTTGCCAGGAGGAACTTTGTTGTAGAGATGGATGTATGAGATGGAGCACTATCCTACTGCAGAATTTAACCCCTTTTATGATGGCAATGTAATAGGTAGCTAATACTTCTTGATATTTTAGGCTATTGATATTGCCTTCCACCTTGCAAATGTTTTGCACATCCCCATACTGAATGTAACACCAGACCATGTTCTTTCCACCACCAAACTTAACTGTTTTCTGGATCTATACGGGCTCCAGTAGGTCTCCTGCAGTATTTGCGACGGCCATGCTGTAATTCAACTGAAGATTCATCAGAGCAATCCAACTTCTGTTTCTTTTCCAGCGTCCATCTGTTTAGCAGGCTGTGGGACTTGGCAAATGCCACACGGTTTTTTAATTGCCTTTTGTTTAGTGCAGGCTTCTAGGCACTGATTCAACTATTTTGAGACAAAATCCTACAAACTGTTCTAGTTGACACAGGGACTTGAGATGACCAGGCCTGTTGGAGCTCTGCTGCAGTGGAAGAGGGGCTGGCTTTGGATTTTCTAACCAACAAATGTTCCTCCTGAGCAGTTGTCTTGCAGGGTCTGCCAGACCTGGGCACCCACTAATTAACCGATCATTTAGTGAGCGAAGGTAAGGATCTAAACTAGGATTAGGTGCAATATATGACAAAGCTACAAAACTTTTGTCTTACCAAAATCTGACCTTTCTGTGTTCATTAAATGATCAATATTTCAGCTTTGTAGCAACTTTATTTTTATAACCTAAACCAAATTTGTGAGGGTTTCAGCTTTCAAAAGAGTAATTTATGAAAACAATGGATGAATTTAAAGTCAGGTTATAAGCTTTTTTCAACATAACATGGATAAGCGACAGAACTTCTGTCAGGGACTGTATACCTTTTATTTTGTATGTCAGTATCTGTACTACTCTATGTATTGCATTATTACATTATATACTGTCTTTTCATACTAATTTTTCTCCCTCAAGGTTGCTTTATTCTTATATTGCATAACTGGTGTCCCCTTGATATTATCCATATTCTCTCGGCTCCCTATCTTATAATTGAGTCTATAATATTTGTCATCTAACTTTTTTCACATTACGTGTCATATTTGTGTCGCGGGCGGGGAGGAGGGTGTCAGCACACCGCGCTCACCCCTTCTGCTCGGGTCCGGCGGCTGCCGCTGCTCAGTGGTGGCTCGAGCTGTGGGCCGGATCCCGGGGGTTTCTCGAGCGGCACTCCTCGCCCGTGAGTGAAAGGGGATTTGGGGGGTGTTGGGTAAATGTCCGTGACGCCACCCACGGTTGTGGTGATTTGTAGCACCACCGCTGCTCAATACGGGGATCCCGGGGATGGTGATGTGGAGCAGCCAGGTGTTGTGTTGCCCCTCCGTGGGTAGGGGTTGGTGATCCCGGGGCCCGGTGATGGCTTGGGAGGTGCAGGGCCTGGTGGGCGCAGGGACGCAGGGGCAGCGCTGTGCCTTGTGGCACTGTGGTACTCACTCAGCCTGAGACGTGGACACAGTTTGTACGGTAAACCAAACGGCTGATAAGACGGTCCCACGGACGGCTGCAATTGCTCTCCCGGTAGGTGACGGTGATGTCCCTCTTCCTTGC
This sequence comes from Anomaloglossus baeobatrachus, assembly GCF_048569485.1. Lineage (NCBI taxonomy): Eukaryota > Metazoa > Chordata > Amphibia > Anura > Aromobatidae > Anomaloglossus > Anomaloglossus baeobatrachus. The sequence goes on along the minus strand of NC_134353.1, from coordinate 920,699,955 downwards.
ACCTTGTGTACTAATTGGTTGCGATGGGTCCCCACCGGTAACCCGCTCCCCGGCTTCAAGCTGGGCCGGAGGAGCACTACTCTTTGCCCGCAGGCGCTGGCCCTCAGAAACTGGTGCCCTGGCGGTGGCGGTGTCTCTGTTGTACAGGTTGGGCTGTTGCCTTCTATCGGGTCTTGGTTGTTGAGGGATCTGCGTCCCCTTCACTGACGGATTCGGCAATTTACGGCGACTCCAAGCCTTGCCGGGGTCCGAGAGGCCCCTGCCCTGGTGCTGACTGTCCTTCGGAACACTGCTCCAGACCACCGGGCACACAGCCTACGGGGTCCTTCCAGGAACTTCCAAACGGTACCCCTCCAGACAGTCACCGCCGTTGCTGACCTTGCTGACCTGTCCTGCACTTAGCTGGACTCTTCAGGCTTTTCTCCCTCTCTTTCACCACTCTTGCCTTCCTCCTTTACCACTTTACTTTTCTTACTGTCACTTGCTGTTTACTTTAGCCCAGCCTGGGCTACTCCTCCACTCCTTCCACTTCCTCCTCCCTGACTCGACTCTGTTGTTTACTCAAGCTCGTCCCCGAGCTGACTGCCTGGTTTCTCCCGCCTCCAGAACTGTGATCTCCTTGGTGGGCGGAGCCAACCGCCTGGCCCACCCCCTGGTGTGAATCATCAGCCTCTGGAGGAAGGCAACAAGGATTTTTGGTTCAGCTTAGATGTGCCTACCTGGGATGTAGGGTGTGGTGGTGTGTGACCTGTGTCCCCTGGCTTGCCCAAGGCGACACATTTGCATTACTGTACTGTTACCATTTCCAGTTCTTTAATACTAATGCTCTTTCCCATTATTCCATAGATACAACCAACCCTTGGGACCGAGGCACTCCAGGTTATCCAGTACAGATCACTTTAGGCACTTTCCATGCCATCCAGCCACTGCACTGTTCTCACAACCTTTTTTTTCCATACATACGCTATTTTTACACTACTTGCGTACATTCTAATGTAAGTCTGCGCATGCGCACTTGCCGTGCACCTCATTATGCTTTCCATGCACTTACTGTACTATATCACCGCACATGCAGAGTTGCGCACCCGAAAGTGAGCGCCCGTCCGGCGCTTCCACCTCACCAGTAATGCTGCTATTTAAGTGCCCTGACTGGCATTACCTGCCATTCTGCTACTGGACAGCCTATACACCAGACTGATCCTTGCACCCAGCTGCTCCTTCCAGGTAACCCCCTTTCCACCACCGCTCTGTGCCTGTCTGATCCCTATACCTATATTTATCTTATTTACATCATTACTTCTTCTAGGCACCAGCATGACCTTCCCTTGTCTCCCTCTCCTTGCCTCGTGGTATGTTTAACCCTTTATGCGATCTCAATTTTGTGGCCTTGATTGTTTACATATTGTTTCCTATTCTCAGGCTACGTCATTTATTGTTTGTGCCCTATCTCTGTAAAATATTCATTCATTTGCCTACCTCAGAGTATGTGAGCCTATGATTATTTTGATTCAATGTCATTGCCCTCCTCCTCCTTTTCATATGTCGCTATTTTGCTGCACTTTTTTTTCCTTATATATGTGTGCTTTCCTGTGTTCATCCACACCTTACCTTCGGACATTTACTTTTGCCGAGTCACCCATATCCTGTGTATATCATTAGGCACATGTGTCCTTTTTGCATGTATTAAAAAAAAAAAAACAAAAAAAATGTTTCTTCCCGTATAATATTGTATGTAGATTTGTATATAACTTGTCTCCTTTTGTTTTTTTATTTCTTATAACTGATTGATGTGTCCATTTGTCTGTTATCGATTAATTTGCCTTGACCAAAGGCTCACCACCGAGACAAAACGTTGGCAAAACTGATGGTTGACTTTCTTTTTGCAGAATAAATTTATTATATATCACAATATCCTGTGTGAATTCGTATGTGTGCCAAAAATATTTTTCTACTTTATCAGTTAACCTGACTAGAGCTGAACCTGTCTTCATACCTTATGCATTCAGGGACTTTTCTGTATCTACAAATTACCACCACACAGAGATTATGATTGTCCTATAGATTTGGTACCCAATTCCTGGCTCCCCAAGCATAAAATTTATAATCTGTCTGGTCCGGAGCATCAGGCCATGAAGGATTATATAGCAGACAGTTTGCAGAAAGGGTGTATCAGACCATCCAGGTCACCAGTCGGCGCTGGATTCTTTTTCGTTAATAAAAAAAGATGGTGGTCTCAGACCTTGTATTGACTATTGAGAACTTAACTCTATAACTACAGTCATGGCCAAAAGTTTTGAGAATGACACCAAAATGATATTTTCACATGATCTGTTGCCCTCTGGTTTTTAATTGTGTTTGTCTGATGTTTACATCACATACAGAAATATAATTGCAATCATATTATGAGTACCAAAAGGTTATATTGACAGTTAGAATGAGTTAATGCAGCAAGTCAATATTTGCAGTGTTGACCCTTCTTCTTCAGGACCTCTGCAATTCTCCCTGGCATGCTCTCAATCAACTTCTGGACCAAACCCTGACTGATAGCTGTCCATTTTTGCATAAGCAATGCTTGCATTTTGCCAGAATGTGTTGGTTTTTGTTTGTCCACCCATCTCTTGATGATTGCCCACAAGTTATCAATGGGATTAAGATCTGGGGAGTTTTCAGGCCATGGACCCAAAATCTCTATGTTTTGTTCCATGAGCCATTTAGTGATCACCTTTGCTTTATGGCAAGGTGCTCCATCATGCTGGAAAAGGCATTGTTGGGTGCCAAACTGCTCTTGGACAGTTTGGAGAAGTTGCTCTTGGAGGACATTCTGGTGCCATTCTTTATTCATGGCTGTGTTTTTAGGCAAGACTGTGAGTGAGCCCATTCCCTTGGTTGAGAAGCAACCCCACACATGAATGGTTTCAGGATGCTTAACAGTTGGCATGAGACAAGACTGGTGGTAGCGCTCACCTCTTCTTCTCCTAATAATATGTTTTCCAGATGTCCCAAACAACCGAAAAGGGGATTCATCTGAGAAAATGACTTTACCACAGTCCTCAGCAGTCCACTCCCTGTACCTTTTGCAGAATATCAGTCGGTCCCTGATGTTTTTTCTGGAGAGAAGTGGCTTCTTTGCTGCCCTCCTTGAAATCAGGCCTTGCTCAAGCAGTCTCCGCCTCACAGTGCGTGCAGAAGCACTCACACCAGCCTGCTGCCATTGCTGAGCTAGCTCGGCACTGCTGGTAGTCCGATCCCACAGCTGAAACAGTTTTAAGATACGGTCCTGGCGTTTGCTGGTCCTTCTTGGGCACCCTGGAGCCTTTTTGGCAATAATGGAAGCTCTCTCCTTGAAGTTCTTGATGATGCGATAGATTGTTGACTGAGGTGCAATCTTTGTAGCTGCGATACTCTTCCCTGTTAGGCCATTTTTGTGCAGCGCAATGATGGCTGCAAGTGTTTCTTTAGAGATAACCATGGTTAACTGAAGAGAAACAATGATACCAAGCACCAGCCTCCTTTTAAAGTGTCCAGTGGTGTCATTCTTACTTAATCATGACTGATTGATCGCCAGCCCTGTCCTCATCAACACCCACACCTGTGTTAATGGAACAATCACTAAAACAATGTTAGCTGCTCCTTTTAAAGCAGGAATGCAATGATGTTGAAATGTGTTTTGGGGGTTGAAGTTCATTTTCTTAGCCAATATTGACTTTGCAAGTAATTGCTGTTAAGCTGATCACTCTTTATGACATTCTGGAGTATATACAAATTGCCATTAGAAAAACTTAAGCAGTAGACTTTGTAAAAAATAATATTTGTAGCATTCTCAAAACTTTTGGCCATGACTGTATTATTATTTATTATTATAGCGCCATTTATTCCATGGCACTTTACAAGTGAAAAGGATATACATAAAAACAACTACAACAATCATTAACAATACAAAACAGACTGGTGCAGGAGGAGAGAGGACCCTGCCCACGAGGGCTCACAGTCCACAGGGAATGGGTGAGGGTACAATAGGTGAGGACCGAGCTGGTTGCGCAGTGGTGTACTGGACTGAGGGTTATAGTAGGTTGTAGACTTATTGGAAGAGATGGGTCTTCAGGTTCCTTGAAGCATTCCACAGTAGGAGAGAGTCTGATATGATGGGGTATAGTGTTCCAGAGTATGGAGGAGGCACGGGAGAAATCTTGTATGCGATTGTGGGAAGACAAGATAAGAGAAGAGTAGAGAAGGAGATCTTGTGAGGATCGGAGGTTACGTGCAGGTAAGTACCGGGAGACCTCTAACCAGCTCATTGGAGGCCAGTGGTTCACAAAACTTGATCTCAGGGGTGCATATAACCTAATTCGCATCAGAGAAAGAGATGAGTGGAAAACGGCATTTAACACTCCAGAGGGACAATATGAGTACCTAGTTATGCCTTTTGGGTTAAGTAATGCGCCGGCTGCCTTTCAGAAGTTTAACGATATTTTCAGAGATATCTGTGGTCAGTATGTGTGGTCTATCTGAATGAGATCTTGTTCTATTCTCCTGATCCTACGTCACATGTCCAACATGTACACACTGTACTACAGAGACTCAGGGAGAACTCCCTATTCCCTAAATATGAGAAATTTGTTTTTTTTTATGCAGAGCTTCATTTCCTGGGTTATATTTTGCCTGCAGAAGGCTTCCGCATGGATCCTTCTAAGTTTCAACCGATTAAGGAGTGGGTGCAACCAGGGCTGTATTTTGCCTTCATGCTGCCCTAGGCACTTTAAGTGGTCGCGCCCCTTAGTGACAACGTAAAACTGAGTTTTCGCACACGACATCTGTTTAAGGCAGATCTACTCTGTAGCACACTTTAAAAAGTATCAATAAGAAACGAACCCCCCCCAATGGGAATCACCACAGGCACATCAAAACATAGCATGAGTATAAAATATTCCCACCACACCGTCCCCACTTATATACTGTGACTGTGACACTGCCCCTAATAAACACCACACTGCCCTCCCTTATAAACTACTGTATATCCACCACACCTTCCTCGATTATGAAATATGATCTGTACATTGTGAGGAGGGAGCAGCATGATGTGAGGACAATGTCCCGTGCATGCTGCCCCCTCCTCACAATGTCCTATGCATGCTGCCCCCTCCTCACAATGTCCTATGCATGCTGCCCCCTCCTCACAATGTCCCATGCATGCTGCCCCCTCCTCACAATGTCCCATGCATGCTGCCCCCTCCTCACAATGTCCCATGCATGCTGCTCCCTCGTCACAATGTCCCATGCATGCTGCTCCCTCCTCACAATGTCCCATGCTTTCTGCCCCCTCCTCACAATGTCCCATGCATGCTGCCCCCTCCTCACAATGTCCCATGAATGCTGCCCCCTCCTCACAATGTCCCTTGCATGCTGCCCCCTCCTCACAATGTCCCATGCATGCTGCCCCCTCCTCACAATGTCCCATGCATGCTGCTCCCTCCTCACAATGTCCCTTGCATGCTGCCCCCTCCTCACAATGTCCCTTGCATGCTGCCCCCTCCTCACAATGTCCCATGCATGCTGCCCCCTCCTCACAATGTCCCATGCATGCTGCCCCCTCCTCACAATGTCCCATGCATGCTGCCCACTCCTCACAATGTCCCATGCATGCTGCTCTCTCCTCACAATGTCCCATGCATGCTGCCCCCTCTTCACAATGTCCCATGCATGCTGCTCCCTCCTCACAATGTCCCATGCATGCTGCCCCTCCTCACAATGTCCCATGCATGCTGCTCCCTCCTCACAATGTCCCATGAATGCTGCTCCCTCCTCACAATGTCTCATGCATGCTGCCCCCTCCTCACAATGTCTCATGTATGCTGCTCCCGCCTCACAATGTCCCATGCATGCTGCTCCCTCCTCACAATGTCCCATGCATGCTGCTCCCTCCGCACAATGTCTCATGCTTGATGCTCCCTCCTCACAATGTCCCATGCATGCTGCTCCTTCCTCACAATGTCCCATGCATGCTGCTCCCTCCTCACAATGTCTCATGCATGCTGCCCCCTCCTCAGTGTCCCATGCATGCTGCCCCCTTCTCACAATGTCCCATGCATGCTGCCCCCTCCTCACAATGTCTCATGCATGCTGTCCCCTCCTCAGTGTCCCATGCATGCTGCCCCCTTCTCACAATGTCCCATGCATGCTGTCCCTCTCCATGAGCTCCTAATGCTGCCTTCCTCTTTTCCATAATGAGACCTTCATGTTGCCCCACTCATGCTAAGACCACCACACTAACACTTATGCTGAGACCCCCCACACACACACTACCCCACTCTTGATATTGACTCCCCTACATTGCTCCACTCCATACTGATCCCACACATGCTGCCCCTTCTTCACAATGAGCTCCCAATGCTGCCCCCTCTTATTCTGAGTCCTTACACTCCCCCCACCCAATCGATTTTGTCATTGCACTATCCCTCATCCCTTGTCCTTTGTCTCTAGCATTAGCCCCTCTCTCCCACTCCCCCAGCATCAGCCTCTCTCCCCCAGCATCAGCCTCTATCTTCCCTCAGCATCAGCCTCTCTTCCCCAGTCTCAGCCTTTGCCTCCCCCCAGCCTCAGCCTGCCCCAGTCTCCGCCTCAGCCTCCCTCCAGCCTCCCTCCAGTCTCAGCCTCAGCCTCCCTCAAGTCTCAGCCTCAGCCTCCCTCCAGTCTCAGCCTCAGCCTCCCTCCAGCCTCCCCCCAGTCTCTGCCTCTGCCTCCCTCCAGCCTCCCCCCAGTCTCAGCCTCTGCCTCTCTCCAGTCTCAGCCTCTGCCTCCCTCCAGCCTCCCCCCAGTCTCAGCCTCTGCCTCCCTCCAGTCTCAGCCTCTGCCTCCCTCCAGTCTCTGCCTCCCTCCAGCCTCCCCCCAGTCTCTGCCTCAGCCTCCCTCCAGCCTCCCCCCAGTCTCTGCCTCTGCCTCCCTCCAGCCTCCCTCCAGTCTCAGCCTCTGCCTCCCTCCAACCTCCCCCCAGTCTCAGCCTCTGCCTCTCTCCAGTCTCAGCCTCTGCCTCCCTCCAGCCTCCCCCCAGTCTCAGCCTCTGCCTCCCTCCAGTCTCAGCCTCTGCCTCCCTCCAGTCTCTGCCTCTGCCTCCCTCCAGCCTCCCCCCAGTCTCTGCCTCTGCCTCCCTCCAGCCTCCCCCCAGTCTCTGCCTCTGCCTCCCTCCAGCCTCCCCCCAGTCTCTGCCTCTGCCTCCCTCCAGCCTCCCCACAGTCTCTCCCTCTGCCTCCCTCCAGTCTCCCCCCAGTCTCAGCCTCTGCCTCCCTCCAGCCTCCCCCCAGTCTCTGCCTCTGCCTCCCTCCAGCCTCCCCCCAGTCTCAGCTTCTGCCTCTCTCCAGCCTCCCCCAGTCTCAGCCTCTGCCTCCCTCCAGCCTCCCCCCAGTCTCTGCCTCCCTCCAGCCTCCCCCCCAGTCTCTGCCTCTGCCTCCCTCCAGCCTCCCCCAGTCTCAGCCTCTGCCTCCCTCCAGCCTCCCCACAGTCTCAGCCTCTGCCTCCCTCCAGTCTCAGCCTCTGCCTCCCTCCAGCCTCCCCCCAGTCTCAGCCTCTGCCTCTCTCCAGTCTCAGCCTCTGCCTCCCTCCAGCCTCCCCCCAGTCTCAGCCACTGCCTCCCTCCAGTCTCAGCCTCTGCCTACCTCCAGCCTCCCCCCAGTCTCAGCCTCTGCCTCCCTCCAGCCTCCCCCCAGTCTCAGCCTCTGCCTCCCTCCAGTATCTGCCTTTGCCGCCTCCCCCCCCGCATGCGCAGATCTCTGGTCTGCATTAGAGACACTCCCACGCTCCTTATGAATCCACTTACCTGCTCCAGTGCCCGCCGCCATCTTCCTGGCTCACGTGAGTATCCTCTTCTGACACCGGCTTCCATCACGGCGTCCTCCGCGGCGTCCTGCTGCGAGCTCTGCATGTGACGTCCACACAGCAGTGGACGCAGCACAGAGGAAGGAGCTGATTGGTGCGCGCCTGTGACCCCGGAAGTGCAGGCGCCGGCAGTTCCGGGGTCAATCAGCTCCCTGTGCTCGGCGGCCACAAAAAAAAAAAAAATGTAAAAAAAAAAAAAAAAAAAAAAAAAATTTTTTTTTTTTTTTTTTTTTTTTTTTTGCTGCCAGAGGGTGCCGCCCCTCACAATCTGCCGCCCTAGGCACCGGACCACGGGTGCCTAGTGGTAAATACGGCCCTGGGTGCAACCCACGTCTCTGAAAGCCTGGCAAAGTTTCCTTGGGTTTGCAAACCGATAATTTATTAAAGATTTTTCCAAAATCGCCAACCCACTCACCAATCTGACTAAGAAGGGGTGAATGTGGTAAATTAGATGCATGAGGCCAAAATTAAGAGAATGTTTGTCCTCAGACCCGATTCTGGTTCAGCCTGACCTTATGCGTCCTATTATTGTAGAAGTCGATGATTCTGAGGCTGGAGTGGGAGAGGTGCTAACACAAGGAACTCCGTCTCTCACTCAGCATCGTCCTTGCGCCTTCTTTTCCCACAAATTTTCTACCACGGGGAGAAACTATGACATTGGTAATCGAGAGCTGTTGGCTATTAAAATAGGCCTTCGAGGAATGGTGCCACTTCCTCGAAGGAGCCAAACATAAGGTCAGTTATCACAGACCATAAGAATCTCACTTATCTGTAATCTGCTAGGAGACTCAATCATAGGCAAGCTAGGTGGGCATTGTTCTTTTCCATTTGATTTTCGTGGTAATGTTCTGGCCCAGTACCAAGAACACAAGAGCTGATGCACTTTCCCGTAGCTTCTGTCTGCAACACTGAACCAGTCCCTATTTTAGCTAAAGGCATTACTGTATGATCTGTATCCTTAGATCTGCTAAAAGAGATCCATAATGCCCAAGACCAGGCCTCCAAAACCACTCCTGACCATAAACTATTGCTCCCCTACTTTGCCTATGGTTACTTCAAGAGTCCCACAATTCTATCCTTGCAGGTCACCCTGGTATAGCCAATACCCTCCGACTAGTAACCAGGAATTTTTGGTGGCCAACTGTCGCAAAGGATTGTAAGGAATATGTACTGGCTTGTGAAAATTGTACTCGAGCCAAGGCACCTCATACCAGTCCCGCTGGATTTCTCCAGTCCCTACCTACTCCAGGAAGTCCTTCGACCCATATCTCCATGGACTTCATAATTGACCTCCCACCCTCGTGAGGGAAGACTTGTATCTGGGTAGTAGTGGATAGATTCAGCAAACAGTGTAATTTCCTCTGTCTGGATTACCTACGCAGGTTGTTCATTAAGCATATTGTGCAGTTACGGAAAATATTGTTTCTGACCGAGGAACGCAGTTAGTCTCGAAATTTTGGAGGGCTTTTTGTTAAAAGATTAATATAGAGTTATCTTTTTCATCTGTCTACCACTCAGAGACCAATGGTCAGACTGAGCATTCTAATCAAACCCTTGAACAATATCTCTGGTGTTAAGTGTCCGACCGTCAGTCTGACTAGGTGGAATATCTGACGCTAGCTGAGTACACCATCAATAATCAGTATCAGGAATCTATCCAGACTATCCCCTTTTTCTGCAATTTTGCGTTGCATCTACATTTTGTTTTTTTTCTTCAATTGTGATGGATACTCCTGAGGCTGAAAACACTGTGGACAAACTGAAAGCTATCTGGTCTGAGGTTAAAGAGAACTTGAAGAGGGCACAGGCTGGTCAAGCCTCAGCTGCTAATAAGAGACATTCGAAAGGCCCAAGTCTTGGAGTTGGGGACAATGTTTGGTTGTCCACACGACATATTAAACTCAAGGTCCCTTCTGCTAAGCTGGGTCCCAGATTTATTGGACCTTACGAGATAGTCGAGGTCATTAACCCCATGGCTATCCACCTGAAACTTCCCCCAACCTTTAAGATATCAAATGTGTTCCACAAGTCCCTCCTCAAGTTATATCGTTTCCCCATTCACCCAGTCAGGGCCCCCACTCATCCTGTTCTGATTAAGGGTAACTTGGAGTATGAGGTACAGAGAATCCTTGATTCCTGTACTGTTAGAAGGGCGGTGCAGTATCTGGTACATTTGAGGGGTTATGGCCCAGAGGAGAGGTCATGGGTCCCTTCCAGCGATGTTCATGCTAAGGGCCTGGTCTGACGGTTTCACCTTCAATTCCCCGGCAAGCCAAGCTTTGAGGGTCCGGAAGCCCAAAGTGGAGGGGGGGGGTTACTGACACATCCTCAGCGGAGTCCGCTCCTGCAACTTCTGCTTCAGTCACCAGGCGCCGCCGTATTTCCACCGGGGATTATGCTAGTGATAGGAGAGGAGTCGGTGCCAGTGGCTCTGGCAAATCAAAGGGAATAAATTAAAGGGAGTGATATACTGTATATAGCAAAGTGTCCGTGTCAAAAATTATATATAGGGAAAACAATTCAAGAGTTTTGGAGGAGGAGTTCTAAACATATAAGTACAATTAATACCAAAGTTATACCACTATACATACCACTTTCAAGACACATGAGATGCTATCATACAGAAAATCCCCTGAATTTGAATTTTGGGGTATAAGGCTACTTTCACACATCCGTTTTTTGCTCTGCGGCACAATACGGTGCTCTGCAGAAAAACCGCAACCGTTTTTTTTGCCGGCGGTTGCGTTTTTTTTTGCATAGACTTACATTAGTGCCGTATTGTGCCGCATGGGCTTGCGTTCAGTCCGTTTTTTGCCGCATGCGGCAGATTTAGCCGATGCCGCGGCCGGATGGAACGTTGCCTGCAACGTTTTTTGCTCCGGCAAAAAAAACGCATCGCGCCGCATGCGGCCGCTGCGGCGCATTTTTCAATGCATGCCTATGGACGCCGGATGCGGCGCGATGCGGAAAAAAACGCATCCGGCCGCCGCATGCGGTTTCTTCCACTGCGCATGCTCAGTAGCATGCCGCAACCGGAAAAAAACAGACGGGCCGCATGTAAAAACTTATGCAAAGGATGCGGTGTTTTCGCAGCATCCGTTGCATAGGTTTCACAGCCGAATTGAGCCGCAGTGCTCAAACCGGATGTGTGAAAGTAGCCTAAGACAGATCAATTTAGGTGCGACAAAAAGTAATCTGGACAGGCTGCTACTAAAGGAAGAAGCAAGGTGGATTTTTAGATTGAACTCTATGAGTCCCAATGAACTGAATGAAGGCTTCACATATACAGCATTCATTTGATCTCTGCTGTTTTTTGTGATAATTAAGCTACTGCCATGCAACATAAGATAATATGAATATGAGAGAGATTATTGTTGAACTTTTTATAATGAGAAGGACGTACAGATTGAAGATATAAAAAATAAAATAGAAACTTCAAGATTTAGTTGTGCTCCAATAATACTTCTTTTCCCAGATAAAAGAGATAATACACTGATATAGTTGTAATAGATGCACTTTATAATTGAATAATCTACGAGATAACCAGATTGCTTTTATTACCATAACATATCAGTGACTGAGATATAATATATCTAATATACTAATATAGATATAGAATTTCTCTCCTCAAAATAATTCTCTTTTATATTAAAAGTGTGTATATGACAGTTATTTGGGAGTATGTCTAGTAATGATAGGGATGAAAATTGTCTCAGAGTATGTTTCTTACCATGTAGAGCTCGAAACATATTAGGGGTTATTGCACATGTATCCACCTCTTATGTGAAAGTAAGAACAGAGCAATAGAGTATATATGTTTTGAGGAAGTATAGAAGCTTTTAAGCCTTTAAGTATATACTCCATGATGTAAAACTCCCAAAAATACTGGATCGTAATGCACACTGGCTGGTCTTATTTTTAAGTGATGGGTGCAGGCACAGATTTTCATACAGATGCTATGAAAGATAATAACACTTTAATTTTTTAAGTTCCAGAGTATGCGCTGTATAATATAAAATTCCGAGATAATACTAACACATGCGCATTGTCTGTCCATGGTATTCTCTCTAAAGGTACCGTCACACTAAGCGACGCTCCAGCGATCCCACCAGCAACCTGACCTGGCAGGGATCGCTGGAGCGTGGCTACACGAGTTGCTGGTGAGCTGTCACACAGGCAGATCTCACCAGCAACCAGTGACCAGCCCCCAGCCAGCAGCGCCGCGTGGAAGCGATGCTGCGCTTGGTAACTAAGGTAAATATCGGGTAACCAACTTGATATTTACCTTGTTTACCAGCGCACACTTCTTAGCGCTGGCTCTCTGCACTCCTAGCCAGAGTACACATCGGGTTAATTACCCGATGTGTAGTCTGGCTATGTGTGCAGGGAGCCGGCACTGACAGCGTGAGGGCGGCGGACGCTGGTAACGAAGGTAAATATCGGGTAACCAAGGAAAGGGCTTTTTGGTTACCTGATATTTACCTTTGTTACCAGCGTCCGCAGAAGCCGTCTCCCTGCTCACTGCACATTCAGTTGTTGCTGTCTCGCTGTCACACACAGCGATCTGTGCTTCACAGCGGGAGAGCAACAACTAAAAAATGGTCCAGGAGGGGCGTGGCTATGTAGCCAAGCAGAACGGTCGCAGGCTAGAGGGGCTCCCATGATCTGGACTTAAAATCCTGCAATATACCTGGCAATCAGTCCCCAATCGACAGCCAGCTCTTCCTCCTGCAAGGAGAAACTCACCTACAGCCCAGCAACTCCACTGGAACTTTCCCCAGGCTTCTGGCAGTGGTGGTGAAGATCTGTGAGTCTGGAGAGGGAGACACGGTGGCCATTTTGCCTGCATGCTGCCAGCTCTGCAGAGTGTGTGCAGCGTCCTCCAGATCTGACAATTGGAGACCCACTCCCCACGGAGATAAAAAGGATCCGACTGGAGCAATTAGCTGTGCTCAGGAGAGCAGTGGGTGGCCTTGAAACCGGAGACACAGTGAGTGCTGGAGGATATTTGCATTACAGGCCTCAGGCTGGCAGTCAGCATGAGGCAGCTTTACACAGCCTAGCAGCGGTGAAGGGACTTTAACCCCATATGTGCTGGAGGATCTGTGGTGTGTGCCCTGAAAAAAGGGACCCACGGCTCTTCCCCAGACACACAGTACACCTCTAAGAATTCCTCTCCCCCCTCCCATCCCCCACAGTATAACCCAGCTACAAACTGCTAGCCACATATAATACAGGGGCTTGGATTGGGGACCCTCATCGCTGATACCTAACTCCATTGTTGTCATCCAGCTACTGGGAGGTGGGCAGGAGGCCACAAACACCCTCTCCCTGATTACATATATACCAGGAGAGGTATCATGAGTCCCCCCAAGAACTCAGGAGCCGCTGACAAGCTCAAGGAATTTGCTAGAGGGAACCCCTCAGACACCCCCAGAGCTATGAGGGCTACTTCTCACAAGGGTTCAGAGAACCATGGGGATCAGAAATCAACAGCAGAGGATAAAGGAGGCCAAGATGATCTGACCCTGAGACAAGTATATGAACAATTGTTACAGGCGATATCCACGTGTAAAACCTCTCTTTCGGGGAAGATTGAGGAGGTACGCATGGAGATGGGCTTCTTACGTCAGGATCTGCAGACCCTGAAAACACGTACCACTGAAGTCGAGACAAGGGTATCTGACCTAGAGGATAAAATTACACCACTGGACACTAAACTGACAAAGGTGGCTGGGTCCATGAATTCGTGGCGCCAGAAAGCGGATGACTTGGAAAATCGTATGCGCCGCAATAACATCAGAATAATTGGGCTGCCTGAGAAATCTGAGGGTCAACAACCGGAACACTTCCTGGAGGAGTGGCTCAAATCTACTCTTGGGGACGAGTTTTCATCCACCTTCGCGGTTGAGAGAGCACATAGGGTCCCGACCAGGCCCTTTCCTCCGGGTGCGCCACCGCGGCCATTCTTAGCACGACTTCTCAATTGTAAGGACAGAGATACAACTCTCCGTTTGGCTAGACTGAAGGGCCCACTCAAATACAACGACACCACTCTTTCAATCTTCCCGGACTTCTCTGTGGACCTCCAGAAACAAAGAGCTAATTTCCTGGAGGTGAAAAAGAAGCTCAGAGACAGACACATTGCATATTCCATGCTATACCCTGCACGGCTCCGCATAGTACATGAAGGATCCTCATTATTTTTCTCCACTCCCTCGGAAGCAGAGGACTGGCTCCGGCTCCACCCGGGGTCGGGGAACAAAGGACGTTGAGATTGTGCTCAAATGGCGGAGGGTTTTTTTCCTTTGGGGCTCCCTCCTTACTGTGACTCCCTCTCTCTACTGTCGTTTCTCTTAAGCTATTCTGGACTTTTTTGTGTCTCTGGGCTGGAGAAATGTGTTGGGGTCTGGATGCTGGCAGAATGGGAGCCCTGAATCTTGCGTTCCCACACCACCTATACTAGGACACTGTGTTCAGTGACGGTATCCCCATTGGTAATTGGGATGCTTAATAGGACTCCGAGAAGAGGCTCCGGAGCTTGTTGCTGGTTTTTTTGGTTAACAGTTATATGGTTATTAACCCCGCTTTTTTACAGGGATATCCATAATGCTGCTGGTGTGCTAAATATATTTTATTGTAAGATAAGATGTGGCCGAGAGAAATCTGAAAAAGAGGCTGAATGCTGGGGGAGGAGTCCTTTCTGCGGCATACAAGATCTACATACTTGTATCTGTGATTCTGGTCATATAGAGGCAAGACGTATAACATGGGGCCAGAATTAGTTTTTACAACATGGAACGTCCGTGGCCTTGGGTCACCCAAAAAGCGGGTTAAGATCTTTTCCCAAATCAGGCGTTGTGGGGCTCAGCTGGTGACGTTGGTCGAAACCCACCTCACAAGGGACACGGCTAAGATGGTGAAGAAACCATGGGTACAATGGGTGGCACATACATTTCACACCAGCTATTCTAGGGGAGTTTCCCTTTTGGTACATAGATCTGTCCGGTGGGAAGCCAAGGTGGTTAGAAGAGACCCGGAAGGGAGGTTTGTATTTGTATTTGCATCTATAGATTCCAGGGACTATGTTCTATTATGTATTTATAATCCCCCACCTGCCCGTACTTCAGTTCTCAAACAAGCGCTAAGCTTCGCCCTTAATTATCCGGATGCGTATATCCTATGTATGGGGGACTTTAACTTAGTGGTCGACGAGGACTTGGATAGGTTTAGGCTAGATGGGGGGGGGCAGTCCGCGACCTCGACTTTGACTGACCTAAGACAGTGCATAGAGGGAGGAGGGTGGGTGGACCTCTGGAGGCTGCGACATCCTAATACACGGGAGTTCACCTGCCATTCTTCCACGAGACGCACGTTGTCCCGTCTGGACTATATTTTTGGGTCGAGCAACGTAGCAACCTGGGTGGATAATGTGGTCCATGGGGTAAGGGGTATTTCAGACCATTGTCCGGTGACCCTGACTCTTAAATTTGACCAGACTATTAATAGACCTTCCTGGCGGCTAAATCCCTTTTGGCTCAAATTAATTGATCAAAGTGACAGAACCCCGCTTCAACTAGAGGAATTCTTGGCAGCCCACCCTAAACCCCGAAATAACTTGGTGTGGGATACCCTCAAAGCTTATCTTCGTGGGTGTCTGTCCTCGACTATTACATATATAAAACGGCTGACTAAACAAGAAGACGAAGAAATTGAGGGGCGACTTAGGACCCTAGAGGCAAGGTATATATCAAACCCGACAGAGGGGAATAGGACGGAATGGTTACATTCATATAGATCGCATGTGCAACACTCAGAGACCAAGTCTAAGCGTAAACTGTTTTTTACTCGGCAGTCATATTTTGAGTTGGGGAACCAGTCAAGTAAATTGTTGGCATATATGGTTAGACAGCATAACGCCTCTAATACAGTCCTGGGTATACGAGAAGCTAATGGTACGATTGTCACATCCCCAGCAGACATTTTACAAAGTTTCTGCACCTTTTATAAAACACTTTATAGCTCCAGAAGCGTTCATGGAACCCAGGACTGCTTAGACTATCTTGCAGATTTAGAGTTCCCCACTTTGAGTCAGGCACAGCGCGAGCTCCTAGATGCAGATATTACAATAGAAGAGATAACTACGGCCATATTTGAGATGGCAAGGGGGAAGGCCCCGGGCCCGGATGGCTTTCCTATAGAATTCTATGTCAAGTATTCTGAGACCCTGGCCCCGGTTCTTCTGGAAGTTTTCTCGCATTTCTCTGATGGTGGCTTGTTGCCTGCTTCCTTCTATGAGGCACATATTATTGTTTTGAAGAAAGAGGGAAAGGACCCTTTGGAGTGTGGATCCTATCGACCTATATCATTAGTTAATGTTGATTATAAGATCTTCACCAAAATATTGGCATCCCGGCTCAACTCTGTCATACTGGACATAGTACATCCGGATCAGACCGGCTTTATGCCAGGGAAAAATACCTCTATAAATATTAGACGGGTCCAGTCTATAGTGCAGTACAGTACATTGGTTCCAGATAACGAGTGGGCCTTGGCTTCGCTGGATGCGGCCAAGGCATTTGACTCGGTGGAATGGCCTTTTTTATCAGCTTGTCTCCAGAGGTTTGCTTTTGGCCCAAAGTTCAGTAACTGGATTCACATGTTATATAGATCCCCTACAGCTAGACTCATAGTCAATAACGTATCATCTGCACCTTTTTCTTTGGGACGGGGTACACGTCAGGGGTGCCCTTTGTCTCCTGCCCTATTTGCCTTAGTTATCGAGGCCTTGGCAATTCGGATCCGTACTCATCCATCTATCACGGGAATTACCATAGCAGATCGCACAGACACTATTGGCCTATACGCAGATGATATAGTTGTCTTCATGGATAGGGCACGTGCCACTTTGCCAGTCGTCATTGAAGTTATAAATAGATTTGGAGAATTCTCCAGCCTTTATATTAACTGGGACAAGTCAGCCCTAATGCCATTAACACATGGGTCAGAGGTCCCGATGGATGATGTGTCACCCTTGCCTGTTGTATCTAGCTTCAAATATCTAGGTATACATATTCAGAAAGACCACACAATGGATCTTAAGATGAATATATTACCACTTTTAGATCATGTCAAACTTAAGTATAACTTATGGGGAAAATTGCCACTCTCAGTGGTCGGAAGGATAAATTTAATTAAAATGATTTTGCTTCCTAAGCTTAGCTATGCTCTGCAACATAGTGCGGTGCTGGTGCCCAGGTCCTTCTTCTCCACACTTAACTCACTCACCTCATCCTTTATTTGGGGGAAGGCTCGGCCTAAACTCCGGATGTCTATCCTACAGAGATCTAAGTCATTGGGAGGGATGGCCTTACCAGACTTTTTCCTATACTATTTAGCAGGACAACTCAAGATGCTGGGTACATGGATGCTGGACTGCCAGCTGCCTAACTCGGAGGATCATTTGGCACGTGCGGTAGGAGCAGACTGTCTGTTGGGCTTTCTGGAGTCGGACAGGGCGAATGTCCCGAGGCTGTTGCCTATTTTAAGGTTGGCACGATCAGTGTGGCGACAAGCCAAAAAAGTAACGCGCTTTGAGGGGGCAGTGGCAGAGCTTCCGTTATGGGGCAATGGTTACTTTCCCACCCTAAAGGACCACCCGTCGGCACAGTTTTGGATAGCTCATAAAGTTCTTGAGTTGGGAAATCTTTATGTCTCGGGAACTGCTGTTTTTAAATCTTTTGGGCAGATACAAACCGATTATAATGTTCCACACTCACAATTCTTTAGGTATCTGCAGCTGCGTACAGCGATTCAATCTCACCTGCGGAGGACAGGGTCTGGGGCATTGATATCATCGTTTCCAATGATAGGCATACTGAAGTCACAGGGGCCCCGGGGTATGATTTCAGCTATCTATACACACCTGTTATCGGTTGGTGTGGAATCGGTGCCGCTGCCGGTACAGGATAAATGGAGGCTCCTAATTCCCTCTCTACAGGGAGAGAAGTGGGATGAGGTACTGGAGTCTCCAACTATGGTATCTCCGTCCATCAACAATAGATTGATACAATGCTATTTTATACATCAGGCATACTTAACTCCCACTCGCTTATTTACTATGGGCCAGCGCCGATCGTCGGAATGCCCACGATGCCATGGACCGGACGCAAACTTTCTGCACATGGTATGGAGTTGCCCGATCATACACACGTATTGGCAGGAAGTGACTTCCCAGTTGTCCTCAATGGTGTTGATGCCTGTTCCATGCGACCCTCTGTTGTGCCTATTTGGAGTAATGGAGGACGGGATGGGAGATCACTACATAAGAATACTTCTTAGAGAGACATTGTTCCTGGCCAGGAAATTAATTGCCTTGAGGTGGATGGGGGGTTCAAATCCAACTGTGCGAGCCTGGATTAAACTGGTTAACTCGATAATTCCATATGAGCGGGTGGTATACTTTAATAGAGGACATCCGGAAAAATTCAGGAAAATTTGGGATATGTGGAACTCCTCCCCCGGCACACTCGAAGAAGCCTCAGGTTTATTACTGTTACAATAATAGATTCATACTCTGTATTGGATAATGAAGCGCATTCCAGTGGCACAGCTAGGCGGTATAGAATAGGAATAGTTATTGTTACTAATGTTCGTTTTCTTTAGGTTTAGAGACTACAGACTACATTGATTAAAATTGACTACATGCTATATATCAGTATGTACTGGCAGGATCAGTGTTGTAGCATGCAGTTGACAAAGTTGACAGAGGTGCAGATAGTGCTATGAAAATCTTATTATCTTATCCGTTAATGTTACTATTTGTTCATGCTATTGACCGATATTCCTGGAAAGTACTTGAGTAATGCTATGTGTGATTTATTCTGTACCACATGTTTTTGGAATTAATAAAACGAAGTTAAAAAAAAAAAATGGTCCAGGACATTCAGCAACAACCAGCGACCTCACAGCAGGGGCCGGGTTGTTGCTGGATGTCACACACAGCAACATCGCTAGCAAAATCGCTGTTGCGTCACAAAAGTCGTGCCTCAGCAGTGATGTTGCTAGCGATGTTGCTTAGTGGGTTGTGGCCTTTAGTGTGTGAGCAGGCGCAGAGCGATCGGGTTTCACGCATGCGCAATGAGAGATAACAGAAATTTTATGTTCTAAGTCCAGGAGCATGTGTGGTGCGATTATCTCGGATAAAACACTGGGACTGATGATGCATAGTGGGAACAAGCGCAGTGAGTGTGACCTCACGTAAAAATTGGATGACGTAGAGGAATATGACCCGGACAGAGTTAATATTATGATGAGAGAGAGAATCTTACTGGCTGGACTGAAGAGATCCTGATTGGGTATTAACTTTTGAGAGGGAAATGTGAAAATGGTAAGATCAACCAATGAGATAGAGGGGTATAGGAGAGATGTAAGAACGAGTAGCGATTTTGGAGGAAATGCATACAAAATACTTCCCTAGCAATGATTGGTTATATAGTTTATAGTGGAGCACGTATTAAGGAATCTCATTGGCAAAGCAGAATATGAGGTCATATCTAATGCCGGCGTCACACGGTACGATCTATCGTGCGATTGCACGAGCGATCGCACCCGCCCCCGTCGTTTGTGCGTCACGGGCAATTAGTTGCCCATGGCGCACAAAGTTGTTAACCCCCTGTCGCACGTACTTATCTTCCAATCGACCTCGCTGTGGGCTGCGAACATCCACTTCCTGAAGGGGGAGGGACGTTCGGCATCACAGCGACATCTCACAGCGGCCGGCCAATAGAAGCGGAGGGGCGGAGATGAGCGGTACGTAAACATCCCGCCCACCTTCTTCCTTCCGCATTGCCAGCAGGACACTGGTAAGCTGTGTTCGTCGTTCCCGGGGTGTCACACGGAGCGATGTGTGCTGCCTCGGGAACGATGAACAACTGGCGCAGAGAAGAAGAAATTACTTTTTGAAAATGAGCGACGTGTCAACGAGCAACGATAAGGTGAGTATTTTTGCTCGTTCACCGTCGCTCGTAGCTGTCACACGCTACGATATATCAAACGATGCCGGATGTGTATCACTTACGACGTGACCCCGCCGACATATCGCCCGATATAACATACCGTGTGACGCCGGCATTAGTCTTTAAAATGTCCGTGCAGACATAGTAATTCAGCATTAGCCTCAGCCCCTTGATGACGCCAGTGTGGTGAAACATGTTGGGGAGGCTACTGAATGTCTTTTTAAAATAGCGATCGCAGTGGTCATCTACTATAGGAACAACACATTAGCTAGCCAGAGACATGGGAACAGTGAGTCTAAATAGGGAATTCCCTGTGGCTAAAATAATGGCTTATGTGACAAAATACAGATCACAGCGCTCTACGTTTTTAATTTTGTTTGTCCCCTTATCTTAATAAGTTAATTAAAAGTTACATATTAATAGATTAGTCTTTAGTTTGGGGATTTAATTGCCTTAGGCAAACTGTAAATTAGTGGCTCTGGTGCCTGCAGGCTCCTCTCATCCACTAGGTTGGCTTTCCCTGGGACCTGCAGTACCACTGGCTGACTGTGTGTCTTCCAGCTGAAGTTACCACCGGTCAGCCACAGCTAATGGTAAGACACCACACCCTTTTAATTCCCCCTCCTGTCTGCTCGTCACTGCCAGATATAGTTCTGTAGTACTGCTAGTCTCTGGTTCTCACTCTGCTCTGTATATTAATCCCTGTGTTTTGACCTCTGCTGTTCTGTGACCACTCTCCTGCCTACCATTTTTGTACCTCACCACCATCTTCGGTTTTGACCTCAGCCTGATTTCCTGACTACGCTCGTCTGCCAATTTTGTCCCTTTTCTATATGTCCTGGTTTGACCCTGCCTGTCAACTACTTTTCTTGAAATTAAAGACTTCCACAGGTAGCGATCTCCGGGGCCCTATAGTAATTCCAAATACCTGTATAGGGGTTAAAGGGTTTTGGGGTTCTCAGGATCTTGCTTAGTGGGCGGCTTTCCTGTAGCCATTCCGTGTCAGCTATTCTGAGACTGTGGTTCCAGACGGCATCACCCTGGTAAAGCCATTGTTTATTTTAGCATCACCATAAATGAAGTTTTCCTTAAGCTTAAAGTTTTGTTTTTGTTGTTGTTTACTTGGTTTCTAAAGCTGCTATATGGTTTCAGAGATATAGGCCTCTTTACTTTGTACTAATTTTCATGGTCTTTATCATGGGAGCCTAGCCCACTTCATTCTGCAGAGCAGCCTAAAGACACGCCCCAGAGGATCTTCTGTGCCACGCCCTTTCAATAAAGACTATAGAAATTAGTAGTAGAAAATGATATAAATATATAGATATATCACACATTAAATCTATAAAACGTTTGTAAAAATGACAAACTGTACACGCTCAGAAACAAGTACACTTCTTTTTGTTCTTTCTGGAGAACCAGATGAAAACTAGTCTTGAGAAATTTAGAGACAATGTGACCTTGTTATAGAGCGATTTATCTGGCTAATGTTTTTTAAACATGTTAAGACAAAGCCAAGAATGCATGCTTTCCAAGAAGTCTTATTATAGAGGCAAGGCAAGGTGTGGCCAAATATATCTCGTCCTTTGAAGCATGAGAAAAAAATAAGTTGCATGGACAAGTTGCTGAGTAGGTGTTTCTAAGCATGAGTGATTCTGATCTTCTCCGTACTGCACCTTCCGACATCTCCACTCTCATCTCAATCCACCAAGCCACACATACTATTCAGTATTCCTCCAATAATTTATATAGCGCCAACATATTCCACAGCGCTTTACATAAATCATCATCACGGTCCCCAATCGGGTTCACAATCTAAATTCCCTATCAGTATGTCTTTAACACCCTGGGGTTGGGGGGTTTTCACCCGACTCGTCGCCAGGCCGGGAGTGCAGATCCTTTGCGTGGTCACGGGCTGGCCTGGCCCGGTTTTGTGACCCCAAGGCATACAGAAGGAAGGGAAGGCGGTGGATGGGAGGAAGGATGGAGGTTGGGGGTGGTAGTGACGGTTAGGAAAGTCTTTTTAGATCGTGACGCCACCTGTGGTCTGCGGCCAGAGATGGGCCGCCGCTGCGGGTGCTGCTCTCCGGGGCTGATGGTGAAAGTCGCAGCCGGGATAGTGTCGCTCCCCATAGGTGGAGTGGGATTACCCCGGGGAGGATGATGGAGGACGGACGGGGGTGGTGGTAGTCCCCGTTGGCACCACAGCGCTGGGTGACGGCACTGGCAAATGAGAGGCAGAGGCAGAGGCTGCGGATCCAGATCCGGATCTTTTACTCACTGGTAGTTCAGGCGCTGCCCCAGAGTACTGGTCTCTGCCGCGATAGGCTCCAGCCGATCCCGGATAGTCGTCGGTCACCACCGATGCCCGTGGAAGTCTTTCTAATGAAGTGTCCCCCGTTTGTTATCCGGAACCCGGGCCGGGCCTCCTGCTCCAAGCCATGGGCCCCACAAAGAAAGAGAAACACTCTGCTCCTGTTGTCTGTGCGAGATGTTATCCCAAGCTGTGCCCGGGAAAGTCTGCTCTAGTGAGATAGTTGCACCTACTTCTTACCCCAAGTGGTACCCGCCCCCAGTGGTTGTCCTAGCAACTGGGGAAGTCCCATGCTTCATGATGGCTAACTACCCTGTCTGCCCTAGTCCACAACCTGTGGGACAGCCCTTTATTTTTTTTATGTGTGTGGTTTTATGAAGGCACCGGCAGTTAACCCCCTCTTAACACGGGATGCATATTATTCCTTAAAGGAGGTGTAATACCCTGTGGCGCCTGAAGCCTCGGGGCGCCACATGTCTCCTTCCATCCTCCCATTTTCACATTTAGGGCTTCTCCTGTGCTGCACTTATTCTATGGTATTCATAAAACTCATAATATTCACAGCTTCAAAAATCAGTTTGCTCCATTTGGGATTTTCTTTTCCCAAAGAGGTCATAAATACTGGCTAACTTGTTACATAAATCTCCTCTATTCTCCGTACAACGTGCAGCATTTTGGACTTATTAGCTCCCTTTATTTCTGTTCAGTTTGTCAGCTCTTGAAGGCAGTACACACTAAGAACAGCATGATTGGCTGTTCTATTTCTCCCACCTCAAAAAGGTGGCCTCATTAAAGTCAATGGCAATAAGGGCTTATGCACATAATGCAGTTTTTGATGTATTTTTTTATGTTTTGTTTTTTTTCCAAATCTATATGCCTCTCTTGAAGCCAGCAAAGGCTATGAGATTTCTGAAGTGCTGTGCCAACATTGCGGTGTTTTTTTTCCTTGCAGATTTGGTGCAGATTTTGATGCAGAAAACAAATCTGCAGCATCTTAGTTTTTGGGGCTTTTTTCCTTCATTGCTTTAGCCCTTCCAGCCATTGACTTCACAAAAGAAAAAAAAAAGACCAAAACTAGATGAGTGTTTTGTTGCATTTTTCTGCCAGAAGGTGCAGAAAATATCTGCACCAAATCTACAGCATGTGCACATAGCCTAACAGCGATTTTCTCCCAAATCCCAATTTTTCAGGGATTCAGTAGAAAGCCCCGATGGAACCACTGATGTGTGGCCCAAATGCAATGTGAACTCAGTCTTATTGTAAGGCTGAGGCCACACGGGGATTACTGCGAGTTGTCATGCAACTGTGATCCGATCGTGCGATCAGACCACAGTTGCTGAGGGGAAGGTGGGCGCTGCGGAGGAGAGGGCCAGATTTATCTCCCTATCTCCTATGTTGCCGGCTGATGCGAGAATTGCAATGCTCTCAAGTTACACCGGTGTAACGTGAGAGCAATGCGATGTTTCTCTTGCTCCATAGACTTGAATGGGTGTGAGTGAAACGGGATTGCATTCCACCCGCAGCATTCCACCCGTTCATGGGAGCTGCCCCATAGAGTAATATTGGTCCGAGTGGAATGCGATTTTTTTATTGCATTGCACTCACTCTGTATTACTCGCTGTGTGTGCTGACTCTAAGGGGCACTTTGCACACTACAACATCGCAAGCCGATGCTGCGATGCCATGCGCGATAGTCCCCGCCCCCGTCGCAGCTGCGATATCATGGTGATAGCTGCCGTAGCGAACATTATCGCTACGGCAACTTCACATGCACTCACCTGCCCTGCGACGTCCCTCTGGCAGGCGACTCGCCTCCTTATTAAGGGGGCAGGTCGTACGGCGTCATAGCGACGTCACACAGCAGGCGGCCAATAGAAGCGGAGGGGCGGAGATGAACGGGACATAAATATCCCGCCCACCTCTGTCCTTCCGCATAGCCGGAGTGAGCCGCAGGACGCAGGTAGGAGATGTTCCTCGCTCCTGCGGCTTCACACACAGCGATGTGTGCTGCCGCAGGAACGAGGAACAACATCGTAACATCGGTCCGTCCGAAATTATGGAAATGTCCGACCCTACACCGATGATACGATTTCGACGCTTTTGCGCTCGTTAATCGTATCAAAAAGGATTTACACACTACGATATCGAGAGCGACGCCGGATGTGCGTCACTTTCAATTTGACCCCACCGACATCGCACCTGCAATGTCGTAGTGTGCAAAACCCGCCTAAAGCTCTGGCTAGTATATAATTATAAAAAAGTGAAAGAGACGGTTTAAGCTAAACGATTTAAAAAGTCCACGGTTCCAGGATTCCAAAAACAATATGAAAAGTCCAAAAAAGGAAGGATCTAGCACTGTATAAAACTAATAGCTTTTATTTCAACCTTTTAAAAAAACATTTCACGTGGAAAAAGACACAGCCTTAGGATTGGTTTACGCATTTCGAGGCAACACACCTCTTAATCATAACCTATACTGTTTATAGTGCTGGGTTCTTTTTTGAACTTTTTGTATATTATTGTAAATATACTTTGATTATTATTTGTATACATTATGCTCTACCTTCACATTTTGCAAATACATAAAAGAATTATCTGGAAGACAGAAGCATTCTATTATACCCAATCGGATGACACATTTGCCCTCGAGAACAAAAGACGTTCGTTGAACAAGACCTCTGCTTAGTGTATACACAGTGTGCAGAATTATTAGGCAAGTTTGTATTTTAGAGGATTTTTTTTATTATTGATCAACAACTATGTTCTCAATCAACCCAAAAGACTCATAAATATCAAAGCTTAATATTTTTGGAAGTTGCAGTGCTTTTTTTTTTAGATTTGGCTATCTTATGAGGATATCCGTTTGTGCAGGTAACTATTACTGTGCAGAATTATTAGGCACCTTAATAAAAACCAAATATATTCCCATCTCACTTGTTTATTTTCACCAGGTAAACAAATATAACTGCACACAATTTAGAAATAAACATTTCTGACATGCAAAAACAAAACCCAAAAAATTAGTGACCAATATAGCCACCTTTCTTTATGATGACACTCAGCAGCCGACCATCCATAGATTCTGTCATTGCTTGATCTGTTTACGATCAACATTGCGTGCAGCAGCCACCACAGCCTCCAGACACTGTTCCGAGAGGTGTACTGTTTTCCCTCCCTGTAGATCTTACATTTTATGAGGGACCACAGGTTCTCTATGGGGTTCATATCAGGTGAACAAGGGGGCCATGTCATTATTTTTTCATCTTTTAGACCTTTACTGGTCAGCCACGCTGTGGAGTAGTTGGATGCATGTGATGGAGCATTGTCCTGCATGAAAATCATGTTTTTCTTGAACGATACCGACTTCTTCCTGTACCACTGCTTGAAGATGTTGTCTTCCAGAAACTGGCAGTAGGTCTGTGAGTTAAGTTTCACTCCATCCTCAACCCGAAAAAGTCCCACAAGTTGATCTTTGATAACACCAGCCCATACCAGTACCCCACCTCCACCTTGCTGGCGTCTGAGTCGGAGTGGAGCTCTCTGCCCTTTACTGATCCAGCCTCTGGCCCATCCATCTGGCCCATCAAGAGTCACTCTCATTTCATCAGTCCATAAAATCTCAAAAATCAGTCTTAAGATATTTCTTGGCCCAGTCTTAACGTTTTATCTTATGTTTCTTGTTCAAAGCTGGTTGTTTTTCAGCCTTCCTTACCTTGGCCATGTCCCTGAGTATGGCACACCTTGTGCTTTTTGATATTCCAGTAACGCTGCAGCTCTGAAATATGGTCAAACTGGTGGAAAATGGCATCTTGGCAGCTTCACGCTTGATTTTCCTCAATTCATGGGCAGTTATTTTGCGCCTTTTTTGCCCAACACGCTTCTTGCGACCCTGTTGGCTATTTGCCATGAAACGCTTGACTGTTCGGTGATCACGCTTCAAAAGTTTGACAATGTTAAGACTGCTGCATCCCTCTGCAAGACATCTCACAATTTTGGACTTTTCAGAGCCCGTCAAATCTCTTTTCTGACCCATTTTGCCAAAGGAAAGGAAGTTGCCTAATAATTAAGCACACCTTATATAGGGTGTTGATGTCATTACACCGCACCCCTACTCATTACAGAGATGCACATCACCTGATTTACTTAATTGGGAGTTGGCTCTCAGCCTATACAGCTTGGAGTAGGACAACATGTATAAAAAGTATCATGTGATCAAAATACTCATTTACGTAATAATTCTGCACACGGTGTAGAATCCAAATAAGCAGAAGCCTTCACTTCTACATATAAAGGCCCCAGCAGAGCAAATAGGACATGGACAACCCCTTTAGGCCAGAGTGACACTTGTGAGTGACTCGGCGAGTCTCTCATCAGCATCACCTGGCACTGCTTTACACTCTACGGACAATAGCGTCTCAGCTGAATAGAAATACATGCAGCCAACCTGCTCCTGTCAGGAGAGTGTGCAGCTGTGCCGGGTGATGCCAATGCGAGACTTGCCAAGTCACTTGCAAGAAGACTAGAGAAGACTTGTAATCAGGTCAAAAGTTTTAGCTCTTTTATTCCTGCCGCTCCTTTTGAGGATTCCATTTTTTTATTTTTATACACCATATGGATATATATTATCCAAACTGTTCAAGCGATATGGGACTTTTTATTAAGTACTAATTTTTATGGTCTTTTCAACAAGGGGGTGTGGTATAAAGGGTAATGTTGAGCAGCCTCTAGTCAATTGAGCTGCAATTCCTTGGTAAAGACCAAATAAAAGCGCCCATCTCTCTGGAACCGAATGGCGGATTTAAAAAATCAAACGTAATACTCAGGTAAGCAGGAGGAATAAAATAAAAGCAAAGAGTAGTCGTTGTTTGTTCTGGAGACAGGTGCGCTTTAAATTTATTAAATTGCAGCTGGATGAAAAAAGTTGCTTGTAATGTTAGCTTTGATTGTCATTTAATTAAATAAGGAAATAGAACGTAATGTCAAGTTAATAAAAGTAAAATTACAAAACGTAAGTTAGTTTATACAACTTTAGAACATTCACACCTGGCCTTTAGGCAATTTATGGGCCACATAAGATCCCAGTGGGTGAAAGCCTTGTTACAGATAGGGAGTAAAGCGGGCTTTACACACTGCGATATCGGTCCCGATATCGATAGCGTGGGTACCCGCCCCCATCTGTCGCGCGACACGAGCAAATCGCTGCCTGTGCCGCACAACATCGCCCAGACCCGTCACACATACTTACCTGCCCGGCGACGTCGCTGTGTCCGGCGAACCGCCTCCTTTCTAAGGGGGCGGTCCGTGCGGCGTCACAGCGACATCACTGAGCGGCCGCCCAATAGAAGCGGAGGGGCGGAGATGAGCGGGACGTAACATCCCGCCCACCTCCTTCCTTCCACATTGTGGCCGGGAGGCAGGTAAGGAGAGCTTCCTCGTTCCTGCGGTGTCACACGGAGCGATGTGTGCTGCCACAGGAACGAGGAACAACCTCGTTACTGCTGCAGTAACGATATATGAGAATGGACCCCCATGTCACCGATGAGCGATTTTGCACGTTTTTGCAACAATGCAAAATCGCTCATCGGTGTCACACGCAACGGCATCACTAATGCGGCCGGATGTGCGTCACAAATTCCATGACCCCAACGAGTTCGCATTAGCGATGTCGTAGCGTGTAAAGCCCCCTTAAGGCTAAGACCGCACTTTGCGTTCACCTACTTGCAGTTCTAAACGCACGTTTTGGGCTTAATTGATTTGACCAAAGTTGCCTTTTTCAGAAATTTAGCGCTAAAAACGCATGCATATTTACCGCGTTTAAGATGCGTTTTCAGCGCTTTTTACCTGCTTTTTCACCTGCGTTTTGACAGATGCGTTTTGAACATCAAGACACTGCTAAATAAAGATTAACTAGTCAAACAGAATGAAAAAAAGAGAAAAAAAGGAAAACATATTTTTGGAATTAATAAAGAAAATAGTTATATTTCATGAAATTATAGCGGTTTTATAATATTTAATGTTAAAATAGCAAATCATAATTTTCTTTAATTTAATTGTTGGACTATGTGTGTGTGTAAAGGGACATATTACTCCATTATTCTAATGTCAGAAAAGCATGCGTTTTTGAAGTCCAAAACGCATGTTTTCTGCACCTAAAAAGCAGGTTAAACGCAGGAAATTTGAGGTTTCTTGGTTTTTGCCATTTCTCATTGACTTTAATGTTAGAAAAACGCACCCAAAATGGCAAAAACAATTGACATGCTGCTTCTTTGAACGCATGGTTTTTGCCACAAAATATGCAAATTAATCGCAGTGTTTAGAACCGCAAATTGCGGTCTGAAAATCACCATTTACCATTGACTTTGCTGGAAAATCTAAACGTATGCCTTTTGTCATGAAAAAGGTGCTTCTCAAAACGGACCTAAAAAGCAGCTGAAACGCAGGTGGAAACGCAAAGTGCCGTCTTAGCCTAAAGGGTATATAACATCTCATAAAATTTCTTTAATATTGGAGCTTTCAAGGGAATCAGCTAATCACTTGGGTTGAAAGAGGACCTACCAACAGGGTGTTCCTATATCAACTAAAGCGAGTGCTATACTAGCGTTATCATGCTGATTCTATACATACCTTTAGTTGTGAGATCGGATGTATACTTTCTGAAATACATTCAAGTAAACTTTGTCAAATTCACTGTTATTTGATTGATAGCTACAGAATAGCTAATAGGTCGGTCAGCTTTTGCTAGTTATTCCCGCACCTGTCCTTCCTCCCTCCTTCCTAACCTTGTAATAAGAGAGACAGGGGGAGGAAGGACAGGCAGCAGACAGGGGTGGGAATAACTAGCAAAACCTGGCCCACCTATTTGATAGCAGTTACAGAATATCTGTCACGCTCTCCGGTCCCCGTGGCCCGCTCCCCGTGCCCCGCTCTCCGGTTCCCGACGGCGTCCCCTGCTCACCACTCCGGTCCCGGCTTCCTCTTCCTTGCCTGCACACTCCATGTGTCCTGCTCCGCGCTCCCGGCGCCCCTCTGCGACACGGGACTCACAGCCGGGCACTCCTGCTTCCTCTGCACCGCTCCCTGTACTGGCTTCTGGCACACGGGCCTCGCGCATGCGCATTAGGGCGCGCGCGCGGTCATTGACCCTCTCTTAAAGGGCCAGCACCTAGAAACAGGAAATTGCATAGACAGGTACAGGGTATATTAGGATTCTCTTTCCTGGTGGGCGGGGCCTGTTCTTCGTGTTTAGTAAGCTAGGAGTTCAGGTCCCCATATTGCTGTGTCCAGTATTAACCCCTGTCTGTCTCGCAGAGCCTGTCCTGCCACGCCAGCCGGTTCTGACCACGTCTGCTCCAGTACTCCTGACGGTGACTTTGGCGGATGTTCCACCACCTCTTCAGCTCTGCCAGTCTCCAGTCCCTGGCTCCGTTTGGTGACCCGTCCTCTCGCTCAGCAGGTTCCGGATTCCGCCTGATCCTACAACCCGGCCTCGGACCCTGAGCCTCGTCACCCGGACTACCGTCTAGAACTCTGTGTTCCCAGCGACATCTACTTTCCAGCTCTCATACGGACTGTCTTGCTACCAATAGTGCTTCGGCTGCCATGCATCAAGGCCCTCTGGCGGGGTGACCGGTCTGGCTGCCTCACCAGGGGAACCCGGTGTACGGTCCAGTGTTTCCACCACCCGGACGTAACAATATCTATCAAATAACAGTGCATTTCACAGACTTTACTTGCCTATACTTCAGAAACTATACATCCGATCTCACAACTAAAGATATGTATAGAATCAGCATGATAGTGTCAGTATAGCACTGGCTTTAATTTGTAAAGGAAAATCCTGGTGGTGGACCTCTTTAAGTTACAGAGATCCCCGGCAAACAAGCAGCCACAGCAGTGGTATATGGTGACTATTCAGATAAATGACTGCCACAATATAACTTTATGGACAAATCAACCAGAATGAATGCTGATGCTTGTTGTTATCAGTGGAGGATCCCTCCCATTCCAAAATCCCATTACAATAGTCCTCAGCTTTGTGTGTCTGATTCTGCAAAGAATAGAAGTAATTACAATTTATTTCGTCGAGAGCACCTAATTTTTGTACGGAGAAATTCTTGAAGCTCTTTCCAACTAGTTTCTTGCGCTCTACAATGTGGTATAAGTTCTCCACCCCAAATCAAAGGAAGCGGAAAAAACGGAGACTGCGATACAGGACAGAAAGGGGAACCGGGAGGCTCTATAAGATGCCCCGCTCCTGGATAACATTGCACATACACATCCTTCTTGCCATACTTTTCTGCCCGGGATTTTGCTTCTTTAGCAAAGAACAAGCTGTTGTAATTCTCGTCTTTGTCTCCCACCATAAAGAGGATGGGGCCTCTGGCTTTCTCCAGGGGAAGTATAGTGTCCTGGAATTCTGGTTTTCTTGGATCATCCATTGTGTTGGCAACGCTGAGGGACAAAAAGTCTGTTATCAGAAGCCCTTCCACTTTATAGGGTATGCCATTAATAATGAGATCACCATAAACTAGGCTATTGCCATTCACGGCATTGGTTCCATTGATGCATACTGTAGCAGCGACCTGAGGCAGGTAGGACGCCATAGCCAAAGCCATCTCAGCTCCTTTACATATGGCGACAACTCCAACTCCATCACCTGATACCTAAAAAGAAGGTAAGATGAAAAAGTCCATATATCTATAGGTGTAAGAGGTGGGGGACATTGATACTGCCATCGTCTTAAGGCAGTTAATACTGTATTAAGGGGATTTTTCCATCAAAACAATCCTTAAGAATTGCATCTATCAGCCATTTACTTTTTTCATTAATATTTGCCATATTGAAAATGTAGTCTAGTAACTTGGCCATTCAGATTAATTGCTGGCCATGTACTACAAGGGCCAACTGGGTCTAAGAGCGGGAATGCAACTCTATACCATTTTTTGGAAGATCCCCAAAATGATGCTCAAATACCATAATAACGCCACTGGAAATGACTAGTGATGGGCGATTTCCTCCAATGATCGTGAGCCTCGCCCGAACGTTTTGTAAAGATCGAGATCGGGATCTAGATAACGCAAACTTGAGTCTGAAAACCGAACTCGAACTTTACAGTTATGAGATGGGGGTGGGGGGGTGGGGGCTGTAAACTAAAGAATATAGTTAATAATAAACATTGTCATTATACTTACAAGTCCCGCGACATGTCCTGTAGACTCTGTTTCCTGGCCACTTCTGCGTCCAATTATTGCTGTGCCCCCCAGTAAGCACCACTGCCTAAAGGACCTTCCATGACATCATAGCCATGTGACCAGTCTGGTGTGAATGTTGTACACACATTGGCTTTCAGACTGGTCACATGACTATGATGTCATTGAAGGTCCTGTTAACTAACTGAACTTTGACTGTCACTGTGCGAGTGTTGCATCGGCATCACTCGGTATGGCCGCACATTCTCCTGACAGGATAGGTCAGCTGCATGTATTTCCATGCAGCTGAGGCGCTCCTGTTAGAAGATCGTCAGGCCATACCAGCTGATATCGATGTGAGACGCAAGTGGAATCACACCCTCACTGTCAGCCTTCGTCTAGCTCTGTACAGAGCGATGAAGCAGAGCTTACATGGCTCTCCCTGCTTCTCTCTCTGTAGTGACACTTGTCTTTACAGAGTGATAATGCAGAGTTGACATGGCTATCCCTGTGGACTACGTTGGACGAAGGATTTTTTATAATAAAGATGGAGTCTCAAATGTTTTTTTTCTGTTTTATTTCTAATTAAAAAAAAATTCTCTGTGTTGTGTTTTTTTTTTACTGTTTATTAGAAATTCATGGTGGCCATGTCTAATTTGGTGTGACACCATGAATTTCTGGCTTAGTACCAGCTGAGAATACAAAGCTGGTATTAACCAATTTACTACCCAGCGTGCCACCGCCATCACGGTCACTGAACGAGCCGGGCAAAGCACCTGGAAATGGTGCCAAGAAACAATGCGCCATTTAGAGGGGCGGCTGCACAGAATCCCAGCACCCAGCTGCCTGGTTTTACCTGGCTGGCGATTAAAATATGGCCGGAGACCATGCATTTTTTTTTAAATTATTTTTTAAATAATTAATGAGCTCCTGTATTTTGATTGCCAGCCAAGGTAAAGCCAACCAGATAGGAGTGGCAGCCTGTAGTGGTCCGCTTTATCTGCGCTGAGAATCAAAAACACCATGGAGCCCTACGGCATTTTTTTAATAAGTTATTTTTATACAACTATATATTGTGTGTATGTAGATATATATATGTATATATATATATGTATATATATATATATATATATATACAGTTAGGTCCAGAAATATTTGGACAGTGACACAAGTTTTGTTATTTTAGCTGTTTACAAAAACATGTTCAGAAATACAATTATATATATAATATGGGCTGAAAGTGCACACTCCCAGCTGCAATATGAGAGTTTTCACATCCAAATCGGAGAAAGGGTTTAGGAATCATAGCTCTGTAATGCATAGCCTTCTCTTTTTCAAGGGACCAAAAGTAATTGGACAAGGGACTCTAAGGGCTGCAATTAACTCTGAAGGCGTCTCCCTCGTTAACCTGTAATCAATGAAGTAGTTAAAAGGTCTGGGGTTGATTACAGGTGTGTGGTTTTGCATTTGGAAGCTGTTGCTGTGACCAGACAACATGCGGTCTAAGGAACTCTCAATTGAGGTGAAGCAGAACATCCTGAGGCTGAAAAAAAAGAAAAAATCCATCAGAGAGATAGCAGACATGCTTGGAGTAGCAAAATCAACAGTCGGGTACATTCTGAGAAAAAAGGAATTGACTGGTGAGCTTGGGAACTCAAAAAGGCCTGGGCGTCCACGGATGACAACAGTGGTGGATGATCGCCGCATACTTTCTTTGGTGAAGAAGAACCCGTTCACAACATCAACTGAAGTCCAGAACACTCTCAGTGAAGTAGGTGTATCTGTCTCTAAGTCAACAGTAAAGAGAAGACTCCATGAAAGTAAATACAAAGGGTTCACATCTAGATGCAAACCATTCATCAATTCCAAAAATAGACAGGCCAGAGTTAAATTTGCTGAAAAACACCTCATGAAGCCAGCTCAGTTCTGGAAAAGTATTCTATGGACAGATGAGACAAAGATCAACCTGTACCAGAATGATGGGAAGAAAAAAGTTTGCAGAAGAAAGGGAACGGCACATGATCCAAGGCACACCACATCCTCTGTAAAACATGGTGGAGGCAACGTGATGGCATGGGCATGCATGGCTTTCAATGGCACTGGGTCACTTGTGTTTATTGATGACATAACAGCAGACAAGAGTAGCCGGATGAATTCTGAAGTGTACCGGGATATACTTTCAGCCCAGATTCAGCCAAATGCCGCAAAGTTGATCGGACGGCGCTTCAGAGTACAGATGGACAATGACCCCAAGCATACAGCCAAAGCTACCCAGGAGTTCATGAGTGCAAAAAAGTGGAACATTCTGCAATGGCCAAGTCAATCACCAGATCTTAACCCAATTGAGCATGCATTTCACTTGCTCAAATCCAGACTTAAGACGGAAAGACCCACAAACAAGCAAGACCTGAAGGCTGCGGCTGTAAAGGCCTGGCAAAGCATTAAGAAGGAGGAAACCCAGCGTTTGGTGATGTCCATGGGTTCCAGACTTAAGGCAGTGATTGCCTCCAAAGGATTCGCAACAAAATATTGAAAATAAAAATATTTTGTTTGGGTTTGGTTTATTTGTCCAATTACTTTTGACCTCCTAAAATGTGGAGTGTTTGTAAAGAAATGTGTACAATTCCTACAATTTCTATCAGATATTTTTGTTCAAACCTTCAAATTAAACGTTACAATCTGCACTTGAATTCTGTTGTAGAGGTTTCATTTCAAATCCAATGTGGTGGCATGCAGAGCCCAACTCTCGAAAATTGTGTCACGGTCCAAATATTTCTGGACCTAACTGTATATATATATATGTGTGTGTGTGTGTGTGTGTGTGTGTGTGTGTGTGTGTATGTATGTATGTATGTATATGTATATATATATATATATATATATATATATATATATATCTCTATCTATATATTTATATATACATGGGTCTGGCAAAAATGAAGACACCACTGCAAAATATTCAGTTTTTCAGATTTTTCTCTTTATAGGTATATTTTTGAGTAATCTGAAAATTGTTCTTTTATGCTATAAACTACTGACAGGTCTCAGAATTTCCAAGCAAAACACGTTGTTTATTTTGTGAAAATAGTAGTTTATAGAATAAAACAACAATTTACAGTTTACTCAAATATACTTATAAAGAGAAAAATCAGAAAAACTGAAAATTTTGCAGTGGTCTCTTAATTTTTGCCAGAGCTGTGTATGTTTGTATATACATACATGCAATATATAGTTCTATAAAAATAAATCATTAAAAAAATGACATAGCGCTCCGTGGTAGTTTTGATTCTCAGAGCAGATTAAACGGACGGATAAGGGCTGCCACCCCTCTCTGCCTGGCTTTACCTTGGCTGGCAATCAAAATACAGGAAGCCTATTAATTTTTTTTACTTATTTTTTAAAACTATTGAAAAAAAAATTGTGTGGGCTCTCGCTGTATTTTGATCTCCAGTCAGGTAAAACCAGGCAGATGGGGGTTGGGATTCTCAGTGTGGTAAGGCCCAAGCGTTGTGGGCCCCCACATTGTTGATTAGAGTCATTTCCAGGTGCTTTATCTGGCTCGTCCAGTGGCTCTGATGGTGGTGGCACGCTGGGTAATAACGGGGTTAATACCAGCTTTGTATTTGCAGCTGGTACTAAGCCCGAAATTCATGGTGTCACGCCAAAATTATACATGGCCACCATGAATTTCTAGTAAACCGTAAAAAAAAACAAAAAAAACACAGATTTTTTTTTATTAGAGATAAAAAAACATTTAGAGACTCCATCTTTATTATAAAAAATCCTTAGTCCATCGTAGTCCACAGGTAGAGCATTGTCAGCCCTGTTTCATCACTTTGTACAGACAGCATCTATACAGAATGAGAAGCAGAAAGAGCATTGTCAACTCTGCTTCATCACTCTGCACAGACAGCGTCTATACAGAGTGAGAAGCAGGCTGCCACTGAGGCTGGAGTTCCACTTCCATATGACTCGTGCAGTCTCGCATCGGCATCACCCGGCATGGACTGATGCCTCAGCTACATGGAAATACATGTAGCCAGCCGACTGCTCCTGTCAGGACAGTATGCGGCCGTACTGGGTGATGCGATGCAAGACTAGCACAGTGACAGTCAAAGTTCAACCGAGTCCATAAGCCATGGACTCAGGTGAACCCTGAGGTCACCGCGAACACGGCCGAAGATTGACGAGTGACGAGCAGTGCAGTGCACGGAAGTTAACAGGACCTTCCATGATGTCATAGCCATGTGACCAGTCTAATGCAAGGTCTGTACAACATTCACACCAGATTGGTCACATTGCTATGACATCATGGCAGGTCCTGTAGGTCAGTGGTGGTTACCCGACAGTACAGCAATGATCGGACGCGGAAGCAGAAGTGGCCGGGAGACAGCTTTGGGTGACCTGTAAGTATAATAACAATGTTTTTTATTAATGTGCTTTTTTTTTTTTCTTTCTTTTACAGCCCCTGGATCAGAACTGGACCAGGACTGTAACACGAGTTTCCCAGGAAAGCTGGTGTTCGGGATCGTGTACACAATCACTATGTGATCGATACGAGCCCCGAACTCTACAGTTCAGGATCGCCCATCATTAGAAATGACCCCTTTCATTTACAATAAGCTCTCAAGGCAATTTCTCCGGGAGATCTATGTCCGGCCCGTAGATCTTAACAGCTCAATTACATATAAGAAACATGGATTTCTCTAAAATAACATCAGATTGCAGATACAGTACATCCAATAAGTGAATACACCCCTCATATTTTTGTAAATATTTTATATGTTCATGGGATAACACTGAAGATATGTCACTGATACGATGCAAAGTAGTCAGTGTACAGCTTGTTTAACAGTGTAAATTTAGTGCCCTCTACATAACTCAACACACATCAAAACCGCTGGCAACAATGGCGAGTACACATCTTTCACCTAAGTAAAACTGGCCAAATTGTCAATAGTTTGTGTGGGCACCATTCTTTTTAAGCACTGCCTTAACTCTCACTAGAGCTTCACAGGAGCCGCTGGATCCATCCTCCATGCTGACATCACGGAGCTGGTGGATGTTAGCAACCTTGCGCTCCTCCACCTTCTATTTGAGGAGGCCTGACAGTTGCACAATAAGAATTTAGGTCTAGAGACGCTTGGCCAGTCTAGCATTTTTTACGCTTTTTTTTTTTTTACTAAGGCAGTGGTCTTAGAGGTGTATTTTAGGTAATCATGTGGGAATACAATGGGAGGTGTTCAGGCTCTGCTTCAGTATGTCAATGTAAATGTTGGCATTCATGGTTCTATCAATGAACTCCCCACAGCTGGCAGCACTCATGCAGCCCCAAACCATGACACTCCCACCACCATGCCTGACTGTAGGTAGGACACACTTGTCTTTGTCCTCCTCACCTGGTCTCATCAGACCAGAGGACATATTTCCAGTAATCCATGGCATGGCTGCTTATCTTCAGGAAACTGCAGGCTTTTTTTGCATTATCTTTAGAAGAGGCATCCTTCTGGGATGACAGCCATGCAGACCAATCTGATGCGGTGTGCAGCATATGGTCCAAGCACTGACAGGCATCCCCCTACCCCTGTAACCTCTGCAGCAATGTCTATTCTGAAAAGAAAACCTCTGGATATGATGTTGAGCACGTACAGTCAACTTCTTTGGTCGACCATGGCAAGGCCTGTTCTGATTGGAACATGTCTCTATGGTCTTGGCCACCAAGCTGCAGCTCAGTTTCCGGGTGTTGGCAATTTTCTTATAGCCTAGGACATCTTTATTTCGAGTGTGAGGAATATGACATTCATACATATCAGTCAGCTGTCACTGTTCATTTACACACACCCTGTCCTGCAGCAAGAATCCAACACCAAGAACTGGGAGCCAAATGACCAGGTGACAAAATCCAATCAAAATTAAGGAAGCCAGTGCAAACCCATTGATGTCAGGGGTATTTAGCCAGGGATATGGGTGGGCAATTACAAGTTTTATAACCAGCTTCAAAACAAGAATCTCAGACTTAGAAGTTCCTCTGTAAGTGCTACAATATTAGGGAGCACTTTGCTCTCACATATAAGGCAGGTATATTCCTGGCTTCACGACTGCAAAACTCACATCACACATATTGTATATTAATAGTGTGATGTGCGGATTAGCTCAAAAATTAATATCTTGCCATGGGAAACCAACAGACACCTTGTGTTTTCTATCCAAAGATAGATCAAATCATAACTAGAAATATGATGGTCATTCTTTCCACGTGGGACACTCATGGGCGAAGATATGGGGAAAACTGCCAATTGATAACTTTCTGGAAACCGAAGACACATCCCATGTCCAGCCCAGTCTTAGGTCACAAGGTGGGATGGAACATGGGAGATACATAGGTTCATAAAAATCAGAACAGAAATTTTGTGAGGGCTCTTCTCTGAGAGATCATGTGCGGTACATGTGTGAGGAATCCCAGGAAAACTCATGGCTCCACAGTGCCTACCCTGTGCAAGCCAACACTAGGCCTAATCATAAAGGAACAAGGTACCTGATCCAGCTGTGGAAAAAATCCAATTAAGACTAAGGAAGTCAGAGCAACCCCACTGCTATCAAAAGTATTTAGCCAGGGAGATGGGCTTGGAATTAAAAGTTTCATAAACAGCTTCAAACAAGAATCTCAGACTTTGAGGCTCCTGTGTAAGAGCTACAATATTAGGGAGCGCTTCGCTCCCACATCTAGAGCAGGTATATTCCTAGCTTCACGACAGGAAGACACATGTCACACATATTCTCTATTAGTAGTGTGATGTGCGGATTAGCTAAAAATTAATATCTTGCAGTGGGAAGCCAACAGACACCTTGTGTTTCCTATCCAAAGATAGATCAAATCATAACTAGAAATATGATGGTCATATATTCCATGTGGGACACTCAGCAGCGGAGATAACTCTCTGGAAACTAAAGACTCATCCCATGTCCAGCCGAGTCTTAGGTCACAAGGTGGGATGGGACATGGGAGATACGTAGGTTCATCAAAATCAGAGAGGACATTTTGTGAGTTTTTTTCTCTGAGAGGTCACTAGTGGCACACGTGTGAGGAATCCCAGGAAAACTTTTGGCTCCACAGTGTCTCCCCTGTGCAAGCCAACACTAGGCCTAATCATAAAGCAACAAGGTACCTGATCCAGCTGTGTATCTGTTTGCAACCATAACTTATCTGTAACTGTATTTCTGATATATATGTAAATCTCACCTTGTATGTAGTGTATTATCTAGTGTGCCCTTGAGACAATTAAATATA
Organism: Anomaloglossus baeobatrachus; assembly: GCF_048569485.1. Taxonomy (NCBI): domain Eukaryota; kingdom Metazoa; phylum Chordata; class Amphibia; order Anura; family Aromobatidae; genus Anomaloglossus; species Anomaloglossus baeobatrachus. The sequence continues at coordinate 920,661,285 of NC_134353.1, read as the reverse complement.
AAATTTCTTTTATCGCAATCCCGAACCGAATGTCATAGATTGATAGGTCTACGTCCAAGCGGAGTGATCATGAGTGACACCCCCTCTGGCTTTGTTCGTGACATATTGGTGGCAGCACAGTTGGATTGAGATAATAGTGTGTGTGTGTGTGTGTGTGTGTGAGGCCCATACTCCCAAACACTAAAGACTGTCAGTAACACTAAAGACCAGCTCAGTACTAGAGTGTCAGAGTGCAGATACTGTAAGGTATGTGGGTGCATCAGGATGCAGCTCTGTGTCAGTGACCAAAGACTGCAAGAATGGCTGAGGGCACCAGGAGCCGCAAAGCTATGGAATTTGCCAAGGCCATGGACAGAGCAAAAGATGTGGAGGATGGTGTTGTGCGCGGTGAGGAGGAGCCTCCAGGAGCCAGACTCCAGGCATCAGCTCTACAGTGATCAGAGTACCACCCGACTCTGCATTGGGCCAATTAACACCTGGCTCTGCAGTCGTAAGCTCACCATCAGCCCATTCCCCCAGCCAGGCAGGCTCGGATGCCCTTCTACAAGCTGCTGTGGCCTGTCTTTTGGCTGGAGACCAGGAAACCTACCAGATCCTCATGGCAGAGTAAGAGTGTCTGGCAGAGGAGGAGGCCACAGAACATCAGGGAGAGCATGAGCACCAGTTGTGGCTAGCTCAGCTCAAGACTCATGTCCATTTGGACAACCGAGAGACCAAGCCTCCAAAGGTCCATATTGAGGACTTCCCAGTATAAAGACTTGGACTCATTTTTGATGATGTTTTAACAGACTTGCCTGCAGCACCATCTGGCCAAGGATCAGTGGGCCAAGTACCTGACCCCTGTTTAAGGGACAAGGCCCTGGATATTCTTGGGGACTGACCTACCAGTCAGTCCCCAAGCTATGACGTTATCAAACAGGCCCTGATCCAACAGTACAAGCTTACTTCGGAGTCCTACCGCAAGAAATTCCGGAACCTGCAGAAGGGAACAAAGAACACCTGGGCTGACCACAGGCAGGCCCTCGTGAGAGCTGCCAAGCACTGGACCAAGGTCCTGAAGCTCACCACTGGCCCAGAGATCCTGTATTTGTTTATCACGGAACAACTCTTGTGGAATTGCTCCGAGGACCGCCGCCAGTTTATCCGTGACCAAAAGCCCAAGGGGTCCTCTTCTATGGCCACCATGGCAGATAACTACACAAATAATTGTGTCTCTGAGGCCAAAAACGCAGCCAGAAGCACCTGGAGAAGGGGTAAGATGTGGAGACATGGGGGTCAGTGGTTGTCTCGTCTGCTGACCTGGCTGCCTTTAGAAAGACAGCATGGACCACGGCTCATCCCAACTGAACACCCAAACTCCTTACCTGTGGGCAGAACACTACTCAGACAATACAGGGTGCGGGAATCACAATAATTAGATTTTATTGGATCCTCAGCAGTCAAAGGCATATAACACAAAACCATGCAAATCACACGATGTAACAGGCAACAGTCTCACTCTTCCACTGGCTCACCAGGGATTAGAATTTTCGCGTCTTCGGATCTTCCAGGGCCACATACCCCAAACCAACAGCACCCTGCATTGGCAGGCACACACCTGGAACAGGATAGTGACAAGGGGAGGAAGCTTAACGAGCACAGTAAAGTCTGTAGCCAGGTAACCGAATCATCTCAACCTGGGTTTCTTCCAGCAACTCGAAGGGGGGAGAAGCCGGTGGAGTCCTGCGGCACCTCCCGGTAGGTAAACAGGAGCTGCTGCAGGCTTTTCTCCCAGTTTCCTCCCTCAGACACTACAAACTGCCTAATGAGCTGTTTAAGCATTCCTTTGAAACGTTCACACAACCCATTAGTTTTAGTGTGGTAGGGGGTGGGGCAAATGGAGCGGACTCCAAGTTTCTCCTAGAGGGTCCAAAGCAGCTTGCTGTGGAATTGGGCCCCCTGGTCAGTCAATACCTCCTGCGGAAACCTTACTCGACTGACTGACAGGTCCACAACCGAACAGAGAGATCTTGAGCGACCCCCCCGGCCCTACTTGTGACATAGAGCAATTATTTTTTTTAGATCCTCAGAGAAGTTTTTGCCATGAGAAGCCATGTTGAACTTCCAGTGACCAGTATGAGAGAGTGTGTGAGAGATAACACCAAATGTAACACCGCTGCTCCCCATTCACACCTGGGATCTTGTAACGCTAATGACTCACATGACACCAGGGAGGAAAAATGGCTAATTGGGCACAATTTGGCCAATTTTACTTTATTGCCAGCAGTTTAGACATTAATAGTTGTGTGTTGAGTTATTTAGAGGACACCAAATTTACAATGATATACAAGCTGCAAATGGACTACTGTACATTGTATCAATGTGTCAATCTTCAGTGTTGTCCCATCAAAAGATATCATAAAATATTTACAAAAAAGAGGGCTGTACTCACTTTTGTGATATTCTGTATTAAGGTATCATTTTATTTAATTCTCTATAGGGTGCTTTACACGCTGCGACATCTCTAGCGATTGCTAGCGATGTCGAGTGCGATAGCACCCGCCCCCGTCGCTCGTGTGACATTTGGTGCTCGCTGCCGTAGTGAACATTATCGCTACGGCAGCGTCACACGCACATACCTTGTCAGCGACGTCGCTGTGACCGCCGAACAATCCCTCCTTCAAGGGGGAGGTGCGTTCGGCGTCATAGCGACGTCACTGCGGCGTCACTAAGCGGCCGGCCAATAGAAGCGGAGGGGCGGAGATGAGCGGGACGTAACATCCCACCCACCTCCTTACTTCCACATTGCTGGTGGACGCAGGTAAGGAGATGTTCGTCGTTGCTGCGGTGTCATACATAGCGATGTGTGATGCCCCAGGAACGAGGAACAACATCGTACCTGTGGCAGCAGTGATATTAACCCTTTAGTGACGGAGCTAATTTTCACCTTAATGACCAGACCAAATTTTGCAATTCTGACCAGTGTCACTTCATGAGGTTATAACTCTAGAACGCTTCAACGGATCCCGGTGATTCTGAGATTGTTTTTTCGTCACATATTGGACTTCATGTTAGTACCAAATTTAGGACAATATTTTTTGCGTTTATTTATGAAAAAAATTGAATATTGGCAAAAATTTTGAAAATTTTGCAATTTTCAACTTTTGAATTTTTATACCGTTAAACCAGAGATTTCTGTGACACAAAATAGTTAATAAATAACATTTCCCACTTATCTACTTTACATCAGCACAATTTTGGAAACAAAATTTTTTTTCGTTAGGAAGTTAGAGGGGTTCAAAGTTTATCAGCGATTTCTCATTTTTACATCAAAATTTACAAAACCATTTTTTTAGGGACCACATCACATTTGAAGTGACTTTGATAGGCCTAGATGACAGAAAATACCCAAAAGTGACACCATTCTAAAAACTGCACCCCCAAAGTACTCAAAACCACATTCAAGAAGTTTATTAACCCTTCAGGTGCTTCACATGAACAAAAGCAATGTGGAATGAAAAAAAGGAAAAATTAAATTTTACCTAAAAATGTTGCTCTAACCCAAATTTATTCACTTTTAGAAGAAATAACACAACAAAATGGACCCCAAAACTTGTTCCCCACTTTCTTATGAGCACGCCGATACCCCACATGTGGTCAGAAACCTCTGTTTGGACAAATGGGAGGGCTCGGAACAGAAGGAGCAATATTTGAATTTTGGAAAGCAAATTTGGCTGAAATAGATTGCGGGCACCATGTTGCATTTACAGGTCCGCTAAGGTACCTAAACAGAAGAAATCCCTCACAAGTGACACCATTTTGGAAACTAGACCCCTCAAGGCTTCTATCTAGGGGTATAGTGAGCATTTTAGATCCACAGGTACTTCACAGATTTTGTTAACGTTACGTTGTCATATTGAAAATTTTAATAATTTTCTCAAAAATGTTGCTTTAGCATCAATTTTCTCACTTTTTCAAGAGGTAATTCCAAAAATTTGACCTCAAGGTTTGTTAACCACTTTTTTATGAGCGCGGTGATACCTCACATGTGGTCTGAAACCTTTGTTTGGAAAAATGGGAGGGCTTGGAACGAAAGGAGCAATATTTGAATTTTGGAAAGGAAATTTGGCTGAAAAAGATTGCGGGCACCATGTCACATTTGGAGGACCCCTAAGGTACCTAAACAGCAGAAACCCCACACAAGTGACCCCATTTTGGAAACTAGGCCCCTCAAGGAATTTATCTAGATGTTTGGTGAGTACCCTGAACCCCCAGGTGCTTCACAGAATTTTATAACATTGAGCCATGAAAAAAAAAAAATAAAATTTTACCACAAAATTGTTATTTCAACCAGGTAGCTTTTTTTTTTACAAGAGTAAAAGGAAAAAATTAAGCATAACATTTATTGTGCAATTTCTCCTGAGTTTGGCGATACCTTATATGTGGTGGAAATCAACTGCTTGGGTGCACAGCAGGGCTCAGAAGGGAAATAGTGCCATTTGACTGCAAAATTGGCTGGAATCAATAGCGGACGCCAGGTTGCATTTGGAGAGCCCCTGAGGTGCCTAAACAGTGGCTGTCCCCCACAAGTGACTCCATTCTGGAAACAAGACACCTCAAGGCTTTTATCTAGGTGTATAGTGAGCAGTTTGAATCCACGAATACTTCACAGAATTTGATAAGCTTAGGTTGCCATATTGAAAATTTTCATTTTTTTCACAAAAATGTTGCTTCAGCATCAAATTTCTCACTTTTTCAAGAGACAACAACAAACCGTGGACCCAACAGGTTGTTATCCAATGTCTTATGAGCACAGGGATACCCCACATGTGGCCAAAAACCTCTGTTTGAATAAATGGGAGGGCTTGGAATGGAAGGGGTACCATTTGAATTCTGGAAAAGTTGAGATAAATTGCGGGCACCATGTCACATTTGCAGGGCCCCTTGGGTACCTATACATTAGAAACCCCCCACAAGTGACTCCATTTTGGAAACTGGATTTTATTCAGGAGTATAGTAAGCATTTTGAATCCACAGGTACTTCACAAAAATGTTGCTGTAGCAACAAATGTCTCACTTTTAGGCTATGTGGCCATGATCCAGCGACACAGCGTCTAGTACACAGTGTCAGCCTTCCTGCAGAGATGTGAGTGTTGTCCACGGGAGAGCGCAGCTGCCCATGCCCACGATTTGGGTTCAGGCCGCTGTGGAGCTCTATGCTACCTGCAGAGAACACTCATCTCCGCAGCATAAATTGACATGCTGAGGCTCGGGAAGCCACGCCACAGGTCAGTTTATGCTGCGGAGAAGAGAAGCACAGTGGGCACGGGATTTCTAAAAATCCTTCCACTGTGCTTCTACTGCACAACGCAGCGTTATGGATGCAGGGAAAACACTCTGCGCCCAAAACGCTGCAAATCCCGATTGTGGGCGCACAGCCCAAAATGCTACAATGGATGAATGGATAGATGTCAAACAAATATAACGTCCCACCCCCCTGCATATTCTAAGCTGGCGCCCTTTAGTGCCTTTCATGTGGCACTAAAGGGTGCCTAACCTTGTATTTAGCCCCCCAAAAAATTAATAATTAAAATAAACGACGTGGGGTCCCCCCTATTTTTGATAGCCAGCTAGGGAAAAGCAGACAGCTGTAGCCTGCAAACCACAGCTGACAGCTTCACCTTGGCTGGTGATCAATTTGGAGGGCTCCCCAGGCGTTTTTTAAAAAAAAAACAAAACGTGGGGTCCCCCCCAAATTAGATCACCAGCCAAGGTGAAGCAGACAGCTGGGGTCTGGTATTCTCAGGGTGGGAAGAGCCATGGTTATTGGACTCTTCCCAGCCTAAAAATAGCAGGCCGCAGCCGCCCCAGAAGTGGCGCATCCATTAGATGCGCCAATCCTGGCGCTTCGCTCCAGCTCATCCCGCGCCCTGGTGCGGTGGCAGACGGGGTAATATATGGGGTTGATACCAGCTGTAATGTCACCTGGCATCAAGCCCTGGGGTTAGTGATGTCACGGCATCTGAACAGATACCCGACATTACTAACCCAGTCAAGTAATAGAAAAAAATAAAGACAAAAAAAAAATGTATTTGAAAAAAAACCTCCCCGAAACATTCCTCTTTTACCAATTTATTGAAAATAAATAAATTTCGGTCGCTGTAATCCATTTTGGAGGTCCCACGCCGACTCTGGATCTTCTAGAATATGGGGGGCACGTTCAGGGAACGTATCCCCCATTTTCTGGAAGAGCAAGCTCTCCATGAGCAGTGTGGGTGCAGTAATCTGAGAATACTGCACTCACACTGCCCCGGTCCAACCTAGGGCAGAGTGACCTGCAGTAAACTCATTCTAGAATATGAGGGGCACGCTCACAGAACGTACCCCCCATTTTCTAGAACAGCAGTCTCTCCATGTGAGGAGTGTGGCTGCAGATTACCGCACTCACCCTCCCCCGGTCCACGGTGGAGCAGCCTGTGCAGTAGCGACCTCAGCATCCCTGCTTGCAGGGATCCAGCTGACAGCCGCTGTCTGCGCATGCGCCGCCAGCTTTCAAGAGGGAGGCGGCGTGATCGCGGGGCCGGAGCAGCAGCAGCCAGGTAACGTATAACCGGGGGCTGGGTGGGTGTGACGGGGGGTGACGGGGGGTGACCTGGGGACAACTTTCTGCCGCCTGTGACGTGTCACATGCGGCAGAAAGAGCAGCATGAATGCGGCTGCCATCACGCTCCGGAGGGGGGAGGGGGGAGGCGGCTCTGGAGACCGGAGGGGGCTCCGGGGACCAGAGATCTCCGGTGGACCGGAGGAGGGGTCAGGGGGAGGACATTTCCCTCCGATCTGAAATGTTTGATCATTTCAGATCGGAGGGAAATGAATGCAGAGCCGGCGGCGGCGGGAGTTTTCAGCGCGCGTCGGCGCCATCTTGGATTTTCCGGAGGGGGGGTAGGGGTGGTGGGGGGACTCTCCGGTACCGGGGGCTTTGGGGGCACTAAGGGCTCATATTTATTTCTCATCTGACATGTTTGATCATGTCAGATGAGAAATAAATCAATTTTACCGGCCATTTTTTTTTTTTTAATGTTGTCGCCGGTATACGGTGTATACCGGCGATCGCATTAACGGGGTCCAAAAAAACACCCCGATTCATAATCTTGGGGGTCTCAGCTACCTCCGGTAGCTGAAACCCCCGAGATTTTTCGTCACTGGGGGGCGCTACAAGCTTTTTCCGGCCTGACGTCTCAAGACGTCGGAACAGAATAAGTACCCTGTTTTTCCGACGTCTTGAGACGTTAGGCCGTCGCTATGGGGTTAAGGAAAGGAGCGACGTGTCAATGATCACCGTTTTTGAATGATTTTGCGATCGTTGATCGTCGCTCCTTGGTGTCACACGCTGCGATGTCGCTACCGGCGCCAGATGTGCGTCACTAACGACGTGACCCCGACAATATATCGGTAGCGATGTCACAGCGTGTAAAGCACCCGTATGTCTTGCATGCCAATATAGACATCTTAGAAGAGTAATTTTAACTGACAGATTTCCTTTAAGACTTCCTAACATGTTAGAAAGGATTGTAACTTACTTTTGGATGATCACATAGAATCTGAGCGGCTTCTTCAAAATATTTTAAATCCACTTCACCAAGGAAGCTGGGCAAATCATCATAAGCAAAATAAGCCAGAGCAAGAGAGGCAAAACCACGGCTGGCCAGGAGGCTACTACGAAACTCTAAAAGGCCACCAACACCTCCAAACATGTCAATAACTCCTGGAAAGGGTCCTTCACCTGAAGAGAGTACAAAATAGATCTCAACCATAGATACAAGTATTTTTTTAAAGGTGTTTTCTTAGTTTTGGAAAAACCCAGGTTCACTGGTTGTTGCAGTTTGTTTTAAAAAAAGAAACATTACTAACCTTCCTCGGGTCCAGGGAAAAGCCTTGGTACTGATATGGTCTGCAGAAGTGATGTCATGCTGACAGCGCTACAGCCAATAACTGAGCTCAGCAGCTGATGATGTAAAATAAGGCAGACCTGCTGAGCTCACTGATTGGTTGCAGCACTGTCAACGTGGTATCAGCTCTGAAGACAATAACAGAGACTCAGATCGGAACCTGGTGAGGGTGAGCAAAGCGCACTTAATAATTTGAAGAAAAAAAATGGTGGGCAGGGGTTTTCTGAAACTGGCAAATCCCTTTAAAGCTTGTAGTTTTGGTTGTTTTTTAGATATTCATAGTTTATTGAAAAATAAATTCACCATTATGGATGTTTTAGGTCCAATTCTACTGAGTCCATATTGTGATTGGAAGATAAAGAGAAAAAGAGTTGAGTCTCATGCTAAGAATGTCATTTCAGAACAAGGCCTCTTTCAGATAGTCTATAGTGGACTTACTGATTACGGGGCAATTCCGTATTTTGTAGTTGCCTCTTTATCTGAACAGTAGTGGTCTTGTCTGTTCTTGGGGAACCCCTAGACATAGACATAGGTTTTGGTATCGGGGGCTATCACACATAAGGAGTGGGGTTCATACTTTGAGGTTTTTTCCTATTGTTGTCCTCAGGAGAAGGGCAGAGGCTTGCTCAATACATCAACAGGAGCAGTTAGTGATCACTCTTTTCCTTCATTGCGAGGGAAGCCCGGTAGAATGCACATGCTGCCACATCTTTGATTGTGAGAGACCCTCATTGCTGAAAATGTCCAGATAATAGGAAGGACATCAAGCTGCCTGATGTTGAAGAGGTAAGATAGGGAGGTAGATTATGAGGAGATTGAGGGGACCAGAACTTGACTTGACTTAGAAGGCTCCAGTCACACTTGCGTGAGAGTCAAGAAGCATGACCAGGCACAACCAGAAGCATGCAGCTGCATGTATTTCTATGCAGCTGCACGCGCCTGTCTGGAGAGTGGTTGACCATGCTGGGTGAAGTAAGTGACTCTGGCCTAAGTCTTATACAGGCGTCATGTGACGCCCTGGGCAAGCCAGGGGTCACAGGTCATCACACCACCACACCCTACACCCCAGTTAGGCACATACAGCTAACCCAAAATCCTTGTTGCCTTCCTCCAGGGGCTGATGTTCACACCAGGGGGTGGGCCAGGCGGTTGGCTCCGCCCACCGAGGAGTACACAGCCCTGGAGGCGGGAGGAACCAGGCAGTTAGAGTTTGGAGGGAGAAGTGGAAAGAACAGAGTCAGCTCAGGGGGAGCTTGAGTGAGGAGCTAAGTGAAGGAGTAAACAGTGAAGTGTAAAGAGAGTGAAAAGTGACAGAAGTAAAGCCTGAAGTTGGTCCGGCTGTGTGCCAGGACATTGTCAGCAAGGTCAGCAGACGGCGGTGATTGTCTGGAGGGGTGACTGCTCGGAGGTTGCTGGAAGGACCGCGGACGGGTAGTGGCCTGGCGGTCTGGAGCAGTATACAAAGGACAGTCAGCACCAGGGCAGGGGCCTTTCGGATCCCGGCAAGGCAAGGAGTCGCCATAATTTGCCAAATCCGTCAGTGAAGAGGACGACTGTCTCCCAACAACCAAGTCCCGATAGAAGGCAACAGTCCAACCGTAATGGACAGACACCGCCACCGCCAGGGCACCAGTTTCTCAGGGCCAGCGCCTGCGGGCAAAGTAGGGCTCCTCCGGCCCATATCCAAGCCGGGGAGCGGGTTACCGGTGGGAACCCATCGCAACCAACATCAACTTAGGTGCAGGACAGAGGGACCGTCACAGTCACCTACTGGGGAAAGCAAGTGCAGCCGTCCGTGGGAACCGTCTTTCCAGCCGTGTGTTTTACCGAGAACGGTGTCAACGTCTCAGGCTGAGTGAGTACCACAGTGCCGCAAGGCACAGCGCTGCCCCCGCGTCCCTGCACCCCACCAAGCCCTGCATCACCCACCTAATCACTGGGCCCCGGGATCACCAACCCCTACCCACGGAGGGGCAACACAACAACTTGCTGCTTCACACCATCACTCCCGGGATCCCCATACAGAGCAGCGGTGGTGTCAACAAATCACCACAACCGTGGGTGGCGTCACGGACAATAGACTATATCCCAAAACCCAATCCCCTTTCACTCAGGGCGAGGAGTGCCGCTCGAGACCCCTGGGATCCGGCCCACCGCTCGAGCCACCACTGAGCAGCAGCAGCCGGACCCGAGCAGAGGGGTGAGCGCAGTGCTGACACCCTCCTCCCCGCCCGCGACAGTCACATGAGACGATCTATCGTGCGATCGCACGAGCGATCGCACCCGCCCCCGTTGTTTGTGCGTCATGGGCAAATTAGTTGCCCGTGGCGCACAAAGTCGTTAAACCCCCGTCACACGCACTTACCTGCTGAGCGACATCGCTGTGGGCGGCGAACATCCACTTCCTGAAGGGGGGGGGACGTTCGGCGTCACAGCGACATCACACAGCGGCCGGCCAATAGAAGCGGAGGGGCGGAGATGAGCGGGACGTAAACATCCTGCCCACATCCTTCCTTCCGCATAGCCGGCGGGACGCAGGTAAGCTGTGTTCATCATTCCCGGGGTGTCACACGGAGCGATGTGTGCTACCCCTGGTACGATGAACAACCGGCGCACAGAAGAAGAAACGACTTTTTGAAAATGAGCAACGTGTCAACGATACACGATTTGCAACCGATTTGCGATCGCTCAGAGTCGCTCGAAGGTGTCACACACAACGACGTCGTAAACGATGCCGGATGTGCGTCACGAAAACCGTGACCCCGACGACATATCGCACGATAGATCGTCTCGTGTGACGCCCGCATTAGGCTATGTGCGCACGTTGGATCTTTGTGGTGGCCACAAAGATGCACGTTTTTGCATCTTTGTGGTGACCACAGAGATGCACATTTTTGGCCCCCAAAAACATACCTGCAAAAACGCTACATCTGAAGTTCACAGCGAGTGTCATAGAACATGACTGTCCACTGTGAGCGCGGTCAGCGGTGACATCATTCACGTTACCCACAGCCACAGCTGGAGTCCTCCACCTGTGAAAGAAAATCACCCGAGTGACAGAAGTGAGCCTCACGAACAGCGGTGACGTCACTGTGGTGATTTTCTGTCACAGGTAGAGGACTCCAGGTGTGACCAATAATCATGGGTATCTGTGGCGCCCCTGAGGCTTCCGTCGCCACAGAAATATTGCACTTCAGCCAGAGGTGTGATGTCCCATCCTGGGTAAGAATGAGGTCATATGCCGGTCCCCAGACTAAACTTGCACACACCAATTGGTAGGCATACACTGGGTCAGGGATAGTGGTAGCAACCCCCATAGATGTATTCATGGGGCCGTAAGTCCCATTACTGGTCCCTATAGTGTGGGTGGGGCCTAGTCAGTGGGTGTGTGGGAGGAGTCAGCAAGAGTGAATAGACAAGGGAACCAGGAAGTTCAAGTTCAGTCAGCCTGTCAGGCAGTGAGAGAGAAGGAGCGAGGAGGTGGGCTGTCAGGAGAGGACAGCAGAGAGAAAGTGACAGAAAGAAGATCCTGGTGGAGATCCTGGGGTCTAGTTAGGCCCAGGTGACACCGAGAAAGAAAGGATCCCAGGGCCACGGAAGGGCATATTGGCTCATGGCCTGTTCCACTGAAAGATCGGGTGGAGGGATCTGGCTGCATTCGGGGACGGTCCCCAGACAGAGGGAAGAAAGACAATTCCTCAAAAGTAACACCGAAGGCCTGGGGTGGTTGCAAGCGCCCAGGGCCACAACCTGCCACAGATCCCCTGTGAAGGGGGCAAGATACAACTACGGTTAGCTCCCTTTGTTCAGGCCCTGTGGTGGAGGCCAAGACCAGCAAAACTACAATGGTCAAGGCTAGGAAGCCAGTCAGGAAAGAGATACAGGAGGGGTGCACCGGTATTGACCTCTGAACTACCCGGGATCGGCGGAGGCACCCGACAGTAGATCCCAGCATACTGTGGGCAACCGGACAACTGACGAATTGAGACCAAACAGTGAGTAAAGATCTTAACTGCAAGCCCTGTGTCGTCTGCTTTATCCTGCACTGCATCTACAACACCATAGAACCTACAAAGTACCAAAGGTTGCCCCGGGGTACCCGCTCTACCTGTGGAGAGCAAGCAACAGCTCAGCTGCGATAACATCAGCCTCGGAGGTCCCTTCCAGCAGCTGCGGCCCTAAAGAGCTGTAATTTACCACAGGTGGCGTCACGAATCTTTCATAAACTTTATTATAAACATCTACCCCCAATATCGCCACTTTTAATTGACTCCACCAGGGTCACGGAATCGGGCCCCGCCACCGCTGACTACCCCGCACTAGTCCGGCCCGACACCGAGTCACCTAAGGCCCTGGGGTGGGCAAGTCATTTCTGGCGTCACGAACAGGATGTGAACAAGACCCGTTAACATGGGTGGCGTGTGCCTTACAGAACTGTGCTTAAGAGACTGTGTTTTACTGTGTGGAAACTGATGCCACCATTAAAACTGCTAAGCGCGGGAAGAAGAGGGTCGTACCTGAAGAAAGAGCGCGAAGATAAGCCCCGCCCTCTCCCTGTTCAGAGGAGGATTGTAAAATGGCGCATAAAGAAACTGAAAGTCTGGCAAAGTGACCTTAGATGCCAGACAAGAATACTGCCAGAATGTACTGGATCGTAGGCGGAGGGATGTCGCCCATGGTGGTCTGGGTACCAGCTTGGCGCCAAGCGCTGGTACAGCCCCCGGCCCCGCCTCTGGAGGGGAGAAGGGTGCAGCCGAGCAGTGGAGTCGAGTGCTCGAGCATGATGGATGCCAGCGACAACCGGGAAGGCATGATGGCGGAGTACTGGCGACCAGGTACCCCGGGAGGGAAAGGATCTGTCACAGAGCTGAGACTCTTGCGGGAGGAAGTAGAGCTGCTGACCCACCGGTTACGCAGGCTCGAGGCGGAGGTCGAGCGGCGAGAGGACGAAGAGGTCGAATCAGGACGCGCCAACGAGCCCCGGGGCGGCGTCTGAAGTGGAGAGCCGACCGGTCCAAGCAGCCACGACCGATCCGGGTAAGGGAGACGTCACCCACACCCGGCCGAGCCCAGGGCACTGTGAACCGCCAATGCCCTGCCCGCCTGCAGGAGGCCACCACTGACCCCGCTGAAGCTTGTCCCACCGCCGCAGGTCCTCGTGCCGAAGACAGCGTCCTCGACAGCCCGGACCCCGACCACATAGTGGGTCCCTTACCCAGCCCTCCCACCGGCATCCCTGGTGCGTCCTCGCCCAGGGTGGAGTGGGACGCTGCACCGGTCCGTGATTGGAGGCTGGTTGCTCCCCTGAGGCCTGACTCAACCCCGCTCGCCACCAGAATAGCTTGCGACCGGCAGCTCGAACAGTTCCAGTATGAGACAGAACGCTGAGAGAAGAAAAGGAGGATCAAGGAGGCAGCCAACCTGGCCTCAAAGGAGAGGATCAGGAGGTCTCGCAAAGCGAGCCATGGCCCGATAAGGAGGGGCTAAGTACTCGATTTTGATCTGGAGAGGGGCTGGGGCTTCATTCGGGAACCCGGCCTGGGGAAAGATATATTTGTGTCCCGCGGGGACATAGAGGAACACCTAGAAAGGGGCCACCCAGGGCACGATGTCCAGCCCGGCGACTTAGTGGAGTACACCCGGCTGATGGGAAACCGAGGGTGGTACGCCCTTGACGCACATATACTCCGCAAAGAAGCAGCCCCGATGGAGCCAGCTTGCCGCAGCCCCACTCCAGTCAGCACCCATGACCAGCAGACACAGACCATGCTGACCGCCGCCTATCTGCTTCCAGGAGCAGAACCGGAGCGGCATCTCTACCTGTGAGCTGAAGAATTAACTGAACTGTAAATAGCCCCTTTTGCCCTACTTTCTTTTTGAAGGTGTCCCCTGTGTACCGACCCTCCCATTATTCTTTTTGAAGATGTCACCCTTCCTGAATTCCTGCCCCTCATTCTATTTGAAGAAGTCCCTAGCCCCCCCACTGTTTGTGTTTAACCAGGCCACTGGACTTGAAGTGGCCGGTGTGTAGCATGTAAATAATATGTGGATAAGTAACCAGGCCACTGGACGTTAGGTGGCTGGTATATTGTAGGTTAATGGACAACTGGGCCACTGGACTATGTGTGGCCAGGACTTTATTATTGTGTATAGTTGCACCCGTTGTGCCCCCTACCTGAATTATGATGGGATTGTGTGACGCCCTGGGCAAGCCAGGGGTCACAGGTCATCACACCACCACACCCTACACCCCAGTTAGGAACATCAAGGCTACCAAAATCCTTGTTGCCTTCATCCAGGGGCTGATGTTCACACCAGGGGATGGGCCAGGCGGTTGGCTCTGCCCACCGAGGAGTTCACAGCCCTGGAGGCGGGAGAAACCAGGCAGTTGAAGCCAGACTAGAGTCTGAGGTAGGAGTTCAAGTTAAGGAAGTGAAAGTAGAAGGAAGTAGTAGTGGAGCTAACGAGATAAGCTGAAGTGACAGAAAAGTGACAGTAGTAAAGCCTGAAGTTGGTCCGGGTGTGTGCCCCGGACTGTGACAGCAAGGTCAGCAGACGGCGGTGATAGTCTGCAGGGGGACTGCTCGGAGGTTGCTGGAAGGACCGCGGACGGGTAGTGGCCCGGCGGTCTGGAGCAGTATACGAAGAACAGTCAGCACCAGGGCAGGGGCCTTTCGGATCCCAGCAAGGCTAGGAATCGCCATAATTTGCCAAATCCGTCAGTGAAGGGGACGTCTGTCTCCAAACAACCAAGTCACGATTGAAGGCAACAGTCCAACCGTAACGGAGAGACACCGCCACCGCCAGGGCACCAGTTTCTCAGGGCCAGCGCCTGCGGGCAAAGTAGGGCTCCTCCGGCCCATATCCAAGCCGGGGAGCGGGTTACCGGTGGGAACCCATCGCAACCATCATCAACTTAGGTGCAGGACAGAGGGACCGTCACCGTCACCTATTGGGGAAAGAAAGTGCAGCCATCCGTGGGAACCGTCTTTCCAGCCGTGTGTTTTACTGAAAACTGTGTCAACGTCTCAGGCTGAGTGAGTACCACAGTACCGCAAGGCACAGCGCTGCCCCCGCGTCCCTGCGCCCACCAAGCCCTGCATCCCCCACCTCATCACTGGGCCCCGGGATCACCAACCCCTACCCACGGAGGGGCAACACAACAACTAGCTGCTCCATACCACCACTCCCGGGATCCCCATACAGAGCCGCGGTGGTGTCAACAAATCACCACAACCGTGGGTGGCGTCACGGACAATAACCAATCCCCACACCCAAAAACCCCCTTTCACTCACGGGCGAGGAGTGTCGCTAGAGTCCCCGGGATCCGGCCCATCGCTTGAGCCACCGAGCAGCAGCAGGCCGCAGCAGCCACGGCAGCTGGACCCGAGCAGTGGGAGAGCGCGGCGTCCCCTCCTCCGCCCGCGACAACTTGGCGTCACGAACAGAATCTTACCGCTCTGCCGTTGGGTAGAGGTGCGCCTTGTGACCGGCCAGAGGTATCCGGCTGAAAAATTTCAGAAGTCGCCATCTTTGGCGCGAAAAGTTCCCACTCGAGCGTCTTCTCGAGTAGCAGAGGCGCGAAGGCCAAAACCCCGCCCCGATAGAGGAGGGGCCGGAAAGAAGCTAAGGGGGACGCGATGGCGGCTGGCTGCATGTGAGAGCAGCTATAAAAGCGGGGACGCTAGGACTCTGCAGACATCTTGTTCCTGGGAAAAGCCGCCAGCGGCATGTGGATGCCGTCCCGCGACACCGTAGCCCCCGCGCCTGGAACGGCGGCGTGGGTGGAGATCCGGACCGCGCAGCTCTACCAACGGCTGCAGGTCAGGATGCAGCTCCTCATGGAGGAGTGGGAGACCGACATGGCGGACGTTATAGCAGCCGTGCGGAGACGCGAGGAGGAAGCGGAGGAAGGGAGGGTGAGTGACCCACGCCCTGATGCCCTTGAAGGGCCGGTCATTGCGGCTGCGGGACCCGGTCCAAGCCCTCTCCCCCTGCTGCCTCCCTCGCCACCCGTCTCGGAGGCCGTGACCCCACCACTAGGCCTGCTACCACCGCAACCGGTAGCACTACCCAGCATGCCCGCCCAGGCAGGCCGACCTGCAGCCGGAGCCCGTAGTCGACCGGAGGTGCTGCCTTGGAAGGCTCCGAAAACCGTACCGGAGGCGTCTCCGGAGAAAGTCCCCGAGCCGGAGCTGATGAACCGTTCCGAGCCGGAGGCCCAGCTACGGAAAGCCCCTGTGCCCATCCCCCACACCTCGGCTGAGATAGCGCCGGGTTGTCGCTGCAAGGCGGCGCCCAAGGCCAAGACGCCGCGGGACTTGCCGCCCAGATCTCTGACAGTGGGCAACGTCCAGAATGTCCCGCGGGGCCCGACCCGTGCGCCGGAGCTTGCAGCAGCGCCGTATTGGGACAGGGAGCCGGTACCGCTGGGCCTGGAGATCGGTGAGAGAGAGAGGAAGAAGGCGGAGCTGGTGGCCCGAGCAATTAGAGAGAAAGAGAGCCTCCGTCAAGCAACGTTCCGGGTCCGGGGCCCGCTGTACGAAGGGCAGGTGAGGCGGTTTGATGTCCGCCGGGGCTATGGGTTTATATATGAACCGGGCCTGGAGGCCGAAGTGTTTGTAGCCCGGCGGGATGTGAATGCCCACCTGCCTGAAGAGCATCCCGGCCGTAACCTAATGCCGGGCGACATTGTGCAGTACACCCGGCACTGTGGGGAGAGGGGGTGGTTTGCGCTGGACGCTAAACTAAGGGGCAGCCAGGAGTCCCGAGTGAACGCCGCGCCCCCTCCCTCCGGTGATGTTGAGGACTCAGAGTAAGGGCAGCGGATGCCCGCTGCAGCAGTCCCCGTTGGGACCACCAGTCAGCATGTTTACAAGTTTGTTTGAAAGTTGGAAAATGATAAGAAAATGATTACTGGAGTTTTACCTGATTTACCGTGATTGAGGAAACCGGCCGTTGTCGGCACCGTTGTCCTCGTGGGGACCGTTTAAAAAGTTTTGCTTGGAGGACTTTCCATGGACAAGCCCGTGAACTTGCAGGGCAACCACAAACGTTAGTGGCTTGTAAATAAGTTGTTTTACCGTTACCATTTCCGCAGTTGCCGCCTCCGGAGAGGCAGGTTGGAGGGAGGGCCCACAGCAGAGCAGGCTGGGGCCCAGCCACCACAAGAACCGGTGGCTACCCTCTGGAGGGGAAGGACAGATCCCGCTCGGGTAACTTGTGCTGGACTTGGGTCAAGGGGTGCTGCCTGGGTTTTAGGGGCAGCATCAGGGCCAGGTTGCTTGGGTGGGAGAGAGCGGAGACCGTAACCGTAAACCGTTTGCAACGTTTAAGAAATGTGCCTCCCGTTGTGGGATGATGTTATAATTTGTATTATGTTACCGTTTTACCTTTTTATATATTTTACAGAAAATAAAACCGGTGTTGGACGGGCAGCCCGCGGACGGTCTGCATTTTGCTAAGGGGGAATGTGACGCCCTGGGCAAGCCAGGGGTCACAGGTCATCACACCACCACACCCTACACCCCAGTTAGGAACATCAAGGCTACCAAAATCCTTGTTGCCTTCATCCAGGGGCTGATGTTCACACCAGGGGGTGGGCCAGGCGGTTGGCTCCGCCCACCAAGGAGTTCACAGCCCTGGAGGCGGGAGGAACCAGGCAGTTGAAGCCAGACTAGAGTCTGAGTAGGAGTTCAAGTTAAGGAAGTGAAAGTAGAAGGAAGTAGTAGTGGAGCTAACGAGACAGAAAAGTGACAGTACTAAAGCCTGAAGTTGGTCCGGGTGTGTGCCCCGGACTGTGACAGCAAGGTCAGCAGACGGCGGTGATAGTCTGCAGGGGGACTGCTCGGAGGTTGCTGGAAGGACCGCGGACGGGTAGTGGCCCGGCGGTCTGGAGCAGTATACGAAGAACAGTCAGCACCAGGGCAGGGGCCTTTCGGATCCTGGCAAGGCTAGGAGTCGCCATAATTTGCCAAATCCGTCAGTGAAGGGGACGTCTGTCTCCAAACAACCAAGTCCCGATTGAAGGCAACAGTCCAACCGTAACGGAGAGACACCGCCACCGCCAGGGCACCAGTTTCTCAGGGCCAGCGCTTGCGGGCAAAGTAGGGCTCCTCCGGCCCATATCCAAGCCGGGGAGCGGGTTACCGGTGGGAACCCATCGCAACCATCATCAACTTAGGTGCAGGACAGCGGGACCGTCACCGTCACCTACTGGGGAAAGCAAGTGCAGTCGTCCGTGGGAACCGTCTTTCCAGCCGTGTGTTTTACCGAAAACTGTGTCAACGTCTCAGGCTGAGTGAGTACCACAGTGCCGCAAGGCACAGCGCTGCCCCCGCGTCCCTGCGCCCCACCAAGCCCTGCATCCCCCACCTCATCACTGGGCCCCGGGATCACCAACCCCTACCCACGGAGGGGCAACACAACAACTAGCTGCTCCATACCACCACTCCCGGGATCCCCATACAGAGCCGCGGTGGTGTCAACAAATCACCACAACCGTGGGTGGCGTCACGGACAATAACCAATCCCCACACCCAAAAACCCCCTTTCACTCACGGGCGAGGAGCGTCGCTAGAGTTCCCGGGATCCGGCCCATCGCTCGAGCCACCGAGCAGCAGCAGGCCACAGCAGCCGCGGCAGCCGGACCCGAGCAGTGGGAGAGCGTCCCCTCCTCCGCCCGCGACAATTGCACCTTGAGAAAAGGTTGTGCATTGGACTGCAAAGTGCACTAAAGACTCTAAAGTTTGTTAACCTGTTATGCAACGTTCAAGTGAAAGTGCCTCCCATAAAGGGATGAAAAGTTTAATATTTTAGCATTACAAAAATTTTGCAGTTAACACCACTGTGTTTTTGTTTCAGCTTGCGGATGTGGTGGGATTTGCTGTGGGGGAGTGTGGCGCCCCTGAGGCTTCCGTCGCCACCGAGATATTGCACTTCAGCCAGAGGTGTGATGTCCCATCCTGGGTAAGAATGAGGTCATATGTCGGTCCACAGACTAAACTTTCACACACCAATTGGTAGGCATACACTGGGTCAAGGATAGTGGCAGCAACCCCCATAGATGTATTCATGGGGCCGTAAGTCCCATTACTGGTCCCAATAGTGTGGGTGGGGCCTAGTCAGTGGGTGTGTGGGAGGAGTCAGCAATAGTGAATAGACAAGGCAACCAGGAAGTTCAAGTTCAGTCAGCCTGTCAGGCAGTGAGAGAGAAGGAGCGAGGAGGTGGGCTGTCAGGAGAGGACAGCAGAGAGAAAGTGACAGAAAGAAGATCCTGGTGGAGATCCTGGGGTCTAGTTAGGCCCAGGTGACACCGAGAAAGAAAGGATCCCAGTGCCACAGAAGGGCATATTGGCTCGTGGCCTGTTCCACTGAAAGATCGGGTGGAGGGATTTTGCTGCATTCGGGGACGGTCCCCAGACAGAGGGAAGAAAGACAATTCCTCAAAAGTAACACCGAAGGCCTGGGGTGGTTGCAAGCGCCCAGGGCCACAACCTGCCACAGATCCCCTGTGAAGGGGGCAAGATACAACTGCGGTTAGCTCCCTTTGTTCAGGCCCTGTGGTGGAGGCCAAGACCAGAACAGCTACAACGGTCAAGGCTAGGAGGTCAGTCAGGAAAGAGACATAGGAGGGGTGCACCGGTATTGACCTCTGAAATACCCGGGATCGGCGGAGGCACCTGACAGTAGATCCCAGCATACTGTGGGCAACCGGACAACTGACGAATTGAGACCAAACAGTGAGTAAAGATCTTAGCTGCAAACCCTGTTTCGTCTGCTTTATCCTGCACTGCACCTACAATACCATAGAACCTACAAAGTACCAAAGGTTGCCACGGGGTACCCGCTCTACCTGTGGAGAGCAAGCAACATCTCAGCTGCAATACCATCAGCCCCGGAGGTCCCTTCCAGCAGGTGCGGCCCTAAAGAGCTTCAATTTACCACAGGTGGCGTCACATATCTTTCATAAACTTTATTATCATCTACCCCCAATATCGCCACTTTTAATTGACTCCACCAGGGTCACGGAATCTGGCCCCGCCACCGCTGACTACCCCGGACTAGTCCGACCCGACACCGAGTCACCTAAGGCCCTGGGGTGGGCGAGTCATATCCCCAGCCTGAGAATACCAGCCCCTAGCTGTCAGGCTTTACCTGTGCTGGTATCATAATATGGAAGGATCCTATGCCAGTTTTTTTATTTATTCATTTATTTATTTTACTGTACGATATAGACCCGCCCACAGGCATCTGTGATTGGAAGCCTCAGACACGCTGTCACTGAGGCTGGGGTCTCGTCTGACTGCAACCAATCACAGCCGCCGGTGGGCGGGAGAAGCAGTGAATTTGTATGATCCTAATGAGCGGACCGGGAAGAAGAATGCGAGGCAGCAGGAGCAGTGTGACAACCGCCTTGGTGATCGGTGAGTATGAAGTACTTGCTCCTACCTCTTTGCGCCGGATTCAGGTCCCCAGCATCTGGCCAGATACCAGGGGTACTCAGACCCAGTACGAGGCCCAGAAAACACTAGGCTAAGTCGAATCAACTGACTGAGGACTGGACTTTAGGACCTTTCCCACACAAGACCCAACTGAAGACAACAGCCCAACCATTAGGGTAAAGCCACTGCCAAGGCATAGAAACCCAAGGGGCCAGCGTCTGCTGGCAAGCAGGGCTCTCCCGACACACAGCAAGCCGGGGAGCGGACTACCATTGCTTAGGCATAGGAGTCATAACGTCTACACTAAAGAGGTGCAGGAGAAAGGCGGAAACCACCAACCTGTTAAGGGGAAGCTGCAGCCGGCTGCGGGCACCGTTCATCATCCCGTTTGGTTTATCAGAGACTCCAGTGTGTTGTATCATAGTGAGTACACCAGTGCCGTCGGGCCGCGCACCGCGCTGCACCACACCAGCACCCAGCACGCATCCATACCCTCGCCTCAGCACCTCCCTCGGGCTCCCGGGACCATCACCCTCCTACCCACGGAGGGGGTCAACACCAAGCTGCGCAACAAAGTCCCCGGGAACCTAGTCAATGGCAGCGGTGGTGTCCATCCATTCACCACAACCCATGGGTGGCGTCACGAACTTAAATCTCCTACAAACCACCGCGGCTCCGGCCGTGGATCTCACCACCGAAGTCCCTACGTGTAGCGCCAAACCCCCCTTTCAGAGCGACGTGACCCCCAAGTCCGTGGAAGAGCTCGAGCCACTCACCGACGAGCATGGATTCGAGCGGCTCGGCACTCGCCACTTTCTGACGGTTGAAATCCAGGCTACATACCAGCCATCCATCCTGAGTACTGGGGTAGCAATGCCTCCCTTTCATTTTCTTTTATAATCAGCTGCAGTCCCGGGCACGCAAGACAACACAATTTACTTAAAGCACTACTCTAGCATGGTTGGTTTTTTTTAGCGCTGGAGTGGCACTTTAAATAGAGGTTTCCTGCCCCATCATACGAGGGGCTGCTGATAAGTCTTTGGCTTTACCCAGAATGAAACGAGATAGAATGATGAAACTTTACACTTATTCCACATACTCTCCACTGATGTCAACACACTTCTTACATCGGTATTCCAAGTTATGTAAGCCTAGCAAAAAGAAGGATTTTGGTTGTGCCTCACACCAGGCATCCGTAGCAGCCATGGCATCAGAAATGGTGTGTAATTTTCTTACCCTTAAGGTTTTTCTTTAGGTTTGGAAAGAGATGATAGTCGGAGGGAGTTAGATCGGGTGAATAACTTGGGTGGTCAACCAGCTGGAAGCCCGACTCTGCTAGTTTTGGCGTGGTTGCTTGTGCAGTGTGAGCGGAGACATTGTCTTGCAGGAACAAGAGTCCTTTGGACAGCTTGCCGCGCCTTTTGGCTTTCAGAGCTGCCTTCAATTGGTCCAATAGCTCAATGTAATATCTTGCATTGATAGTGGAACCCTTTTGAAGGTAGACCACTAGCAGAACACCCTCCTTATCCTAGAACACAGACGTCATCACCTTAGTGGCTGATTTTTGCACCCTGAACTTCTTTGGACAAGGAGAACCACTGTGCCTCCACTCTTTTGACTGCTCCTTGTTTTCAGGGTCATAAAAATAAATCCAGGTCTCATCCATAGTGACTAGTCGCTCCAGGAAGTTCTTATCAGCCTGGAAACACTGACAAATGGAACGGGAAGTTGTCACTCACTGCTTCTCTGATCTGTTGTCAAACATTTGAGTACCCACTTTGCAGATCGCTTCCTCATGTCCAAATGTTCATGGATAATGACACAAACACGTTCACGGGAAATCCCCATGATGTCTGCTATTGCTTTAGCTGAAATTCGTGGATTCTCCAGTATGAGGTTGTGCACAGCATCGACGATCTCTGGAACAACAACCACTCTCAGTCGTCCAGGACGTTCCTCATCATTGGTGCTGAAGTGGCCCGTTTTATATTTGGCAACCCAGTTCTTAACTGTGGAATATGAAGGGCATTGATCCCCCAATGTCCGCGACATATCACCATGAATATCCTTCACGGACTTTTCTTGCAGAAACAAGAATTCTATCCCTCCTCTGCTCTCAGTTTCTGTGAATATCGCATTAGACTCCGCCGTTCTGTTCTACCGTGTGCGTAGAACACTGTTGCCATAAACAACAAAACAAAATTTTGAAAACATACAGTATATTAGACACATAAGGCTTTCATGTAATGTAACATTTGTTACCATAGAAACAAACAAAGATCAAAAAGCCAAAGACTTATAAGCTGCACCTCGTATACTCACCTTCCGGCAACTTCATTGTTTTTTGGCGCTGCTCCGGTCCCACTGCACCATCTTGTGCCTGTAATTTCTGAGAGGCTGAAAGTCAAAAGCACTTAGTGCAACTCTATGAGAGCCATAACGAGGTTCTCATGGAGTTGTACTGATTTATGCTCTTCGGCACACTGAAGTTGATGGAAGGTCATAAATCACAGGAGACCGACAACTGAGATGCTGGAAACAGATGAAGATGGTGGCAGGTGCGTTTATGACAGGGGCAGGGAACTTACACTTAAAGCACCACTCCAGCAGTGTATGGCGCCCCTGACCTGGTCAGGCACCACTGAGTACTGCACCCATGCTGGGTGAGTACAAACAGGTAATCCCAAAGGCTGAATAGGGTGTGGACACACAGGCACACTTTAATCAGGTCTTACACACACACACACACACACACACCTTAGAGGGGACCCCTGGGCAGACCCAGGAGGGGGCGTGGCCTCCACATCTCAGCTAGTGGTGCGGTGAAGAAGCTGGAAGGAGTTGAGCAGTGGTAGTGAGGGAGAGGAGCAGTGGAGGAGGACTCACAAGCCCAGTCTGAAGCGAAGAGCGGGCACGCAGACACGCTAGTCAGACCCTGCAAGTGTAGTGGCTGTTTGCGGGGGATTTCGGTTGCCACACAGTCAGACTGAAAGACACCTCAGGAAGAAGCGGGGTGATGGAGTACAGGGACTCCTGGCAGACCAGGCACGCAGGGGAAACAGGTTCCCGAAGTAGGCTCAAGTTTAACTACCTACTAAACCTGCCGGTGGGGTGGACAGCAAGTCCCACACCAACCAATACAGAGTTCGCAGCATGAGCAGCAACGAGGGGGCCCATAAGTGAGGTAGGGCAAGAAGCCACACTGCCAGCAAATGGGCCAGAAAGGGGAGAAAAGACAGATGCGACTTCCCTGGATGAATCCCATATACTTCAAGTCGGGGTCGGGGGTTATCCGAAACAAGAAGTGCTAGGAAGGCGAGCTTACAGTAACCCTTAGTTCAGCCTGAAAGATACCTGGTTCTCCCTGCAGTCTATCTCAGTATCGCCCGGGTTACCTCACAGAAACAACTGAACGTGAGTAAAAACCCTGAAAGACATTTCTGGACTGTGTGTGAGTTCTTCTGCGACCTGTGGTACTATGCACATACACCCGAGCCCCTGAGGCCAGCCTCACTCTCGGGAGGCCATAACACCAGACTGCAGACCCCATCAGCCCCAGACATTCGTTAAATTACAGTGGCGGTCACCCCTCATCCTGACCGTAAAACCGAGAGTGGCGTCACGACTAGATATAAAGAAAACCTGACTGACCTGTGGCCAGAAGTACCAACAAGGTGAGTCCCCGCGGCGTCCCTGCAAGTGGATAGATGTCCTGGAGAGTGGTGGGCGACACAAGTGCAATAAAAAAAACAAACTAACACTGGAGTGGTGCTTTAAATAAAGTGGGGGAAAACAATGAAGGGATAGAGTCCTACACAAACTCCACTTTCCTTTTCATTCTCCAGATCATGGTGGTCCCAAAGAACCTGTGCTGTTACACTCGGCAAATTAGCTGCCCTTGCTAAAGTGGACATCACAGATTATCTAGACTAGGACCAATGGCTTACAACCAACAAGAATCTTAATAACTGTGTCAGTACATGGACATGGTTATTATTACATCTGTATGGCAATTATCACTTTTTGGTGTAAGTATATACACACTGTTACTTACCAGGTGGTAGAAA
The DNA here is from genome assembly GCF_048569485.1 of Anomaloglossus baeobatrachus. Classification (NCBI taxonomy): domain Eukaryota; kingdom Metazoa; phylum Chordata; class Amphibia; order Anura; family Aromobatidae; genus Anomaloglossus; species Anomaloglossus baeobatrachus. The sequence continues at coordinate 920,636,847 of NC_134353.1, read as the reverse complement.
AAGTGCTCCTCGTACCCGTCCTTCTCTTATTAATATTCTTTGGACACCTGGAGCTGAGTACCATCTTTCAATGATCTTGGTGGCAGCAGGTAAGTCTTCAGGAAGCGGATTGAGCACCACTAAGGGATATAACTCCAGATGAACTGAGAAAGGACTTCCCACTACGTCACGTTTCATCAGCCTTAGGAATGGGATTGTTGGTTTCAGAGCCCAGAATAGTCCCATAGGACAGACTCCATGGAAGTCTCCACCAGTGGCCGGAGAGTTCTCCAAGTCTACCTTCCGTCTGTCTTGTAAAAAGCTCTGGAGATAAAAATGTGCCCTTTCTCATCCTTCAGCCATGCTCTTAGAGTGATTATCTGGTCAGGGGGAAGGCCCCAAGCTTGGATCTTCACAGGTTCATCCACCAAGGAGATCTCAGGAGAGACTGTTAGACCAACCATATCTGAAGATCAAGGAGTCATAAATTGGAAACAAGGTCTAAGAAGATAGAATTTATATTAAGTAAATAAAGACTTCATAGTAAAATTAATTGTCATAGTATCTCCACATACAACACATTGTACAATTAGCCAAAATCATACTGTGTACTGGTGAGGAAAAAGAAAATTCTGGAGTCATTTCAATGGCCCCCAATGTAGTATGGTGTCGATAAGCCGGGTAGTACAGCTAGTTCAAAATAAAGCTTATACAGGGTTATCCATTTTTACACTTGAAAAAAAAATGATTAGATGTTGTATGCAAAACATACCTACAAACGGTCCCAGATCTTGAGCATCAATCCCAAGATTTGGGTGTTGTCCTGGGAAATCTGCTGCATGTACCAATGCATCCCCTAAAATTGGTGCCTCCACCTCAGAGTAGCAGTAGCATTAGATGTCATTTCCCACTCAGTGGTCCTGGTATAATATCTTTCCTGATGCTTTAATGATATGGCCATTGAAGCACCCCCAATGATAAGCAAAGTGATACTCCAGCTAGAATGAAAATTTTTTTTATGGCGCAGCATGATTACAACAAAGCCAGGGGTTACAAAGTTAGATTGGAGTTAGCCTTTGTGAGGAGCTGGCCACAAATTGAAGACTATTGGACCAATAGAGATGGAGCGGAGCCCATAGCTCTAAGGCAGTCGGACTTTTTACCGCCGGTTACGTCAATCTTATTGTTGTGTTTTATTAGAGATTAATTGCCTGTCAGTTTAAAAGGTACACAATTTGAAGGGGGAAGGGGTTGTAAATGTGTGTATCCTAGTTGGCCTCCATTAACTCGAATGTAATCAGGGCTGCAGTGGGATTCATTGGTTTGCATCCGGTGTGGGGGGGGGGGTAATGCTTCTATTGTTCCACTCTGCAGGGGGCCTCCTCATTCACAATCCTCCAGACTGGCTGGAGACTGCCCTCCTTCATACTTGGAGATACATGAAACAAATATTTAAAGGGGGTGGGATACGATCACCTCTCCTCATCCAGGGGAGGACCTGAAAGCGATGCAGATGTTCAGGGTCTGGTAAATGTGATTCTCCTTGGGGGTTTCTGCTTTTTGGGGGGGTAAACTTACTCCCAACCCGTGTTTCTTTTTAAAATAAGCCCTACCCTGAAAATAAGCCCTAGCGCATTTTTCAGGGGAAAAAATAATATAACACACGGTCTTATGTTTGGGGAAACACAGTAGTGCCTTCTAAAAGTATTCATGCCCTTTAAACTTTTTTACATTTTTTCACATTACACCCACAAACTTAAATGTGTGTTATTGGGATTTTATGTGATATATGAACACAAAGTAGCAAGTATGTGAGAAGTGAAAAGAAATGATTCATAGTTTTCTAAATATTTGTAAAATTGAAGTCTGAAAATTGTGATGTGCATTTGTATTCAGCCCCCTGTCTATACTTTTGTAGGACTACCTTTTGCTACATTTACTGCTGCAAGTCTTTTGGGGATGTCACTACCAGCTTTGCCCATCTTGAGGCTGAAATGTTTGCCATTCTTCTTTGCACACTAACTTTAGCTCAGAGAGATTAGATGGTGACGTCTGTGATCAGCAATCGTCCCGTCTTGTCGCAGATTCTCAGTGGATTTTGGTCTGGACTGTGACTGGGCCGCTCACACACAGGAATATGCTTTGTTCTAAACCATCCGTTATAGCTCTGGCAGGATGTTTAGGGTCATTTTCCTGCTAGAAGGTGAACCTACACCCCAGTCTCAAGCCTCTTGCAGCCTCTGAACAGCTTTTCGTCCTGAATTGCCCTGTATTTACTTCCATCCATTTTCCCATCAACTCTGACCAGCTTCCCTGCCTCTGCGGAAGAAAAGCCTCCCTACAGCAGGATGCTGCCACCACCATGTGTGATGGTGGGGATGGTGTTTTCAGGGTGATGTGCAGGGTTAGTGTTCCACAAACGCATAGTATTTTGCATTTAGCCCAAGAAGTTCATGTCTAGAGCACCTTATTTATACACGCTCAGTGTCCCCTAAATTTTGTAAACTGCAATCAGGACTTCTTGCTTTCAAAAAATGTTTTGTTTTTTTCTTGACACTTCTCTATAAAGGCTATATTTGTGGAGTATATGACCAATAGTTGTCATGTGGACATATTGTCCCACCTGAGCTGTAGCTCTCTGCTGGTTATGTCAGGTTAGGTGGACGGCCATGTCGTGGTAGGTTTGAAGTTGTCGTGTATTCCTTCCATTTTTGGATGATGGATTGAACAGTACTCTGTGAGATATTCAGAGCTTGGGCTATTTTTTTTTTTTTTATACCCTAACGCTGCTTTACTCTTCTCCACAACTTTGGTCTCCGGTGATTTGTGACCTGTCGGGAGCTCCAGAGTTCATGTAGCACGCCAGAGGTCACAACTCAATACAAGTCTATGAGAGCCTCGTTCTGGCTCTCATAGAGATGCATTGAGATCTTGTGAAGTAACTTCTGACTTCCAGCTAGTGAAACGTTACGTTACGTGTACAAGATGGCTCTGCGGGACCATAGCAGTGTTAGTAAAAGGTGAAGAAGCCTCGTTGTAACTATATAATAATAATAATATTTATTCATTTATATAGCGCTGTTAATTCCACAGCGCTTTACATACATTTGGCAACACTCTCCCCATTGGGGCTCACAATCTAAATTCCCTATCAGTATGTTTTTGGAGTGTGGGAGGAAACCGTAGGAAACCCACGCAAACACGGGGAGAACATACAAACTCCTTGCAGATGTTGTCCTTGGTGGCAATTGAACCCAGGACCCCAGCGCTGCAAGACTGCAGTGCTAACCACTGAGCCACCACTAGACTGCAGTGCTAACCACTGAGCCACTGTGCTGCCCATGACAGGGGACTTACATTTAAAGCACTACTCCAGCGCTGAAAAAAAAGAGGTGATTTAAGTTTGTGGGTGTAACAAGAACAAAAAATAAAAATGTGAAAAAGTTCACAAGGTATGAATACTTTTTCAAGGCACTGCATTTGACAAGAAATTTCACGTATTGCGTTCCAGAAGAAACAAATTTGAATACAGTGGTACCTCGCTTACCGAGTAACCCACTTAACGAGAATTTCGCTTAACAAGCAAAGCTTTCTGTAAATTTGTAACCCGCTTTACGAGAAAGCTTTGCTGTACGAGCAAAATCCTCACCGCACACACTTCCGGTTCTGTACATCCACCGCGCTCTGACCCGCACGTGCAGTCCACACAAACACACACATGTACGCACAAACACACACATGTACGCACAAACACACACATGTACGCACAAACACACACATGTACGCACAAACACACACATGTACGCACAAACACACACAAACAAATACGCACGCACATACAGTATTTTGCTCACCTTACCTTCTGTTCCACCGGCGGTCTCATTGTTCTTGTAGTTCCCGGGTATATTGCGACATCCTCGCGGCGAACTACAAGACCCAGGAGGCCTGCGATGGAATGGAAGGTAAGGTGAGCATATAATATAACATAATATGTTTACCTTTCGGTTCATCGCTGGCCTCCTGGGTCCTGTAGTGCGCCGCTCCGCTCCAGTCCACGCTGTGTATCTGCATCCATAGCGACGAGGGAGGAACTTCCTGTCACCGCTAATGAAAGGCAGAGCGCTGGCCAATCAGAGGCAAGCGGCTCAGCCTTTGACATCAGCGCTCTGGCCGGGAAGTTCCTGCCTCGTCGTTATGGTAACGCGATACACAGCCCGGCCCCTTACCAGAGAACAGCAAGTCCCAGCAGACCGGCGATGGAACGGAAGGTAAGGTGAGCATATAATATGTGCGTGTTTGTACGTGTTTTGTGTGTGTTTGTGCATGTGTGGAATGATAGAATAGGGGACCAGGATGGGACATTTTAGAAGTTGTGGAATGAATCGTCTGCATTGCATTGTTTCCTATGGGAAATCTTGCTTTGCTGAACGAGTACCTTGATTAACAAGCACAGTCCCAGAACGGATTGTTCTCGTTAAGTAAGGTTCCACTGTATCTCAACAATGGAGTGACACAACACAAAAATGAAAAGAGTGACATAGTCAAGGGAGATAAGGAATTATTAAAAGGAATTTTTTTTATTTTTATATAGCACTAACATATTCCACAGGGCTTTATATACATCAGGAACACTGTCCCCATTGGGGCTCACAATCTAGAGTCCCTATCTGTATGTCTTTGGAGTGTGGGAGGAAACTGGAGAACCCGGAGGAAACCCACCCAAACACGGGGAGAACATACAAACTCCTTGCAGATGGTGTCCTTGGTGGGATTTGAACCCAGGACCCCAGCGCTGCAAGGCTGCAGTGCTAACCACTGAGCCACCGTGTTGCCCGTGGCTCATTATATGTTATATATTTGTCATGAACAGGCGGGGAAGTCACTCAGAAATCCGCAGCTGTTCACTGATTTGTTACACACGACTACTCTCTAGCACCCCCCTTGTCTGCAGGCCACTTTTGGTACTGCAGGACAATGCATAAGATGAGGCTGCTGAGCTAATAATGCCAAATATTGGAGGTCTCACAGCAAGGGTAAATGTATATATCACCGATTCCCGCTAATGGAAAATATATATATATATATATATATATATATATATATATAGATAGATAGATAGATAGATAGATAGATAGATAGATAGAGAGACATACACATATATATATAGATAGAGATATATATATATATATATATATATATATATATACACACACACAGCTCCCTACCATTAATGATAGCACTCCAATAATTCTATGCAATATGTTATATGCTCAGTATATGTTGTTATATTACATTATTTAATATTATATTATATAATATATTATTATAATATCAAAATAATGTGATCCCAGTCAAAAAAGGCTATTCTGATTAATCCACTGTAAAGGTTGTAATTTTTCTTGCTGCACATTTTTTCAATACAGTATGTTACTAATCTAAACAATTATTATCTTCAAATCTATAGATTTTCATTTAGGCACGTCCCACCTTAAAATCTTAGAATGTCATTGTTAGACAAAGGGCCTTTATATAGAAATGCACCAGAAGATCTTTATATTTCTATCTGAACTCGTATAAGAAAAACATTATTTAGTAATAATTGGATCCTCTTATATTCTGTTAGTCTATTCCAAATATTGCAGAATTATTCAGTGCATTGCTATATAATGTCCAATAGATGGCAGCATATCCCCAATCAGGATATACTGTAATTATCAGTGTCCTCATCAAGCAAAAAAAAAAACCCCTGCAACGGAAATGGATCAAAAATATTAATCATAATAATATTTATTCATTTATATAGCGCTTTATTCCACAGCGCTGTACATACATTGGCAACACTGTCCCCATTGGGGCTCTCAATCTAGATTCCCTATCTGTGGAGTGTGGGAAGAAACCCACGCAAACACGGGGAGAACATACATACTCGTTGCAGATGTTGTCCTTGGTGGGATTTGAACCCAGGACCCCAATGCTGCAAGCCTGCAGTGCTAACCACTGAGCCACCACAAGACTGTAGAGCTAACCACTGAGCCACCGTGCTGCCCATAAAAGTCATTTTTATCTTTTATCTTTGCCACTAATTATGCAGCTTTCTTTTATATACATATATATATATCAATTCAATTATAATTAAATTCATCTATGTTTATTACACAATCTATTTATCTATTCCAAAAACTGCAAGGTTGTTTGATGCACTATTTAGTACACTTCTGCATAAAGCCCAGTAGGTGGCAACATACCAATTACCCAATGAATAGCATATCAATTGCATACATCACTATCTCCACTGTTGTTACATAAATCATTCAGGTAGGTATAGCAGCAAGATAAATTAAGAAATCAATTTACCCATTGCAAAGTGTGGACCGCACAGACAGCTCCCCAACACGTGTTTCGCAACTCGCTTTCTCAAGGGGTGCAAATTTCAATAAAAATGGATATATATTTGATACCGACTCAGGTTTCTCTTGTTTATAATTGATAGGGAATTTAGATTGTGAGGTCCAATGGGGACAGTGATGATGTATATAAAGCACTATGGAATTAATAATTACTATATAATCAAACCACCAGGGGGGATACTTGGTGTCGGAGTTCCCGGGGCAGCTTTATGCATGTTCATTCCATCACTTCTACTGCGTATGCAAGGAGCAAAGCTCTTTAGGTTTGTGTCGCACATGTTCATTGCTACAATGGCCATGGAAACCCAAGTAAAGTATGTGATGTAAAGTATGGATGTTGCAGTTTGAAATTGGGAATGACAAGTGGACCTCATAAGAAGGTCGCGGAGAGCAATTGATCAGTGACTTGAATAGAAAGCAACACCATTCACCCACAAAATAATATCCCTAGATCAGTGGTCCTTCGCCTTTCTGACTTTGCGAGCCACAGTCATCTATTAGAGAGGGTCACGAGCCACTTATAGGCTCTCGAGCCACATGTGGCTCCCGACCCATAGGTTGGAAACCCCTGCCCTAGAGTATGGCCAGATTTAGTGTCTACCTGTTCTTTAAGCTCCCAAAAAGCACTGGAGGTTGGGAAAAAACAAAGCAGCAGAACTTGAACCTTAGCTTTCTATGTGACAAAAACATTATATACAGTGGAACCTTGGATTACGAGCATAATTGGTTCCGGGAGTGCGCTTTTAAACCAAGTTACTCTTATATCAAAGCGAGTTTTCCCATAGGAAATAATTGAAACAGATAATTCGTTCCACAATCCAAAAATATTTACTGTATTTATACAAACTTATTACAGTAATACAAAATAATGTCCTGTATTCATATAAAATTATTACAGGACACTAATACAATATACTGTACAGTGCAGTAAAAGCATATAAAACAAATTAAACTGTATGTTAGCCTACAATAGCACTGTTGGTGTGCGAGGGGTACAGTACAAGTGCTGTACTAGTTATCAATAAGTACAATACTGGATCCATAAATGCAAATTGATAGATATGCTATATAGTATATACTGTACTGTACAATGGTATACTGTATACAGTACATACGTACAGAAAGTTACCTCCAGAGCGGGTCAGAACGCGGTGAAAGGACAGAACCGGACGTGTAAATGGTGGGAATTTGCTCTTATTGCAAAGCATTGCTCTTAAACCAAGTTACACATTTTTAGAAACCTTTGCTTGTTTTGCAAAACGCTCTTAAACCAAGGTTCCACTGTAATTGGAAAGTAGAACAAGATAAGAAAAGCAAAAATATCCAATATTCTACGTAGGATCCAACTGCTGAACGCTCCACATTGTGTGTGCAAGAATAGAGTCTCCCTTTAAGGAATAGAACACACATTATGGATCTTGTTACCAAACATTCCGTAGTACGGATAAAGGTATAAGACGGAGATCTGGGCCTGACCTTGCAGTATTCTGGATCCAGATATAATATTCCTGCAGTGAAGTTTAAAAGGATCTATATATTGCGTATCACCGGGATCGCAGTGTATGTAAGTCCATGGGATACGGCTGCAGCAAAATGGACTGAGCACATGTCTAATTTACATCAACGCAATTTTTCAAACAATTTTGGAACAAAATTGGGGTTAGGAAGTTAGAAAGGTTCAAAGTTCATCACCAATTTCCCATTTTTTCAACAAAAGTTACAAAAACATTTTTTTTTTTAGGGATGACATCAGCTTTGAAGTTACTTCGAGTGGCCGAAAGTGACCGAAAATACTCATTCTAAAAACTGCACACCTCAAAACACTCAAAATCACATTCAAGATGTTTATTAACCCTTCAGGTGCTTCACAGGAACTAAAGCGATATGAAATGAAAAATAAAAAAAAAAAGATAATTTTACCTAAAAATGTTGCTTTAGCCCCAGTTTAATCACTTTTAGGCTATGTGCGCACTGGGAAATGGAATTTTCTTGAGAAAATTCCGCATCCCCTCAAAGATTACCGCACCCGCGGTAAAAAACCGCGGGAAACCGCACCCGAAAACCGCATGCGGTTTGCCGCGGTTTGCTGCGGTTTTACCGCGGTATTATTCGCGGTATTGCCGCGGTTTTGCCGCGTGTGGGTTGGGATGTGCTTTATTGCATTCAATGCAATAAAGCACATTGAAAAAAAAAAAAGTCATTTAATTCTGAGATAGTAGATAGACAGAAGAATAGATAGAGGGATAGATAGATAGACAGACAGATAGAGGGATAGATAGAGGACAGATCACTGCATTTCCCACGGTCGGCAGTGAGTTCACATTACCGGCCGTGGGAAATGACCGGTAATTACCTCTGCTGTCTGCTGCATTCAGCCTGTGTCTGTGACAGTCGCGGCTGGATGTCAGCAGTGCAGGACGCCGGAGCCGGAGCTGTGGATTATGTCGGAGCTGTGGATTACGCCGGAGCTTTGTTTGGGGGGGGTTAATAAAATGGTGAACGAGGCTTGTTTGTTTTATTTAAAATAAAGGATTTTTCGGTGTCTGTGTTTTATTCACTTTACTTACGGGTTGATCATGTCAGCTGTCACATAGACGCTGCCATGATCAAGCCTGGAGTTAATGGCGGTGGTCCCCCACCATCATTAACTCCTTGTATTACCTTGCCACCACTGCTACACGGTGGCAAGAAGAGCCGGGGACACGCCGGTCCTGCCGCATAATGCATGCGACAGTGCCGGGGCAGCTGCGGCTGATATTCTTGGCTGCGGGAGGTGGGAGTGAGGCGGGGGACATTATCCCTGCCCCTCTCCCTCCCCAGCCTGAGAATACCGGCCCGCCGCTGTGTGCTTACCTCGGCTGGACGGTAAATATGCAGCGGAGCCCTCGTTCTTTTTTTCCTATATTTCCGTTTTCTTTCTATGTGTGTTCTATGTGTGTTCTATGTGTCTGTGTCTGTGATGTCTGTGTGTGTGTGATGTGTGTGATTACTCTCTGCACGGCTTCCTCTTCCTGTAATGACATCACTTCCCTGCAAAACCGCAGACAAGCGATGCACATTACCGGAGGTAAACCGCGAAATACCGCAGGGAATAACGCAGGAAAACGCGGTGAACCACACAGAATTTGCTGCCTGCGTTATTCCCTGCGGGATTTCATGATTAACATTGAGTCAATGGAGTGAAATCCCGCAGCGATGTGCGGAAAAGAAGTGACATGCACTTGTTTTTGCTGCGGGAATCCCGCAGCAAAACATGCAGCTGTCAAATTCCGCCCAGTGCGCACAGGATTTTTTTTCTCCATAGGATTTGCTGGTGATTCACTGCAGAGACGTTATGAACATTTTCTGCTGCGAAACATGCAGCAAATCCGCGGAAAATCCGCGGCAAAATCCGGTAAGTGCGCACATAGCCTTAGAAGAAATAATACAACAAAACGGACCCCTAAATTTCTTACCCAGTTTCTTCTGAGCGCGCCAATACCCCACATGTGGATAAAAACCTCTGTTTGGACAAATAGGAGGGCTCAGAGGAGAAGGAGCAATATTTAAATTTTGGAACACAAATTTGGATGATAAAGACTGCGGGTACCATGTTCCATTTGCAGGGCCCCTAAGGTACCTAAACAGCAGAAACCCCCAACAACTGACCCCATTTTGGAAACTAGACCCATCAAGGATTTTATCTAGGGGTATACTGAGATTTTTTAACCCACAGGTGCTTCACAGAATTTGATAACATTAAGCCGTCATATTGAAAATTTTAATTTGTTTTCACAAAAATGTTGCTTTAGCACAAAATGTCTCACTTTTTCAAGAGGTAATGCCAAAAAGTTGACCTCAAGGTTTATTACCCACTTTCTTATGAGCGCGGTGATATCCCACATGTAGTCAGAAAGTTCTGTTTGTACAAATAGGAAGGCTCAGAACAGAAGGAGCAATATTACAATTTTACAAAGCAAATTTGTCTGACAAAGATTGCGGGCACCATGACTGGAACCCTCAAGGAATTTATCTAGATATTTTGTGAGCATCTTGAATCCCCAGGTGCTTCACAGAAGTTTATGTGACGCCCCTGCACTAGTCAGGTCGTCACACGGTTCTGCACGCTCTTTATCTCCCAGTGCAGGACTCAACCCCCATGGTTCTGGGTCCCTATTTTGCAGTACTGCCTCCACCAGCATCTACAAATCCTAATCACACCCCACACCACACCTTGTCAGGCACACCAGTGGGCTGCTAAGCTGAAATAGGGCTACCCACCTAGGGGTCATGCAGGGAGGTGGGAGGTGACAAGTCAGAACAGTGGTAGCCTATGAGCTGTGAGGTGCTCATGAAACGCCCACGCCGGGGATTGCAGGGCTCGCACGGTCACCGGGCCGGTGGTATTCGGGGTCAGGCTGTGAGTGGCCCGACCCGGCTTCCGTGACCCCCGGCGGGTTTCAATAAAAAGGAAAGTCTGACTGTCAGTCCGGTATTACAAGGGGGACGGAAGGAGGGTAACGGGGTCCCTGGGGGGGGGGCTTGCCATCGCTCTTCCCCAGGAAACGGTACGGGACGGGGACGGGGGTGCTTGCAGCGCCACCCGTGGTTTGCGGCCAGGTGTTAAGCCGCCGCTGCGCGGTCTCTCTCCGGGGCAGGTGTTACGGGCAGCCGGATGGAATCGCTCCCCACGGGTGGAGCAGGGGAGCCCCGGGAGGTTAATGAGACCCAGGGCAACAGTCCTCAGGGACACTGGGGGCACAAGGCGGCGGCATTACTCACAGCAGTCACGGTGTGCGGTTCCAGTTGTTCTTTATTTAAAGTCCGTTTCACATCGCACCCGGGTGCTGGTCCTCGCCACCTGTAGCCTTTGGTCGGTCCCGGGCAGGTAGGAGGAAGGGGTGTCCGGTGAGGTGTTCTGGGGGTCTCTCCCTTTCGGTGCGTTAGTGCCGTCCCCGTGGCATAGAGCATCTTGGGAACTCGCCGCCTCTCTGTCTCTCTCCTCCCCGGTAGCGGACCTAACACAACCGCCACCGGGTACAACTTGCTCCAGGGAACCCCAGTCCTCAGCTCCATTCCCCTCCTCTAGGTGTTATCAGCCCTGGTCTCGTGGCATCTCCTCAACAGGAGCAGTTCTCTGGACGTCTGCTCTCCCTTGCAGCCTCTGACGTTCTGCCCAAAACGTCTGTGTGCTCTGCACTAAACTCACACCTTCAGGCCCCCCTCCCCTTGGTTGTCATGGGGACCTGCCTGTGTCCAGCCACCTGCTCATTAAGGAGACAGGATGATTCATGGACTCAGAACAAACTTCATGTTGCAAATGCTGTTAACTCTTTCCTGCCAGTGTGATGTTAGTGTGTGTTGTGGGGACCCTTCTTCCTCCTGCCCGGGAAAAATGGGGTAACATTTAATACCCTGTAACGACCCGTTTACAGGGGCGTTACACTCGGAGAAAGCAGGGAGTTGGAGCTCCCAGGGGAGAAGCAGATTAGGTCACAGACGGTGGTCTGGAACCGGAGGAGTCGGAGACCCGCTCGTGGGCCTATATGGATTGTTCCCACGAAGTTTAGAGATCGGGGACACTAGCGCAATGAGGGGAATAGGGTTTTCCAAGCAAGGCAGTCCACGGAAATCCCAAGCATGAGCTCCTGAAAGCAAGCTCCTCTGCTACTCTTAGTAGGGAGTGGGGCCCAGAAATCTCCAAGCTGACGGGCCACCTGGACACTCTAAAATACTGTGCCCGAAGGCAGGCCACAGACCACCAGGCAGTGCTGCAGGGGACGGGACCCGGGCGAGCTCTCCTAGGAGGGCAGCGGCACCCAGAGACTTGGTTTACCACGTTGTCAGCATCTGCTTTCCTTCTGAGGGAGTACCTGATTAACCCCTGCAATCGGCGAGCCTGCACTCCCCCTGCATTCCATCCTATCATCCAGGGTCCCGGGGCCTTTCCCTACACGTGGAGGGTAACCTCATCTAGCTGCCCCACTCCATCACCCCGGGTACTCCCAACGGCAGCGACGGTACTCCCTATTACCGCACACCATGGGTGGCGTCACGAACAAACTCCCCTGTAAATAACCCCCCATCACGTTTCGGCGTGACCCCGAGCCCCCGGGTCCGGAGACCCTTGAGCCACGAGTAGTGACACCCAGATCCAAGCGGTCCGACCGCTTCTGGGGCGGGACTTGTCCGAGACATTTATAACGTTGAGTCGTGAAAATAAAAAAAAAATACATTTTTACCATGAAATTGTTACTTCAACCAGATAGTTTTTTTTAACATGAGTAACAGGAGAAAATGCACATTACAATTTACTGTGAAATTTCTCCTCAGTACGCTGATACCTCATATGTGGTGGAAATCAACTGTTTGGGTGGACAGCAGGGCTCGTAAGGGAAGGAGCGCCATTTGAATTTTTGAAAGCAAAATTAGCTTGAATTATAATTGGACGCCATGTCGCATTTGGAGATCCACTGACGTGCCTTAATAGTGGAGCACCCCCACAAGTGACATAATTGTGGAAACTAGACTCCTCAAGAAATTTATCTAATGTTTGGTGAGCACCTTTAACTCCCGGGGACTTTACAGAATTTTATAACTTTGAGCCGTGAAAATAAATAAAAAAAACATTTTTACCACAAAATTGTTACTTCAACCAAATAGCTTTTTTCACAAGGGTAACAGGAAAAAAATGCACCATACAATTTATTGTGCAATTTCTCCTGAGTACATCAATACGTCATATGTGATGGAAATCAACTGTTTGGGCATACGGCAGGGCTTGGAAGGGAAGGAGTGCAATTTGACTGCAAAATTGTCTGGAATCATTAGCTGACACCATGTCGCGTTTGGAGAGCCCCTGAAGTGCCTAAACAGTGGAGCTCCCCCACATGTGACCACACTATGGAAAGTAGACCCTTTAAGGATTTTATTCAGGGGTATAGTAAGCATTTTGACCCCACAGGTACTTACTTCCTATTATTTGATAACATTAGATCGTCCTATTAAAAAGTTTCATTTTTTTCACAAAAATGTTCCTTTAGCACCAAATTTCTCAGTTTTTCAATTGGCAACACCAAAAAGTAAAACCCACAGTTTGTTATCCAATTTCTTATGAGCGCAGTGATACCCACATGTGGTAAAAGACCTCTCTTTGGACAAACAGGAGGGCTCAGAATGGAAGAAGCACCATTTGAATTTTGGAAAAGGTGGAATAAATTGCGGGTAACATCTTGCATTTGCAGGACCCCTATACAGCAGAAATACCCCACAAGTGACCCCATATTTGAAATGAGACCCCTCAGAGATTTTATTCAGGGGTATAGTGAGCATTTTGAATGCCCAGGTAAAAATGTTGCTGTAGTGCTGTTAGGACCAGGATGACGGGTAGGCCCAGGAGGTGGATCCACTGGACTGAGCACCCCACCGAGGGCAAGGTGCCCGGTAGCCGAAGCACTACGGGTAGCAGGACAGTCCGTTCAGAGGAGTGGGTGTAGAAGTCCCTGGGACCACGGAGTCTCTGAAGGTAGTCCGGGTGACGGAGCGCAGGTTCGGAGGCCGAGATGATGTCAGGCAGCGTCCGAAACCAGCGGAACGGGGAGGTCGGTCAGATCAGAGACGGTAGGAATTGAGAAGATGGCGGACAGTCCGTTCAGGGTTCTGGAGCCGTCAGGACCGGTTGGCGAGACAGGAGCGGCTCTACAAGAGAGATAGGTAAGTACGAGACAATGGCACAGGGAGACCTGACTCCTAGCTTAGCAAACACGAAGAACAGGCCCCGCCCACTTGGAAAGGAACCCTCTATATACCCTGTACCTGCATCTTCAATATCCTGTTGGAGGACGCTGGCCCTTTAAGAAAAGGTCAATGACCGCGCGCGCGCCCTAATGCGCATGCGCGAGGCCCAGGTGCCAGAAGCCAGAGCAGGATGCGGTGTGCAGGAGGCAGGAGTGCCGAGCCGGCTCAGGACAGCAGACGGGCGCCGGGACCGGGGACCGGGTTGCCTGGAGGACGCAGGTGAGGGAGCATGGAGGCTGAGGAGCGGGGGACCGGGGAGCGTGGCACGGGAGCGGGGAAGCGAGGTCCGGGAGCAGGGGAGCGTGGCAGAGGAGCCGGAGAGCGTGGCAGGGGAGCCGGGGAGCGTGGCAGGAGAACCGGGGAGCGTGGCACGGGCACCGGGGAGCGTGGCACGGGCACCGGAGAGCGTGACAGTACCCCTCCCCCATGCCCCCTCCCCACAACCGGGACAGGAAGGCACGTATCAGAGGAGTACCCACATTCTCCCGGGGTTCCCATGACCTATCCTCAGGACCATACACAGCCCAGTCCACCAGGAAGAACTGGCGGCCCCGCACGGTTTTCATGGCCACGATATCCCTTACCGCATAGATGTCATCGTCAGCAATAGGAGGAGGAGCAGAACTAGCAGCAGCAGAGAAGGGACCAAGGACAACCGGCTTGAGCAGGGAGACGTGGAAGGAGTTGGGTATCCTCATCGTGGCCAGCAGCTGCAGCTTGTAGGAGACCTCATTTATTTTGCCGATGACTTTAAACGGCCCGATGTAGCGAGGATCCAGCTTGTATGATGGTAACTTCAATCGGACATATTTGGAAGCAAGCCAGACCAGATCTCCTGGAGAGAAACACGGAGGATCCAGACGCCTTTTGTCTGCGTGTCTCTTCATCCGCAGGGAAGCACGTCCAAGGGACGTCTTGACAGAGTCCCAAATCGTTGAAAAGTCACGGACTACGGTATCAGCAGCAGGGACATCCGAGGAAGAAGATACAGGCAATGGGACGGAAGGCTGAAGTCCGTAAACGACATGGAAGGGAGAGCTGGAGGAGGACTCACTGACGTGGTGGTTATGGGAGAATTCAGCCCAAGGAAGAAGCGTGGACCAGTCGTCGTGATGGGCGTTAACGTAGTGAAGTAAGAAGGAGGTCAGGATCTGATTGACTCGTTCCACTTGGCCATTCGACTGAGGATGGTAGGCCGAAGAAAAGTCCAGAGTCACTCCCAGATGTTTGCAGAGAGCCCTCCAGAAGCGGGAGGTAAACTGAGTTCCTCTGTCGGACACAATGTGTGAGGGAAAGCCATGCAGCCGGAAGATGTGCTGTATGTAGGCGTCAGCGAGTTCCTGGGCAGAGGGGAGTCCAGCCATAGGGATGAAATGAGCCATTTTGGAGAAACGGTCCACCACGACCCATATGACTGTGTGTCCGGAGGACAAGGGCAAGTCTGTAATAAAGTCCATTGCAATGTGTTGCCACGGAACGGAGGGAATTGGCAGCGGCAGAAGACGACCATATGGCAGGTGTTTGGGCGTCTTGTTCCGGGCACAAGAGGAGCAGGCTGAGACAAAGGACGCGACGTCCGTGCGAAGGGATGGCCACCAATAGTGACGTACAATTGTACTCCATGTTCTCTTCTGACCAGCATGGCCGGCTATTTTCGAGGCATGGCCCCAGTGCAACAATTTTTGTCTGTCAGTTTCAGAGACATAGGTCTTCCCGGGCGGTATCTGGGCCAGAGTGACAGGAGCCACCGGAATGATTTTACTTGGGCAGATGATGGGCTGGGATGTCTCCTCCTCCTGTTCCATGGGCACGAATTACCTGGACAAGGCATCTGCACGCACATTCTTATCCGCGGGCCGAAAATGGAGCTGAAAATCGAACCTGACAAAGAACAAGGACCACCTGGCTTGTCGTGGGTTCAGTCGCTGAGCAGACCGCAGGTATTCCAGGTTCTTGTGGTCCGTGTAAATGATCACGGGGTACACTGCTCCCTCCAGAAGGTAGCGCCATTCCTCCAGAGCCAGTTTGACTGCTAATAGCTCTCGGTCACCGATGGTATAGTTGCGTTCAGACGCTGAGAAGCTCTTTGTGATCCTGTTACCCCTTCACCCACGGTATGTAGCATCTGCCTCCCTGTTGTCACTAACCATACTTACCATCTGTGCTCCTTCTCCCTCCTTCCCTTACTCTTCCTCCTCCGTTCCTTTTGTCTTTTCCTTTTTTCCCTTTTCCCACTTTTCCCTCCCTCTGTTTCTCTCCTCTTTCTCTCCCCCTTCTCTTTCCCTCTTCTCTTTTTTTTCTTTCCCTCTCTTTCTCTTCCTCTTTCCCTCCCTCTCTTTCCTTCTCTTTCTTTTCCTCTCCCTCCCTTTCTCTCCCTCCTTTTCTCTCCCTCTCCCTATCTCTTTCTATTTTCTCTCCCTCTCTCTCTCTTTTCTTCTCTCTCCCTCTCTCTCCCTCACTCTCTCTCTCTTTCCTCTTCTCTCCTTCCTTTTTTCTCTTTTTCTCCCTTTCTCTCCCTCTCTTTCTCTCCTCCTCTTTCTCTCCCTCTTTTTCTCCTTTTCCTTCTCACTCTCTCTCTCTCCTTCTTTCCTTCTCTTTTCTCTCCCTCTCCTTCTTTCCTTCTCTTTTCTCTCCCTCTCCTTCTTTCCTTCTCTTTCTCTTCCCCTTTCTCTCTCTTTCTCTCTCTCTTTCTCTCTCTCTCTCTTTCTCTCTCTCTCTCTTTCTCTCTCTCTTTCTCTCTTTCTCTCTATCTCTCTTTCTCTCTCTCTTTCTCTCTCTTTTCGTTTCTCTCTCTCCACTCACCTTGGTATTGATACCAGCTCCGGCTGTTTGATTTGAATATTAGCTTGGGCTGTCTGCCTTTACCTGTATCACCTGACCATTATTATCTCCTATGGTACGCAAGTTTGTTATCATACCTGTACTAATTATCTCTCTCTCCATGTGATTAAGAGCATACTCTGCAAAAACGTGTGGAACCTTGCCATTATTTGCAAACCCCCGGTTGTCCTCCGAGACCCGTGGTTCCTTACTCTGACCAGTGATGTACGTTCCGCAGTATATCTTCATGTATATTTGTATTATTCTGTACATAATCTGTGTATCACCTGTATATAATGCACTCGTTATTGTTATTGTCTTCACACCTTTTCAGGCAACAACCTTGAGAAAGGCTCTATGCCGAAACGTTGGTGCTGTTGCTCTGGTTAGGTTCCTTTTGCAGTGTATTAGTCAATAAATTCACTTTTGCATAATTCCCCCCTTGTCTTCATTTTGAGTGCTGGGATTCTTTTTACTATATGATTCTTTATCCCCTAAGCACCTTTAGTGTATGTGGTGAAGCCTGTAATTTCTATATATTGATATTACTACTATTTTTCCAGTGCTCCCACTGTACCATCTAGTCCCATGTCGGCTCCTGTTCTCTCCTTTAATGATGAGCAAGCCGCTAGTATCCTTGCCAAGGTGACCACAAGGACTCAGTTCCTCACCATCCCCTCAGACGAGATCCGCACACGCGATTTCCTGAGGGAGACCAAGAGGAACACAGCCCTTGAACTTCACGCAGCCACTTTGGCTGAATATTTCAAAACCCAGAGAATCCCGAGGGGGCTCAGGGTCTCATTACGGCCCACGCTGTTCTCAGACAACTCTGAGTACTGCAAGTCATTTGAGAGCATTCTTAACAAATGTTCTTTTGACATTATACTTCTTACAATTGACTACCTGCAAAAGGAACTCATCAGTATTGACGCTAATATCAAGAATATAGAGACACAACTCTCCCAGACTCTGAACGCTACGGCCCTAGAAGAGCTCAAGACCAAGTGTAACTCTACTGTGTCTGAATACAGAGACACTCTTCAGATCCGCAAACGTGACAAATTCTTGCGGGACCAAGAAGATTATCTCAAGAACCACGTATACCGATGGCAATCATCAGCTCCGTCTCGCAATTTTCGCCGTGGCGGCGGTTTCTCTTCTGGGTCCGACAGCTACCACTTCTCTACAGATTCCCAGTCTTTTTTAGGTCCGAGACGTCCCGGAAAAAACAGACGAGGAAGGGGCGGAAACACCGGGGGACGCCCAGACAGAGTCACAACTCGCTCCCAGGTAGGGACAACATTGTGTACAACATATCCAGCCAGACCCTGTCCCCCCTTGAGACCCAGGTCCTACAGAAGGGACTCTCCTTTTGTCCCACCCCCTCCTTCAGCACCTTTAATCTAGAATATGACCTTAACAGATTATTTAGAAATCTTCGCCTGAAAGCACACTTTGCTACTGGTACTCCCGAGTTCAGCCAACCATCCTCTGCATCCGTTACTTCGTCACCCCCTAGTGGGTTTACACTTAAGGGTCTCAACCTCAGGACTCCCAGCAATTACCAACCCCCATGCTGCTACCACCCAGTTGAGACCTTCATCAGCCTAGTCTCAAGGGATGTTCAGGCTATCACTACGGACATTAGCAGGGGGCACTACCACCTCAGTAACAACATGACCCCTGATGAGCGCAGGGCCCTGACTTCACTGAAAAATCATAAGAACATTGTCATCAAGCCAGCCGACAAAGGCGGGGCGATCGTGGTACTAGATAGAATCTACTACATGGATGAAATCCGCCAGCAACTTAGCGACACCAATACTTACTGTCCATTACCCCATGATCCCACGTCCCGCATTTCCACTCTGATACGGGAAAAGGTGCAACATTACAAACAAAATGCCATCATTGACGACAAATTGAGTGAGTTTTTGACTAATAACCATCCCATCACCCCGGTGTTCTATACCCTGCCCAAGATCCATAAAAATTTGACCTCTCCACCCGGCCGTCCCATCGTCGCATCCACCGACTCGCTACTCTCACCTATCTCTATGACCCTTGAAAAAATACTAACTCCGCATATTTCTAAAATTCCCTCATATTTGAAAGATACTAACCATTTCCTCTCCATTCTAAGATGCATTTCCAGTGTCCCGGATAACTGCCTACTCGCCACTCTAGATGTTTCCAGTTTGTATACGAGTATAGGCCATCATGAAGGCATCCTTGCAGTTGACAGGTTCCTCGAGACTCACACTGACCTTCCCACCTCCAAAAAGGAGTTCTGTCTTGACATGCTCGAGGTGGTCCTTACCCAGAATTTCTTCCTTTTCGAGGATCAGTTTTTTCTGCAATGTAGGGGGACCGCGATGGGATCTAACGTTGCGCCCCCCTACGCTAACATTTTCATGGACCACTTCGAGCACTGCCATATCTATCCCCATCCACTATTTGACAGCCATGTGACACTATGGAAACGCTATATTGATGACATCTTTATGATCTGGACCGGCGACGTTGTATCACTTAACTCCTTCTTCACTGACATCAATAGTGCCACTGACAATATCTCATTAACCCTCCATCATAGTGATCACTCCATCAACTTCCTCGACACTACGGTAATCATCAACCCCGACCATACCCTCTCGACAGACTTGTACACAAAGCCGACTGACAGAAACAGTCTTCTCTTACATTCCAGCTGCCACCCACGGCACATCAAAAAATCTTTGCCCCACTCTCAGCATTGCCGTGTTGACCGGATCGTTTCAGATCCACCTACTAGGGTCAAACGCCATACTGACATGGATAATAAATTTTTAGCCAGGGGCTACCCGCCATATGTGAGACCCCCACCCTCTCTTTCTGCTCCCAACCCACAATGTAAGAACAGGGTCCCCTTTGTGAGTACATATCACCCGTTCAGTCCCCTTATTAATGGTGTCATCTTTAAACATTGGCCTCTACTCCATCAAGCCTATCCTTCCATTTCGGAATTTGATTCTCGACCACTCATTTGCCACAAGCGGCCCCACAACCTGAGGGACAGCCTTGTCAGGGCTGACATTGGTCCCTCCAAGCCACCTGCCAGACAGATCTTCCTCTCGTGCCAACGTAAGGGGACTTTTCCATGCCTGCATTGTCTCCAATGTTCACACATCATCAAGGGTGATTTTTTCACACACCCACGTACCGGTAAAAAATTCCCGATCCGTGGATATTTCACCTGCGAATCTAACTTTGTCGTCTATCTGATTAAGTGCCCCTGCGGACTCGGATATGTTGGTGAGACCACCCAACATATCCGGGACCGCATTAATAAGCACAAATCCACCATCCGCTGTAAACAGACCACCTTACCCATCCCAGCCCACTTTATTGCCGCAGGCCACACCATACCACAGCTCAGATTCCAAGTACTCGAGCATGTTGACCAACCCCGCCGCGGTGGCAACCGCATCAAAACATTCAGAGAACGCGAGGCGTTCTGGATTCATACTCTCCAGACTCTAGAGCCACTAGGGCTCAATAGGGAATATGAGGTCCCCCGCTAACACACTTATGGGTTGTACTCTTACATGTCCTCTTTATTGTAATTTGTGACATTATACTGCCAGGTTTTCATTTTGTCAGTTATTCCCCTTTTTTCTTCCTCGTGTCCCATGTAACTATGGACTTATACTTCCTTCACTTGTTTTGCTTAATGATACATATCTAACCTTTTATCCCTTATATGTCTCCTGCTAACCTTTGTTATTTACCCCCTGTCTTTTTTCCAGATATCGCACAACTGATCCTCTCCCATCCCTCACCTCCATCCAGTGGCACATTCCCATTCACGCTCTGCAGCAGGTAAATCACGGATACAATGCTCATTCAGCGTACCGCCCTTGCACCCACCCCCTGGCCGCCCCATTGTCACGTGCTAATGCACGTCACTGACATGTGCACTCTGTGCGTTCCACATGTGCGTTCCACCGCACGTTACCGGATGTGACGCGCCTCCTATCACACCACTGACTTCCTTATAATGGCGCCGCCCGGAAGCCGTCTTCACGCCGCTGCAGCCTCTCTCCCTGCCACTGATGCCAGTCCCGGATCTCCACTGCAGGTAGCGCTGCTGTCCTGCACTCTCCAACCACCACCGATTTTGGGATTACCCCTTTTCACCATGCTGCTTTGTCTTCCAGGCGTCCTCTCACCTCACATTGTGATCCTGTCACCCCTTCACCCACGGTATGTAGCATCTGCCTCCCTGTTGTCACTAACCATACTTACCATCTGTGCTCCTTCTCCCTCCTTCCCTTACTCTTCCTCCTCCGTTCCTTTTGTCTTTTCCTTTTTTCCCTTTTCCCACTTTTCCCTCCCTCTGTTTCTCTCCTCTTTCTCTCCCCCTTCTCTTTCCCTCTTCTCTTTTTTTTCTTTCCCTCTCTTTCTCTTCCTCTTTCCCTCCCTCTCTTTCCCTCCCTTTCTTTTCCTCTCTCTCTCTTTCCTTCTCTTTCTTTTCCTCTCCCTCCCTTTCTCTCCCTCTCTTTCTCTCCCTATCTCTTTTTATTTTCTCTCCCTCTCTCTCTTTCCTTCTCTCTCCCTCACTCTCTCTCTCTTTCCTCTTCTCTCCTTCCTTTTTTCTCTTTTTCTCCCTTTCTCTCCCTCTCTTTCTCTCCTCCTCTTTCTCTCCCTCTCTTTTTCTCCCTTTCCTTCTCTCTCTCTCTCTTCTTCTTTCCTTCTCTTTTCTCTCCCTCTCCTTCTTTCCTTCTCTTTTCTCTCCCTCTCCTTTCATTCTCTTTCTCTTCCCCTTTCTCTCTCTTTCTCTCTCTCTCTTTCTCTCTCTCTTTCTCTCTCTCTTTCTCTCTCTTTCTCTCTCTCTCTCTTTCTCTCTCCCTCTCTCTATCTCTCATTCTCTCGCTCTCTCTTTCTCTCTCTTTTCATTTCTCTCTCTCTCCACTCACCTTGGTATTGATACCAGCTCCGGCTGTTTGATTTGAATATCAGCTTCGGCTGTCTGCCTTTACCTGTATCACCTGACCATTATTATCTCCTATGGTACGCAAGTTTGTTATCATACCTCTACTAATTATCTCTCTCTCCATGTGATTAAGAGCATACTCTGCAAAAACGTGTGGAACCTTGCCATTATTTGCAAACCCCCGGTTGTCCTCCGAGACCCGTGGTTCCTTACTCTGACCAGTTATGTACGTTCCGCAGTATATCTTCATGTATATTTGTATTATTCTGTACATAATCTGTGTATCACCTGTATATAATGCATTCATTATTGTTATTGTCTTCACACCTTTTCAGGCAACAACCTTGAGAAAGGCTCTATGCCGAAACGTTGGTGCTGTTGCTCTGGTTAGGTTCCTTTTGCAGTGTATTAGTCAATAAATTCACTTTTGCATAATTCCCCCCTTGTCTTCATTTTGAGTGCGGGGACAAAGGATATATCCGTCCTCGAGGTGGTGTGGTTCCCGGGAGTAGGTCGATGGCACAGTCGTAAGGATGATGTGGCAGCAGTACCTCTGACTCCTTTTTATCAAAGACGTCCGCGAAGGACCAATAGGCCGAAGGCAGTCCTGGTAGGGACTCCGGGACCGGAGGTCGTCGGATGGGCTGTATGGACCTCAAGCAGTTCTCGTGGCAAGAGGGGCCCCATCGGGTAATTTCGCCAGCACGCCAGCTGCCCGACGGTTCGTGTGTCCGTAACCAGGGGAGTCCAGCAGGATTTGATGAGACATATGCGGGAGGACGTAGAAGGTGATTTTCTCAGTGTGCAGGGCACCGATGCGTAGTACTACAGGCTTAGTGATCCAAGAGATGGTGTCAGAGAGGGGTCTCCCGTCTACAGAGGCAATCACGAGGGGTTTGTCGAGTGGAGTAACAGGCACCTGGTACTTGTCCACCGTGGACTGCTGGATGAAATTGCCTGCTGCCCCGGAATCGAGGTACGCTTCCGCCGTGAACCGCGTCTCTCCTGCTGTCACTTGAACCGTCCACGTAACCGGGTCTGAGAGAGTCCCAGTACCTAGGGTGGCCTCTCCTACCAGCCCTAGGCTTTGGAGTTTCCCGGCCTCTCTGGACAGGAACGTAGCAGGTGTGTGCCCTCTCCGCAGTAGAAGCAGAGGCCCTTGGCGAGCCGTTCTGCTCGGCGTTGTTCGGACTGCCGCAAACGGTCAATCTGCATGGGCTCGTGGACAGAGACACCAGACGACACCGACTGAAGTACGGCGGACTTCTGCAGAGGAGAGGAATGCCGTATCGGACGTCTCTCGCGGGACACCTCTGTGGATCGTTCCTGGAATCTGAGGTCCACGCGGGTGGCTAGTGCGATCAGGGAATCCAGGGTGGAAGGAACATCGCGGCCGACCAGCTCGTCCTTAATTCGACCGGAGAGTCCTTCCCAGAAGGCGGCGGTTAGGGCCTCATTATTCCACCCTAATTCAGAGGCCAAGGTGCGAAAGCGGATGGCGTATTGACCCACCGTCAAGGTCCCCTGGCGTAGTTTGAGGAGTGATGAGGCGGACGCGGCGGCACGTCCGGGTTCATCAAAGGTGGTTCTAAACGCCTGCAGGAACTCCTGGATGTCAGTGGTTACAGGGTCCTCCTTCTCCCACAAGGGGTTCATCCAGGCCAGTGCCTCACCCTCTAGATGGGACATCACAAACGCCACCTTGGCTTGATCGGAGGCAAACAGATGCGGAAGCAGTTTAAAGTGGAGGTGTAAGACCTGTTAACATTTACATATATAGGTTAGAAGACTGTGAACTTTTCCTTGTTATGCTGCCACCTGCTGTCAAAACAAAGAACAGCGGGCACAAACCCCTGCTGCTTGATTTACTTGGTACAGTCCTGAACAGGATGTGAGGAGGAGCTAGTTTTGTTTGGTAGTTGTTTATGCTGAGGTGTGTGTGTTCGGACGTGCTGAAGAAGGCAAGGCCGAATTCTGCCCTGCTGAACAAGGTCCAAGTACCTGAGTGTTCGTGACATCTCCCCAAGACACAGATCCAAGAAAGGCTGGATGTGGAGCGAGGAGCCAGACAGCACTGGCAAATTACAGAGACGGGACAAAGACTGAACTTTAGAGGTGTCTGCCGGCGGAATACGGGCCCCAATGGTGACAAGGTACCCCACGCTGAAACCTGCAGTTAAGTGTGCACACTACTTTTAGTTAGGGACAGATAGGAAATGACTCTGCACTGTGTTATGCAAGTAAGGTAACAAGGACCCTGCGTTTTTTTTGCTTAATAAGGATTTTTGTGTTTTGCTTTTGGGAGTACAATCTGAGGCTTCCCACCCTTGACAAGCTATTCAAAGTGGTTGTATGTATATTACATTATATCTACTGCTGTGCACATTCCCGCTTTTCTCTCCCTCCTTTCCCGCACTATTCCTCCACCTGTGTTGTGCAATATGTTATTAAATTTGCATTGATTAACCCCCGTGGTTCCGTGCAGTCCTTGCGTATCCCGTTACCTGCAGGTTATTACATTTGGCGTAGTCGGCAGGATACGCAGGCTGGTACGGAACAATGGACGGACAGGGGGGTGTCGCTGATGGAGGTGTTCTAATACAACCTGATGGGGGAATACCAGCAAGGCAGCTGTCCCTGGGGGCTATGCTGACCCATATACCAAAATTTACTGGCAACAATGTACCTCTCCATGACTGGGCGCAGAGAGTGAGGGGCATGTTGAGAGTAGCAGGAGTGACTGCAGAAAATCAAGGGGAGATATTGCTGATTGCCCTTGAAGGCCATGCTCAAGAGACTATTTTATTGCGCCCTGAGAGTGAACGAAAGACGTTAGAGCAGGTGGTGAAGATTCTTGAGAGAGTGTATGGCGGGAAACCAGAAGCAGGAGATTTACAGGCGCAACTGTTCTACAGGCTGCAGGGTGAAGAAGAAGGTCTGCCACAGTATGCAAATGCACTCCAGAGAATAATGAGACAAATGCTTACAGCAGAGCCAGAGCTAGCACAAACCCCCGGTTATGCTGACCGTACGCTGCGAGATCAATTCCTCCGCGGATTACATAACCCCAAGATCAAAGGTGCCCTCCGTGAACGACTCAGGGTAGAAAAAAAACTAACTTTCCAGGAAATATTGGAAGAAGCAGTCTCCCGCGCACAAACTGAAAATTGCGACCCGCAGAACGCCTGGGGAGAAGTTTGTATGCATAAGATAGTCCCGGGTGAGAAAAACTGAGAACCGAGCCAACTTGAGGCTAAAGTCGATCAGTTACAAGAGACGGTTACTGCTCTACAAGAGTTGCTGAAGAATATGCAAGCCCCGGCGTCAGAAGTAAGAACGACAGCACCGCGGCCAAATACCCGCACGCATACCTATCAAGAAGAGAGGGGACAGATCGAGCAGAGACGATCGAGACCCGCTGGAGAGTACCAGTGTTGGAACTGTGGAAATCAGAACCATTTATTCCGACACTGTCCGGAGAGGAAGACGTCTCAAGAAAGACCGCCGTTAAACTAGTGCCTCCCTCCATGGATGGGCACATGGCGGGGAGACCAACTGAGCTTAGAGAAAACCAATGCCCTGAAGATATAGCAGCCAGCACGCCGACGATCATGGCCGAATTTGAAGGGAAAGAAGTAAGATGCTTGATGGATACTGGGTCCCAAGTGACCACCATGCCAGAACAGTTCTTCTACCAACATTTTGGACAAACTGTATCCATTGACAAAGGGGCACATATCAAACTGAGGGCTGCAAACAATCTTCCCATTCCGGTTGTAGGGGTCGTGTGGATGAACATACGTGCATGTGGCCAGAACTTAGGCAAAAAAGGGATTGTGTTAACGGAGGGCCGGTACGACAGAGAAGTGCCGGCTATCGTGGGTATGAACGTCCTGAAAGAATTAGACCAGTTGCTCTTCAACAAGGGGGGCTGTGATTACTGGAAGACGACAGTTGCTAACAGGCCCGCCCAAAAGGTCTTCCAACACCTTTTCCGTGCCCGAGGACTGTGGAGGAATGGTGGGAGCCGCTACCTGGTGGGGAGGGTTCGAGTCCCAAGACAGACAACAATTACTCTACCTCCAAATCGTGAGACAGTCCTCACCTTGCCAGTTGGAGCCCACCGTACACTCGAGGGGATGGAGGTGTTGGTGGAGCCTTACCGTGGTGAAGAGAACGGAGATGAACCGTTGGTGGCTCGCACTTTAGCAACAGTAAGAAATGGAAGAGTCCCTTTCCGTTGCGTGAACACCGGTGAACAGGCCTACACCTTGACCTCGGGAGTTGTTCTGGCCCATGTCTACCTGGCGCCTGAAGAAGTGGCGACCGCAGAATCGATTGAATTGCAGCCCATGGCAGGGGAAGCCTGGACTTGGGCTGTTTCTATGGAAAGAAAAGAGAAACCCATTGATCAGTGGAACAGTCGCGTCATCTTAGGGCAGATGGGAGTGGACCTGAGCCCCTTCGCTTCGGAGCAAGCCCAAGCCATAGAAGACTTTATTTGGGAGAATCAAGCCACGTTCTCCCGTCACGCAGAAGATTTTGGCTGTACTGACAAGATTCAGCACGAAATACCCACTGGAGATGCCCCACCGATCAGGGAAAGGTACAGACAAATACCCCCAAAGTACTACCAAGAGGTAAAAGAGCTCTTGGCGCAGATGCTGAAGAGCAGGGTGGTAAGAGAAAGTCAGAGTCCATGGGCTGCCCCAATCGTGCTGGTCAAGAAAAAGGATGGGTCTACCCGCTTCTGTGTTGACTACCACAAGCTTAATGGATGCACGGTTCGTGATTCCTACCCTCTGCCCCGGATAGAGGAGTCCCTGTCGGCGCTGGGAAAGGCACGTTACTTCTCCTCCCTTGATCTGGCCAGCGGATATTGGCAGGTCCCTGTGGCAGAGAAAGACAAGGCCAAGACCGCATTTATTGTACCCATGGGACTCTTCGAGTTCAATCGCATGCCGTTTGGACTAAATAATGCCCCAGGAACTTTTCAGCGCCTCATGGAAAGTTGCCTTGGAGACATGAACTTCGAGGCCACGTTGATTTACCTGGATGACATAGTAGTGTATTCTGCAACCTTCGAAAAACATCTAGAAAACCTGGGTCAAGTGTTTCAGCGGTTACGGGCCCATGGGCTTAAACTGAAACAAAAAAAATGCCGGATCTTTCAGGAAGAGATTGAATATCTCGGACACAAGGTGTCGGAAGCCGGCGTACAGCCCTCCGATGGGAAAGTGAGAGCAGTGCTACAGTGGCCCACACCCAGCACAGTGCGGGAGGTTCGAGCTTTCCTGGGGCTAGCCGGATATTACCGTCGCTTTATCAAAGATTTTGCGAAGGAGGCAGAACCTTTGCACGAATTGCTCCGAGGGACTGCGAAAGGACCAAAAGCACAGAAAATTTGCTGGGGACCAAGACAAGCAGAAGCCTTACACCGATTGAAAGAGGCCTTGGTTAGCGCCCCTGTGCTTGCCTATGCAGACTATAACCTCCCTTTTCGGTTGTATACAGACGCAAGCCTCTACGGCCTGGGTGCAGTACTGGCCCAAGTACAGAATGGTACTGAACGGGTGATTGCATATGGAAGTCGGACGTTACGGGAAGCCGAGCGCAACCCCGAGAATTACAGTTCCTTTCGGCTGGAGTTACTGGCACTAGTATGGGCAATAACCGAAAGGTTCTCGGAATATCTCACGGGAGCCCAAATTGAAGTCTATACGGATAATAATCCCCTGGCTCACATCTCCACCGCCAAACTGGGAGAAATGGAACAGAGGTGGCTGGCACGACTCTCCAGATACAATTATCATGTGCAGTACCGCTCCAAGCATGAAAATCAGATTGCGGATGCCCTTTCTCGTGTTACCACCGAAGTCCCAGTGGGGGAGAGAGATGAACAGTTGGAGGAAGACGAAATTCCGGACTTCAGTAAATTCACCGCTCAAGTGGTAGAGGCTCGTATGCTGGAAATTACATCGGGCACGACATCACGCCTGCTTGGCCAAACCAGAGAGGAATGGGTGAAAATCCAGTCATCTGACCCAGAACTGCTTCAAGTGAAAGAGTGGGTGATCCAGCAGCGCAAGCCTAGAAAGGAAATACGGGCCACGCTGTCGCACGTGGCCCTCCAGATTCTCAGCCAGTGGGATAAGCTGTCGGTGCAGGAAGGGATGCTGTATCGGAAGGTGCACCTAGCTACAGAGTTGGAAGTACGGTGGCAAGTAGTGATACCCCAGAAGATGGCAGTACCATTGGCCCGAGAGGCGCATGAGAAGGGAGCCCATTTCGGACCGGACAAGACTTACCAATGGTTGCAAAGAATAGTATACTGTCCTCAGATGCTTCGGGCAGTAGAGAAGGCCTGTAAACTGTGCCGTTCCTGTGAGTTAAGTAAAGCTCCCCCACAGCGAGCACCAGTACAGACTATTGCAACCAAAGAGCCATTGGAAGTACTCATGATCGATTATCTGAAGATTGGTCACTCCCACCGGGGCTATCAGTTCTGCCTTGTGATGACAGATCACTTCTCCAAATTTGCAATGGTGACGCCCACCAGAGATCAGACGGCTGAATCAGCTGCTCGATTCATCAGTGATGACTTTATCCGGGTGTACGGCTGCCCCAAAAGAATACATTCCGACCAAGGGGCTTGCTTTCAGGGCGGTGTCATGAGAGAGCTGCAAAGGATTTACGGAATGCAGAAGTCAAGGACTACGCCTTATCATCCACAGGGCAACGGAGCCTGCGAGAGATTTAACCGGACCCTCCTACAAATGCTACGCACGTTAGAGGATGATCGTAAGAATCACTGGCCCGGCTATCTCGCAGAACTCGTGTGGGCGTACAATAATCATGTCCACTCCACCACTGGGTACACCCCGTACGTGCTACTGTTTGGAAGAGCCGGAAGAGGCATTGAAGAGCTGAACCTAGCTCCCCCCGAGATCAGTGAAGGTCAGAGTGTGGGTTCCTGGGTTGACTGTCACCGTCGACGGCTGGAGACTATCCATCGAATTGTCACCAAGCGGCTGCAAGAAAAGACACATCCACAGCGGAAACCTGTGCGTGAAACCCCGTTCTTGCCAGGGGACCGAGTACTAGTTGCAGAGAAGCACCCGAGATACAAGTTGAGCGAGCGCTGGAAAACAGAGCCTTACATTGTGATCAGAAGAATCTCGCCCCACGGATCAGTATACGAAGTGAGAGGCGAGCAAAGAGGCAGCACCCTCATCCTGCATCGTAATATGCTGAGGCCCTGCTATTCAGAAGACAGGACCAGACAAAGTACCTCGGAGACCGTGCCCGTTCCTGTTACCCTCGAAGAGGGCTCTGACGATGAAGAATGGTGGCGGGCCCCGACCAACCCAGCAGACTGGGAGAGATCCACGCCCCCATCCGTTCAAGACACAGGTGCCACCCCTGCAGAGCAGGAGTCACCAATCTCCAGAGATGGGGACAAGAATACTGTACTCCCTGATACGGCGCCGACGTCTGGTGACTTAGCCGTAGTACCACGCCGGACTGAGCGGGCTAATGCTGGTATTCCCCCTGATCGGTACTTGGCAGATGAATTTGTGTGTTCTGTCACTGGATCCTGTTTTAAGACATTGGCTCCCAAGCAACAGGTTGTGAAGCAGGGCAGGAGTTGCCACCGTGTGCCCCTGTGCAGAGCGCCTCAGGAGAGTATCGGCCGGGACGGCCGAGGTTAAAGAGGGGGGGAAATGTAAGACCTGTTAACATTTACATATATAGGTTAGAAGACTGTGAACTTTTCCTTGTTATGCTGCCACCTGCTGTCAAAACAAAGAACAGCGGGCACAAACCCCTGCTGCTTGATTTACTTGGTACAGTCCTGAACAGGATGTGAGGAGGAGCTAGTTTTGTTTGGTAGTTGTTTATGCTGAGGTGTGTGTGTTCGGACGTGCTGAAGAAGGCAAGGCCGCATTCTGCCCTGCTGAACAAGGTCCAAGTACCTGAGTGTTCGTGACATCTCCCCAAGACACAGATCCAAGAAAGAGAAACCAAGGGAAAAATTGTGAAAACATACCCTGCTGTAACTAAATAAAAGCATAGTGCATATAAACATAGGGTACTTAGTAAACACTGTTTTTGATCAAAAAAAGCATAAAGCTATCCCACCAACGCCAAGGTGTACCCAGTTGGGATAGTACCTACACTCTCTAATATTAAAACCTTACCATGGGTCTAAAATAGGCCTCAATGTGGCTAAGGGCTGAGAGCGACCGGGTCCCAACAGGACACACACAGTCAGGGGGATTCACAGAATGAAATGTCCAGCTCACCAAGAGGGAGGGCCACACCCCATTTGTACTGAATACAAAAAAAACTACATAAAAACAAAAAAATGAGCCGAAGTATGAGATGGTATACATGGAGCTTGTGAGCTCATGTTCACACTGGCCATTAGACAAAGAGAAACCAAGGGAAAAATTGTGAAAACATACCCTGCTGTAAGTAAATAAAAGCATAGTGCATATAAACATAGGGTACTTAGTAAACACTGTTTTTGATCAAAAAAAGCATAAAGCTATCCCACCAACGCCAAGGTGTACCCAGTTGGGATAGTACCTACACTCTCTAATATTAAAACCTTACCATGGGTCTAAAATAGGCCTCAATGTGGCTAAGGGCTGAGAGCGACCGGGTCCCAACAGGACACACACAGTCAGGGGGATTCACAGAATGAAATGTCCAGCTCACCAAGAGGGAGGGCCACACCCCATTTGTACTGAATACAAAAAAAACTACATAAAAACAAAAAAATGAGCCGAAGTATGAGATGGTATACATGGAGCTTGTGAGCTCATGTTCACACTGGCCATTAGACAAAGAGAAACCAAGGGAAAAATTGTGAAAACATACCCTGCTGTAACTAAATAAAAGCATAGTGCATATAAACATAGGGTACTTAGTAAACACTGTTTTTGATCAAAAAAAGCATAAAGCTATCCCACCAACGCCAAGGTGTACCCAGTTGGGATAGTACCTACACTCTCTAATATTAAAACCTTACCATGGGTCTAAAATAGGCCTCAATGTGGCTAAGGGCTGAGAGCGACCGGGTCCCAACAGGACACACACAGTCAGGGGGATTCACAGAATGAAATGTCCAGCTCACCAAGAGGGAGGGCCACACCCCATTTGTACTGAGGTGGTTCTAAACGCCTGCAGGAACTCCTGGATGTCAGTGGTTACAGGGTCCTCCTTCTCCCACAAGGGGTTCATCCAGGCCAGTGCCTCACCCTCTAGATGGGCCATCACAAACGCCACCTTGGCTTGATCGGAGGCAAACAGATGCGGAAGCAGTTTAAAGTGGAGGTGTAAGACCTGTTAACATTTACATATATAGGTTAGAAGACTGTGAACTTTTCCTTGTTATGCTGCCACCTGCTGTCAAAACAAAGAACAGCGGGCACAAACCCCTGCTGCTTGATTTACTTGGTACAGTCCTGAACAGGATGTGAGGAGGAGCTAGTTTTGTTTGGTAGTTGTTTATGCTTAGGTGTGTGTGTTCGGACGTGCTGAAGAAGGCAAGGCCGAATTCTGCCCTGCTGAACAAGGTCCAAGTACCTGAGTGTTCGTGACATCTCCCCAAGACACAGATCCAAGAAAGGCTGGATGTGGAGCGAGGAGCCAGACAGCACGGGCAAATTACAGAGACGGGACAAAGACTGAACTTTAGAGGTGTCTGCCGGCGGAATACGGGCCCCAACGGTGACAAGGTACCCCACGCTGAAACCTGCAGTTAAGTGTGCACACTACTTTTAGTTAGGGACAGATAGGAAATGACTCTGCACTGTGTTATGCAAGTAAGGTAACAAGGACCCTGCGTTTTTTTTGCTTAATAAGGATTTTTGTGTTTTGCTTTTGGGAGTACAATCTGAGGCTTCCCACCCTTGACAAGCTATTCAAAGTGGTTGTATGTATATTACATTATATCTACTGCTGTGCACATTCCCGCTTTTCTCTCCCTCCTTTCCCGCACTATTCCTCCACCTGTGTTGTGCAATATGTTATTAAATTTGCATTGATTAACCCCCGTGGTTCCGTGCAGTCCTTGCGTATCCCGTTACCTGCAGGTTATTACAGAGGGAGCACTGGTTCAAGAATCCTCTGCAGGTCTTAGAATCTCCGGCATATCGGGGTGGAGTGGCCAAGCGGAGTTTAGAGGCTTCTCAGGAGGCTGCCACGGAAGGTGTGGACTGTGATGCCAGGGACGTAGCTGTGGCTTGCAGCATATTCAGACGGGTGTCCACTGAGGTCATGAAGGCTAACATGCGGGATTGGGTCTCGCGTTGTCGTCCGAGTTCCTGCTGCAATCCAGCCAGCTGGGACGCTAGTGCGTCGGCGGGATCCATGGCCTGTTCTTACTGTTAGGACCAGGATGACGGGTAGGCCCAGGAGGTGGATCCACTGGACTGAGCACCCCACCGAGGGCAAGGTGCCCGGTAGCCGAAGCACTACGGGTAGCAGGACAGTCCGTTCAGAGGAGTGGGTGTAGAAGTCCCTGGGACCACGGAGTCTCTGAAGGTAGTCCGGGTGACGGAGCGCAGGTTCGGAGGCCGAGATGATGTCAGGCAGGGTCCGAAACCAGCGGAACGGGGAGGTCGGTCATCACACGGATCCAGGGATCAGAGACGGTAGGAACTGAGAAGATGGCCGACAGTCCGTTCGGGGTTCTGGAGCCGTCAGGACCGGTTGGCGAGACAGGAGCAGCTCTACAAGAGAGATAGGTAAGTACAAGACAATGGCACAGGGAGACCTGACTCCTAGCTTAGCAAACACGAAGAACAGGCCCCGCCCACTTGGAAAGGAACCCTCTATATACCCTGTACCTGCATCTTCAATATCCTGTTGGAGGACGCTGGCCCTTTAAGAAAAGGTCAATGACCGCGCGCGCCCTAATGCGCATGCGCGAGGCCCGGGTGCCAGAATCCAGAGCAGGATGCGGTGTGCAGGAGGCAGGAGTGCCGAGCCGGCTCAGGACAGCAGACGGGCGCCGGGACTGGGGACCGGGTTGCCTGGAGGACGCAGGTGAGGGAGCATGGAGGCTGAGGAGCGGAGGACCGGGGAGCGTGGCACGGGAGCGGGGAAGCGAGGTCCGGGAGCGGGGGAGCGTGGCAGAGGAGCCGGAAAGCGTGGCAGGGGAGCCGGGGAGCGTGGCAGGAGAACCGGGGAGCGTGGCACGGGCACCGGGGAGCGTGGCACGGGCACCGGGGAGCGTGACAAGTGCCAAATTTCTCACTTTCAGGCTATGTGCCCACAATCCAAAGACACTGTGTCTAGAACACAGTGTCATCCTTCCTGTGGAGATGTGAGTGTTGTCCATGGGAGAACGCAGCTGCCCATGCCCACAATCCAAGTTTGGGCCGCTGCAGACTTTAGCTCTATTCTCCCTGCACATCTCCATAGTAGTGATGTATGGAGTTGGACTAAAAAAGTCCTGATCCACGCGGTTTCAAAGGTGCCTGTGTGCTGGACCCGGGCCCGGGTGTTTAATCCAGATTCGGCACTTGAGAAATGAAAAAAAAAATAAATAAAGGAAAAATAAAGAAATTAAGAATGAAATGAGCGCTTCATAGCTCTGTCACGGCTCTACGTTTGCTCCTGCTACCTTTCCTGCACTTCCTGGGCTCATCTCATTGCTCATCTATATGTTCTGCTTTCCCCGTCCACTGGCCGGCTTGGAGTCTGTGATTGGTTGCACTTAGAAGCGCAACCAGCCTTTGTGACAGCGTCTGCCTGCAACCGACCACAGGCACTGTTTGCGGGTGAGTATCATGGTATAAAAATAAATAAAGCAATTGTCGTAGAGTCCCCGCATATGATAATGCCCAGCACAGATAATGCCCACAGCTACAGGCTGCAGCCTCCAGCCCTGCGCTTTTCTTGGCTGTGTATCAAAATAAGAGGAACCGCATGCGGCTTATTATTATTTAAATAATTTTAAAAACTTGCGTGTGTTCCCCCTTATTTTGATACTCAGCCATGATAAAGCCCAACAGCTGGGGGCTGGTATTCTCAGACTGGGGAGGCCTATGGTTATTAGGCCGCCCCGAGCCTAAAAATAGCAACCTGCAGCAGCACGGGATTTTTGCATCCATTAGATGCGATAAGCTCGGCGATTTGCCCGGCTGTTCCCGATTACCCTGCTGCGGTGGCAATTGGGATAATGAGGGATTAATAACAGCACACTACTGTGATCAAGCCTAAAATTAGTGATGGGTAAGGGTTGATGAGACCCCCCCATCACTAATACTATAAGTTAAGAGAAATAAACACAAACACAGAGAAAAATCCTTTATTTGGAGTAACATACAAAAAATACCCTCTTTCACCACTTTATTAACCCCAAAACACCCCTGCAGGTCTGACAATCACCACGAGGTCACACGAAGACCCTGGCTCTGCTACATTTCAATTTCAGTCACAGCGAGTGGCCATAAAACATGACTGCCTGCTGTGACTGCAGATACAGACTGAGCTGTGATGAGTGATGACGTCACTCAGGAGATTTGCGGTCACAGCTGGAGGTTCCCACCTGTGAATGCAAAAAACCTGAGCGAAGTCATCACTCATCGTGGCTGTCTTTGTCTGCAGTCATAGCGGGCAGCAATGCTCTATGGCCACTAACTGTGACTGAGATGTAGCAGAGCTGAATTGCCGTGTGACCTCCTGTGGATTACGTCGGACCTGCAGGGGTGTTTAGGGGGTTAATAAAATGATGAAAGAGGGGTTTTTTTTGCATTTTATTCCAAAATTTTTTGTGTTTGTGTGTATTTATTTTCACTTACAGATTAGTCATGGGGGGTGTCTCATAGACACCTGCCATTATTAATCTAAGTCTTATTGGCTGCTGTGGACTGCCATTAACTCCTTATTACCCTGATTGCCACTGCTCCAGGGCAATCGGGAAGAGCCACGTAAAGCGCTGGGCTTGTAATATCTAACGGATTCGACAATCCTGGGCAGCTGCAGGTTGCTATTTTTAGGCTGGAGAATGGCCTAATAACCATGGCCCTCCTCAGTCTGAGAATACAAGCCCCCAGCTGTCGGGCTTTATCTTTACTGGATATCAAAATTGGAGGGGACCGCATGGTGGTTTTTAAATTATTTATTCAAACGATTAAAAAAAAAAAAGTCGCATGTAGTCCCTCTTATTTTGATACACAGCCAAGATAAGCACAGGGCTGGGGGCTGCAGCCTGTAGCTGTGGCCTTTATCTGTGCTGGATGTCATAATATAGAAAGACACTATGGCAATTTTTTAAATTTTATTTTACTGTACGATATGGGTGCGCAGAAAGCGCCTGTGATTGGAACCAGTCAGCTGACACTCAGTGTGGAGGTGCATGTGCCTGCAACCAATCACAGGCACCGGTGGGCGGGGAAAGCAGTGCAAATACCATTTAGGTAATGCGCGGCATCGGAAGTGAATGTGTGAACTGGAAGCAGTGTACCGCCATGATGGATCCTCGGTAATTTGTGTGTGAGCTCCTATCATCCTATCACTCTATTCCTTCTGCCAACATTTTTATCTCTTATTCTGATCCCCGTAGACTTATATGGGGACCAGATTCCGGACCACAAGTGGGTTTTTAAAAAAGATAACATGGACCTGCAGGTCCCGGTTATCTGGGAGTCCGCTCATCACTACTCCACAGCAAAAATTGACATCCTGCGGCTCGGGAAGCCGCACCACATGTCAGTTTATGTTCCAGAGAAAAGAAGCACAGTGGACATGGGATTTTAAAAAGTTACCCACTGTGCTTGTACTGCACAACGCAGAGTCTTGGATGCAGCGAAAACACTCTACATCCAAAATGCTCCAAACCCTAATTGTGGACATGCAGCCTAAAAAGCTAGGATGGAAAGACAGACAAAGATAAAACACATATATAATGTCCCACGCTGTACATATTCTAAGCCGGCACCCTTTAGTGAATTTCATGTGGCACTAAAGGTGCCATGTATTAGGCCAAAAAATAAATTAAAAAATTTTTTGATAGCCAGCTAGGGTAAAGCAGATGGCTGTATCCTGCAGACCACAGTGGCAGCTTCACCTTGGCTGGTAATCCAAAACAGAGGTCACCCTATGCTGTTATTTTAAATTATTTATAAATTTAGAAAAAACATGGGGTCCCCTCAAATTGGAATACCAGCCAGGTTAAAGTGGACAGCTGAGGTCTGGTATTCTCAGGGTGGGAAAGGCCATGGTTATTTGACTGTTCCCAGACTAAAAAAAAGCAAGCTGCAGCCGCCCCAGAAGTGGCGCATCCATTAGCTGCACCAATCCTGGCACTTTGCCATCAAGCCCTGGGGTTAGTAATGTCAAGGCGTCTATCAGATACCCGACATTACTAACCCAGTCAGTAATCAATGAAAATAAAGACAACAAAAAAATATTATCTTTAAAAAAACTCCAAAACATTCCCTCTTTCACCAATTTATTGAAAAGAAAAAAAAATCCAGTCGGCCGTAATCCATTTTGGAGGTCCCACAATGACTCTGGACCTTCCAGGATATCGGGGCATGCTCAGCGAATGTCAGAAGTAAGAACGACAGCACCGCGGCCAAATACCCGCACGCATACCTATCAAGAAGAGAGGGGACAGATCGAGCAGAGACGATCGAGACCCGCTGGAGAGTACCAGTGTTGGAACTGTGGAAATCAGAACCATTTATTCCGACACTGTCCGGAGAGGAAGACGTCTCAAGAAAGACCGCCGTTAAACTAGTGCCTCCCTCCATGGATGGGCACATGGCGGGGAGACCAACTGAGCTTAGAGAAAACCAATGCCCTGAAGATATAGCAGCCAGCACGCCGACGATCATGGCCGAATTTGAAGGGAAAGAAGTAAGATGCTTGATGGATACTGGGTCCCAAGTGACCACCATGCCAGAACAGTTCTTCTACCAACATTTTGGACAAACTGTATCCATTGACAAAGGGGCACATATCAAACTGAGGGCTGCAAACAATCTTCCCATTCCGGTTGTAGGGGTCGTGTGGATGAACATACGTGCATGTGGCCAGAACTTAGGCAAAAAAGGGATTGTGTTAACGGAGGGCCGGTACGACAGAGAAGTGCCGGCTATCGTGGGTATGAACGTCCTGAAAGAATTAGACCAGTTGCTCTTCAACAAGGGGGGCTGTGATTACTGGAAGACGACAGTTGCTAACAGGCCCGCCCAAAAGGTCTTCCAACACCTTTTCCGTGCCCGAGGACTGTGGAGGAATGGTGGGAGCCGCTACCTGGTGGGGAGGGTTCGAGTCCCAAGACAGACAACAATTACTCTACCTCCAAATCGTGAGACAGTCCTCACCTTGCCAGTTGGAGCCCACCGTACACTCGAGGGGATGGAGGTGTTGGTGGAGCCTTACCGTGGTGAAGAGAACGGAGATGAACCGTTGGTGGCTCGCACTTTAGCAACAGTAAGAAATGGAAGAGTCCCTTTCCGTTGCGTGAACACCGGTGAACAGGCCTACACCTTGACCTCGGGAGTTGTTCTGGCCCATGTCTACCTGGCGCCTGAAGAAGTGGCGACCGCAGAATCGATTGAATTGCAGCCCATGGCAGGGGAAGCCTGGACTTGGGCTGTTTCTATGGAAAGAAAAGAGAAACCCATTGATCAGTGGAACAGTCGCGTCATCTTAGGGCAGATGGGAGTGGACCTGAGCCCCTTCGCTTCGGAGCAAGCCCAAGCCATAGAAGACTTTATTTGGGAGAATCAAGCCACGTTCTCCCGTCACGCAGAAGATTTTGGCTGTACTGACAAGATTCAGCACGAAATACCCACTGGAGATGCCCCACCGATCAGGGAAAGGTACAGACAAATACCCCCAAAGTACTACCAAGAGGTAAAAGAGCTCTTGGCGCAGATGCTGAAGAGCAGGGTGGTAAGAGAAAGTCAGAGTCCATGGGCTGCCCCAATCGTGCTGGTCAAGAAAAAGGATGGGTCTACCCGCTTCTGTGTTGACTACCACAAGCTTAATGGATGCACGGTTCGTGATTCCTACCCTCTGCCCCGGATAGAGGAGTCCCTGTCGGCGCTGGGAAAGGCACGTTACTTCTCCTCCCTTGATCTGGCCAGCGGATATTGGCAGGTCCCTGTGGCAGAGAAAGACAAGGCCAAGACCGCATTTATTGTACCCATGGGACTCTTCGAGTTCAATCGCATGCCGTTTGGACTAAATAATGCCCCAGGAACTTTTCAGCGCCTCATGGAAAGTTGCCTTGGAGACATGAACTTCGAGGCCACGTTGATTTACCTGGATGACATAGTAGTGTATTCTGCAACCTTCGAAAAACATCTAGAAAACCTGGGTCAAGTGTTTCAGCGGTTACGGGCCCATGGGCTTAAACTGAAACAAAAAAAATGCCGGATCTTTCAGGAAGAGATTGAATATCTCGGACACAAGGTGTCGGAAGCCGGCGTACAGCCCTCCGATGGGAAAGTGAGAGCAGTGCTACAGTGGCCCACACCCAGCACAGTGCGGGAGGTTCGAGCTTTCCTGGGGCTAGCCGGATATTACCGTCGCTTTATCAAAGATTTTGCGAAGGAGGCAGAACCTTTGCACGAATTGCTCCGAGGGACTGCGAAAGGACCAAAAGCACAGAAAATTTGCTGGGGACCAAGACAAGCAGAAGCCTTACACCGATTGAAAGAGGCCTTGGTTAGCGCCCCTGTGCTTGCCTATGCAGACTATAACCTCCCTTTTCGGTTGTATACAGACGCAAGCCTCTACGGCCTGGGTGCAGTACTGGCCCAAGTACAGAATGGTACTGAACGGGTGATTGCATATGGAAGTCGGACGTTACGGGAAGCCGAGCGCAACCCCGAGAATTACAGTTCCTTTCGGCTGGAGTTACTGGCACTAGTATGGGCAATAACCGAAAGGTTCTCGGAATATCTCACGGGAGCCCAAATTGAAGTCTATACGGATAATAATCCCCTGGCTCACATCTCCACCGCCAAACTGGGAGCAATGGAACAGAGGTGGCTGGCACGACTCTCCAGATACAATTATCATGTGCAGTACCGCTCCAAGCATGAAAATCAGATTGCGGATGCCCTTTCTCGTGTTACCACCGAAGTCCCAGTGGGGGAGAGAGATGAACAGTTGGAGGAAGACGAAATTCCGGACTTCAGTAAATTCACCGCTCAAGTGGTAGAGGCTCGTATGCTGGAAATTACATCGGGCACGACATCACGCCTGCTTGGCCAAACCAGAGAGGAATGGGTGAAAATCCAGTCATCTGACCCAGAACTGCTTCAAGTGAAAGAGTGGGTGATCCAGCAGCGCAAGCCTAGAAAGGAAATACGGGCCACGCTGTCGCACGTGGCCCTCCAGATTCTCAGCCAGTGGGATAAGCTGTCGGTGCAGGAAGGGATGCTGTATCGGAAGGTGCACCTAGCTACAGAGTTGGAAGTACGGTGGCAAGTAGTGATACCCCAGAAGATGGCAGTACCATTGGCCCGAGAGGCGCATGAGAAGGGAGCCCATTTCGGACCGGACAAGACTTACCAATGGTTGCAAAGAATAGTATACTGTCCTCAGATGCTTCGGGCAGTAGAGAAGGCCTGTAAACTGTGCCGTTCCTGTGAGTTAAGTAAAGCTCCCCCACAGCGAGCACCAGTACAGACTATTGCAACCAAAGAGCCATTGGAAGTACTCATGATCGATTATCTGAAGATTGGTCACTCCCACCGGGGCTATCAGTTCTGCCTTGTGATGACAGATCACTTCTCCAAATTTGCAATGGTGACGCCCACCAGAGATCAGACGGCTGAATCAGCTGCTCGATTCATCAGTGATGACTTTATCCGGGTGTACGGCTGCCCCAAAAGAATACATTCCGACCAAGGGGCTTGCTTTCAGGGCGGTGTCATGAGAGAGCTGCAAAGGATTTACGGAATGCAGAAGTCAAGGACTACGCCTTATCATCCACAGGGCAACGGAGCCTGCGAGAGATTTAACCGGACCCTCCTACAAATGCTACGCACGTTAGAGGATGATCGTAAGAATCACTGGCCCGGCTATCTCGCAGAACTCGTGTGGGCGTACAATAATCGTGTCCACTCCACCACTGGGTACACCCCGTACGTGCTACTGTTTGGAAGAGCCGGAAGAGGCATTGAAGAGCTGAACCTAGCTCCCCCCGAGATCAGTGAAGGTCAGAGTGTGGGTTCCTGGGTTGACTGTCACCGTCGACGGCTGGAGACTATCCATCGAATTGTCACCAAGCGGCTGCAAGAAAAGACACATCCACAGCGGAAACCTGTGCGTGAAACCCCGTTCTTGCCAGGGGACCGAGTACTAGTTGCAGAGAAGCACCCGAGATACAAGTTGAGCGAGCGCTGGAAAACAGAGCCTTACATTGTGATCAGAAGAATCTCGCCCCACGGATCAGTATACGAAGTGAGAGGCGAGCAAAGAGGCAGCACCCTCATCCTGCATCGTAATATGCTGAGGCCCTGCTATTCAGAAGACAGGACCAGACAAAGTACCTCGGAGACCGTGCCCGTTCCTGTTACCCTCGAAGAGGGCTCTGACGATGAAGAATGGTGGCGGGCCCCGACCAACCCAGCAGACTGGGAGAGATCCACGCCCCCATCCGTTCAAGACACAGGTGTCACCCCTGCAGAGCAGGAGTCACCAATCTCCAGAGATGGGGACGAGAATACTGTACTCCCTGATACGGCGCCGACGTCTGGTGACTTAGCCGTAGTACCACGCCGGACTGAGCGGGCTAATGCTGGTATTCCCCCTGATCGGTACTTGGCAGATGAATTTGTGTGTTCTGTCACTGGATCCTGTTTTAAGACATTGGCTCCCAAGCAACAGGTTGTGAAGCAGGGCAGGAGTTGCCACCGTGTGCCCCTGTGCAGAGCGCCTCAGGAGAGTATCGGCCGGGACGGCCGAGGTTAAAGAGGGGGGGAAATGTAAGACCTGTTAACATTTACATATATAGGTTAGAAGACTGTGAACTTTTCCTTGTTATGCTGCCACCTGCTGTCAAAACAAAGAACAGCGGGCACAAACCCCTGCTGCTTGATTTACTTGGTACAGTCCTGAACAGGATGTGAGGAGGAGCTAGTTTTGTTTGGTAGTTGTTTATGCTGAGGTGTGTGTGTTCGGACGTGCTGAAGAAGGCAAGGCCGCATTCTGCCCTGCTGAACAAGGTCCAAGTACCTGAGTGTTCGTGACATCTCCCCAAGACACAGATCCAAGAAAGAGAAACCAAGGGAAAAATTGTGAAAACATACCCTGCTGTAACTAAATAAAAGCATAGTGCATATAAACATAGGGTACTTAGTAAACACTGTTTTTGATCAAAAAAAGCATAAAGCTATCCCACCAACGCCAAGGTGTACCCAGTTGGGATAGTACCTACACTCTCTAATATTAAAACCTTACCATGGGTCTAAAATAGGCCTCAATGTGGCTAAGGGCTGAGAGCGACCGGGTCCCAACAGGACACACACAGTCAGGGGGATTCACAGAATGAAATGTCCAGCTCACCAAGAGGGAGGGCCACACCCCATTTGTACTGAATACAAAAAAAACTACATAAAAACAAAAAAATGAGCCGAAGTATGAGATGGTATACATGGAGCTTGTGAGCTCATGTTCACACTGGCCATTAGACAAAGAGAAACCAAGGGAAAAATTGTGAAAACATACCCTGCTGTAACTAAATAAAAGCATAGTGCATATAAACATAGGGTACTTAGTAAACACTGTTTTTGATCAAAAAAAGCATAAAGCTATCCCACCAACGCCAAGGTGTACCCAGTTGGGATAGTACCTACACTCTCTAATATTAAAACCTTACCATGGGTCTAAAATAGGCCTCAATGTGGCTAAGGGCTGAGAGCGACCGGGTCCCAACAGGACACACACAGTCAGGGGGATTCACAGAATGAAATGTCCAGCTCACCAAGAGGGAGGGCCACACCCCATTTGTACTGAATACAAAAAAAAACTACATAAAAACAAAAAAATGAGCCGAAGTATGAGATGGTATACATGGAGCTTGTGAGCTCATGTTCACACTGGCCATTAGACAAAGAGAAACCAAGGGAAAAATTGTGAAAACATACCCTGCTGTAACTAAATAAAAGCATAGTGCATATAAACATAGGGTACTTAGTAAACACTGTTTTTGATCAAAAAAAGCATAAAGCTATCCCACCAACGCCAAGGTGTACCCAGTTGGGATAGTACCTACACTCTCTAATATTAAAACCTTACCATGGGTCTAAAATAGGCCTCAATGTGGCTAAGGGCTGAGAGCGACCGGGTCCCAACAGGACACACACAGTCAGGGGGATTCACAGAATGAAATGTCCAGCTCACCAAGAGGGAGGGCCACACCCCATTTGTACTGAGGTGGTTCTAAACGCCTGCAGGAACTCCTGGATGTCAGTGGTTACAGGGTCCTCCTTCTCCCACAAGGGGTTCATCCAGGCCAGTGCCTCACCCTCTAGATGGGCCATCACAAACGCCACCTTGGCTTGATCGGAGGCAAACAGATGCGGAAGCAGTTTAAAGTGGAGGTGTAAGACCTGTTAACATTTACATATATAGGTTAGAAGACTGTGAACTTTTCCTTGTTATGCTGCCACCTGCTGTCAAAACAAAGAACAGCGGGCACAAACCCCTGCTGCTTGATTTACTTGGTACAGTCCTGAACAGGATGTGAGGAGGAGCTAGTTTTGTTTGGTAGTTGTTTATGCTTAGGTGTGTGTGTTCGGACGTGCTGAAGAAGGCAAGGCCGAATTCTGCCCTGCTGAACAAGGTCCAAGTACCTGAGTGTTCGTGACATCTCCCCAAGACACAGATCCAAGAAAGGCTGGATGTGGAGCGAGGAGCCAGACAGCACGGGCAAATTACAGAGACGGGACAAAGACTGAACTTTAGAGGTGTCTGCCGGCGGAATACGGGCCCCAACGGTGACAAGGTACCCCACGCTGAAACCTGCAGTTAAGTGTGCACACTACTTTTAGTTAGGGACAGATAGGAAATGACTCTGCACTGTGTTATGCAAGTAAGGTAACAAGGACCCTGCGTTTTTTTTGCTTAATAAGGATTTTTGTGTTTTGCTTTTGGGAGTACAATCTGAGGCTTCCCACCGTAGACAAGCTATTCAAAGTGGTTGTATGTATATTACATTATATCTACTGCTGTGCACATTCCCGCTTTTCTCTCCCTCCTTTCCCGCACTATTCCTCCACCTGTGTTGTGCAATATGTTATTAAATTTGCATTGATTAACCCCCGTGGTTCCGTGCAGTCCTTGCGTATCCCGTTACCTGCAGGTTATTACAGAGGGAGCACTGGTTCAAGAATCCTCTGCAGGTCTTAGAATCTCCGGCATATCGGGGTGGAGTGGCCAAGCGGAGTTTAGAGGCTTCTCAGGAGGCTGCCACGGAAGGTGTGGACGTGGACTGTGATGCCAGGGACGTAGCTGTGGCTTGCAGCATATTCAGACGGGTGTCCACTGAGGTCATGAAGGCTAACATGCGGGATTGGGTCTCGCGTTGTCGTCCGAGTTCCTGCTGCAATCCAGCCAGCTGGGACGCTAGTGCGTCGGCGGGATCCATGGCCTGTTCTTACTGTTAGGACCAGGATGACGGGTAGGCCCAGGAGGTGGATCCACTGGACTGAGCACCCCACCGAGGGCAAGGTGCCCGGTAGCCGAAGCACTACGGGTAGCAGGACAGTCCGTTCAGAGGAGTGGGTGTAGAAGTCCCTGGGACCACGGAGTCTCTGAAGGTAGTCCGGGTGACGGAGCGCAGGTTCGGAGGCCGAGATGATGTCAGGCAGGGTCCGAAACCAGCGGAACGGGGAGGTCGGTCACCACACGGATCCAGGGATCAGAGACGGTAGGAACTGAGAAGATGGCCGACAGTCCGTTCGGGGTTCTGGAGCCGTCAGGACCGGTTGGCGAGACAGGAGCAGCTCTACAAGAGAGATAGGTAAGTACAAGACAATGGCACAGGGAGACCTGACTCCTAGCTTAGCAAACACGAAGAACAGGCCCCGCCCACTTGGAAAGGAACCCTCTATATACCCTGTACCTGCATCTTCAATATCCTGTTGGAGGACGCTGGCCCTTTAAGAAAAGGTCAATGACCGCGCGCGCCCTAATGCGCATGCGCGAGGCCCGGGTGCCAGAATCCAGAGCAGGATGCGGTGTGCAGGAGGCAGGAGTGCCGAGCCGGCTCAGGACAGCAGACGGGCGCCGGGACTGGGGACCGGGTTGCCTGGAGGACGCAGGTGAGGGAGCATGGAGGCTGA
The DNA here is from genome assembly GCF_048569485.1 of Anomaloglossus baeobatrachus. Taxonomy (NCBI): domain Eukaryota; kingdom Metazoa; phylum Chordata; class Amphibia; order Anura; family Aromobatidae; genus Anomaloglossus; species Anomaloglossus baeobatrachus. The sequence continues at coordinate 920,592,556 of NC_134353.1, read as the reverse complement.
GGAGCGGAGGACCGGGGAGCGTGGCACGGGAGCGGGGAAGCGAGGTCCGGGAGCGGGGGAGCGTGGCAGAGGAGCCGGAAAGCGTGGCAGGGGAGCCGGGGAGCGTGGCAGGAGAACCGGGGAGCGTGGCACGGGCACTGGGGAGCGTGGCACGGGCACCGGGGAGCGTGACAAGTGCCAAATTTCTCACTTTCAGGCTATGTGCCCACAATCCAAAGACACTGTGTCTAGAACACAGTGTCATCCTTCCTGTGGAGATGTGAGTGTTGTCCATGGGAGAACGCAGCTGCCCATGCCCACAATCCAAGTTTGGGCCGCTGCAGACTTTAGCTCTATTCTCCCTGCACATCTCCATAGTAGTGATGTATGGAGTTGGACTAAAAAAGTCCTGATCCACGCGGTTTCAAAGGTGCCTGTGTGCTGGACCCGGGCCCGGGTGTTTAATCCAGATTCGGCACTTGAGAAATGAAAAAAAAAAATAAATAAAGGAAAAATAAAGAAATTAAGAATGAAATGAGCGCTTCATAGCTCTGTCACGGCTCTACGTTTGCTCCTGCTACCTTTCCTGCACTTCCTGGGCTCATCTCATTGCTCATCTATATGTTCTGCTTTCCCCGTCCACTGGCCGGCTTGGAGTCTGTGATTGGTTGCACTTAGAAGCGCAACCAGCCTTTGTGACAGCGTCTGCCTGCAACCGACCACAGGCACTGTTTGCGGGTGAGTATCATGGTATAAAAATAAATAAAGCAATTGTCGTAGAGTCCCCGCATATGATAATGCCCAGCACAGATAATGCCCACAGCTACAGGCTGCAGCCTCCAGCCCTGCGCTTTTCTTGGCTGTGTATCAAAATAAGAGGAACCGCATGCGGCTTATTATTATTTAAATAATTTTAAAAACTTGCGTGTGTTCCCCCTTATTTTGATACTCAGCCATGATAAAGCCCAACAGCTGGGGGCTGGTATTCTCAGACTGGGGAGGCCTATGGTTATTAGGCCGCCCCGAGCCTAAAAATAGCAACCTGCAGCAGCACGGGATTTTTGCATCCATTAGATGCGATAAGCTCGGCGATTTGCCCGGCTGTTCCCGATTACCCTGCTGCGGTGGCAATTGGGATAATGAGGGATTAATAACAGCACACTACTGTGATCAAGCCTAAAATTAGTGATGGGTAAGGGTTGATGAGACCCCCCCATCACTAATACTATAAGTTAAGAGAAATAAACACAAACACAGAGAAAAATCCTTTATTTGGAGTAACATACAAAAAATACCCTCTTTCACCACTTTATTAACCCCAAAACACCCCTGCAGGTCTGACAATCACCACGAGGTCACACGAAGACCCTGGCTCTGCTACATTTCAATTTCAGTCACAGCGAGTGGCCATAAAACATGACTGCCTGCTGTGACTGCAGATACAGACTGAGCTGTGATGAGTGATGACGTCACTCAGGAGATTTGCGGTCACAGCTGGAGGTTCCCACCTGTGAATGCAAAAAACCTGAGCGAAGTCATCACTCATCGTGGCTGTCTTTGTCTGCAGTCATAGCGGGCAGCAATGCTCTATGGCCACTAACTGTGACTGAGATGTAGCAGAGCTGAATTGCCGTGTGACCTCCTGTGGATTACGTCGGACCTGCAGGGGTGTTTAGGGGGTTAATAAAATGATGAAAGAGGGGTTTTTTTTGCATTTTATTCCAAAATTTTTTGTGTTTGTGTGTATTTATTTTCACTTACAGATTAGTCATGGGGGGTGTCTCATAGACACCTGCCATTATTAATCTAAGTCTTATTGGCTGCTGTGGACTGCCATTAACTCCTTATTACCCTGATTGCCACTGCTCCAGGGCAATCGGGAAGAGCCACGTAAAGCGCTGGGCTTGTAATATCTAACGGATTCGACAATCCTGGGCAGCTGCAGGTTGCTATTTTTAGGCTGGAGAATGGCCTAATAACCATGGCCCTCCTCAGTCTGAGAATACAAGCCCCCAGCTGTCGGGCTTTATCTTTACTGGATATCAAAATTGGAGGGGACCGCATGGTGGTTTTTAAATTATTTATTCAAACGATTAAAAAAAAAAAAGTCGCATGTAGTCCCTCTTATTTTGATACACAGCCAAGATAAGCACAGGGCTGGGGGCTGCAGCCTGTAGCTGTGGCCTTTATCTGTGCTGGATGTCATAATATAGAAAGACACTATGGCAATTTTTTAAATTTTATTTTACTGTACGATATGGGTGCGCAGAAAGCGCCTGTGATTGGAACCAGTCAGCTGACACTCAGTGTGGAGGTGCATGTGCCTGCAACCAATCACAGGCACCGGTGGGCGGGGAAAGCAGTGCAAATACCATTTAGGTAATGCGCGGCATCGGAAGTGAATGTGTGAACTGGAAGCAGTGTACCGCCATGATGGATCCTCGGTAATTTGTGTGTGAGCTCCTATCATCCTATCACTCTATTCCTTCTGCCAACATTTTTATCTCTTATTCTGATCCCCGTAGACTTATATGGGGACCAGATTCCGGACCACAAGTGGGTTTTTAAAAAAGATAACATGGACCTGCAGGTCCCGGTTATCTGGGAGTCCGCTCATCACTACTCCACAGCAAAAATTGACATCCTGCGGCTCGGGAAGCCGCACCACATGTCAGTTTATGTTCCAGAGAAAAGAAGCACAGTGGACATGGGATTTTAAAAAGTTACCCACTGTGCTTGTACTGCACAACGCAGAGTCTTGGATGCAGCGAAAACACTCTACATCCAAAATGCTCCAAACCCTAATTGTGGACATGCAGCCTAAAAAGCTAGGATGGAAAGACAGACAAAGATAAAACACATATATAATGTCCCACGCTGTACATATTCTAAGCCGGCACCCTTTAGTGAATTTCATGTGGCACTAAAGGTGCCATGTATTAGGCCAAAAAATAAATTAAAAAATTTTTTGATAGCCAGCTAGGGTAAAGCAGATGGCTGTATCCTGCAGACCACAGTGGCAGCTTCACCTTGGCTGGTAATCCAAAACAGAGGTCACCCTATGCTGTTATTTTAAATTATTTATAAATTTAGAAAAAACATGGGGTCCCCTCAAATTGGAATACCAGCCAGGTTAAAGTGGACAGCTGAGGTCTGGTATTCTCAGGGTGGGAAAGGCCATGGTTATTTGACTGTTCCCAGACTAAAAAAAAGCAAGCTGCAGCCGCCCCAGAAGTGGCGCATCCATTAGCTGCACCAATCCTGGCACTTTGCCATCAAGCCCTGGGGTTAGTAATGTCAAGGCGTCTATCAGATACCCGACATTACTAACCCAGTCAGTAATCAATGAAAATAAAGACAACAAAAAAATATTATCTTTAAAAAAACTCCAAAACATTCCCTCTTTCACCAATTTATTGAAAAGAAATAAAAATCCAGTCGGCCGTAATCCATTTTGGAGGTCCCACAATGACTCTGGACCTTCCAGGATATCGGGGCATGCTCAGCGAATGTATTCCAATTTTCTGGGAGTGCAGGCAATCCATGTAAGGAGTGTGGCTGCAGTGACCCCACTGAGAATACTGCAGCCACACTTCCCGGGTCACACTGAGGGCAGTGTTAACTGCAGTAAACTCTATCTGCCGGCTCTCTGCACATGCGGACGCAATTTTTTGAGAAAGAGGGATCACAGGGGACTTGGTGCTGCAGGAGGTATCGGAGGGCCCGGGGGGGTGACCTGGGCAGGACTTTTATGTATCATTTGACATGTAAGATGAGACAGAAATCAGGAGGAGGACGAATGTGGCGGGCGTACAACTTATGTGTCCACCATTTTAGATGATTTGGCGGGAGAATTTTGGCCCCACTAGGCGACTGAGAGGAGCCGGGGGAGGATATTTATCTCCCATCTGATATGTTTGATCATGGCAGGTGGGAGATAAATCATTTTTTACCCACGCTGCCATTTACTGTAACATGATCACCTTTATCTGGTGCATAATGGTGGTCATGTGCCCTCAGCTACCCCCCCCCCCCCCCGGTAGCTTAACCCCTTCAGCACTTTCCGCGTTTTTGTTTTTTGCTCCCCTTCTTCCGAGAGCCGTATCTTTTTTATTTTTCCATCAATCTTGCCATATGAGGGCTTGTTTTTTGCGGGACGAGTTGTACGTTTAAATGAAACCATAAGTTTTACCATACAGTGTACTGGAAAATGACAAAAAAATTCCAAGTGCGGAAAAATTGCAAAAAAAGTGTGATCGTACAATAGTTTTTGAGATATTTTATTCACTGTGTTCACTATATGGTAAAACTGATGTATCTATGTGATGCCTCAGGTCAGTGCGAGTTTGTAGACATCAAACATGTATAGGTTTACTTGTGTCTAAGGGGTTAAAAAAATTCAGAAGCTTGTCCAAAAAAAGTGGCGCACGTTTTGCGCCATTTTCCAAAACCCGTAGCGTTCTCATTTTTCGGGATCTGAGGCTCAGTGACGGCTTATTTTTTCTGTCTCGATCTGACGTTTTAACGGTACTATTTTTGTGCAGATGCTACATTTTGATCGCCTGTTACTGCATTTTGCGCAAAATTTACGGCGACCAAAAAAACGTAATTTTGACGTTTGGAATTTTTTTGCCGCTACGCCATTTACTGATCAGATTAATTGATTTTATACTTTACTAGATCGCGCATTTCTGAACACAGCAATACCAAATATGTGTATATTTTTTATTTTTTTTAACCCTTTATTTTTCAATGGGGTGAAAGGGGGGTGATTTGAACTTTTAGGTTTTTTTAATTTTTTTAAACTTTTTTTTTACTTTTTTTTTTTATTTTACTAGTCCCCCTAGGGGGCTATAGCGATCAGCAATCCGATCGCTCTGCACGATCTGCAGATCTCAGCTACAGAGTTGAGAACTGCAGATTTGGTGCTTTACTTTCAATGCCGGCTGTATTCCGGCATTGAGAGGAAGTGAGTCATGTTAGCTACAGGCGTCATCACATGACCCTGTGCTACCATGGCAACCACCGAAAGTCACGTGATCATGTCACGTGACTTCCGGTGGGGGCGGGGTAAGTGACTGTCATGGCGGAGCGCATAAACATATCGCTGGCTGATTTTGGCAGCGATATGTAAGGGGTTAATGGCCGCGGGTGGAAGCGATTCCACCCGCGGCTAGCAGGCACACATGTCAGCTGATATGTGCGCGGATCACCGCCGCCTGCCCGCGGCAGGGGGCAGGGATTAATGGCACACGATCCATGACGTAACCAGTACGTCATGGGTCGTTATTAAACCACAGAAATTTTCTGACGCTGGGGGGCGCTATTCACTTTTTTTTTACCTCCATTTTAACACGGAAGTATACAATAACTACCCTTTCCGGCCGACGTTTTAATCCACACGGCCGTCACAAAGGGGTTAAAGGGACAGAACCACAACATCACAGTGTGAGCTGGAAATGACAAAATGATGTCTCTCACAGGAAAATACAACAGAGAGACAAATAGATAAATAGATACATGGAATCTCCATACATTTATTACTTATGCAGTGAATAATGTGAGAAATTTTACTCTGTTTTTAGATCAGTCTTCTTTAAAACTTAGGAGATGCTTCAATGGTTAATTTTGCCCTTCTGTTTTTTCTTCATTGCCTTCCAGGAGCCCAAACTTTTTTTCCCCCGTTTTTGTAGTGCCCAGAGAAGGGGGTACTCTGTCCCGGGTCGTAACAAATGGGAATGTTACTCTGGTGGCCGCTGCCCGGTCTCGAGCTCTGGGCCCCTTTCGTTAATGGGGGTATTTACAGGAGAGATAAGAGTTATTGTCATGTGACGCCACCTGCGGGTTGCGGTTAGGGATGGAGATGAATGCTTAATGTAGGTACTCCCAGGGCTGGTGGTACCAGCAGCTGTGATGGTAGGCCCTCCGCAGGTAGAGCTGTGGCTGGGAGATGTAACGGGGCAATAACAAAGACCACACCAGGTTGTCTTTAACAGTCTCTACTAACTGTGGACCCAGGGATTGCTGGTTCAGATCCCCGGAGGACCAGTGCCAATGTAGTGACCCAGGTTGCTCTGTCTCCGGCACTCTCAGTTGATTGGGTCCCCGTGGTGTGGAGCGTTTGGGGACCCGGACTGTCCCTTGTGGGGTACAGTCTCCTTCTCCGTACTGCGGGCAGTGCGGACCCTGTGGGGAGGTAAGTGTCCGAACCCTGATCCTAGTTTACTTCTGATGCCCCCGGATTATTTGGTTCGGTGAAGTCCGTGAAGGTGTCCTCACCGGGCAGGTATTTGCCAAACAGTGTAAAACTTGGCTTCACCTAGGGCCCTGTGCCCTGTGCGTGCTCCGGTCCCAGCGGTATCTCCGGTACCTGTCCTGGTGACCTCTCTCCTGTGCCCCCGGAGTCACTGTTACACGGACCCAGCTCAAGCACGTCCACACACCTCTCCTATGTGCTACTCCACTCTCTCCTCAGTACTAACTGACTGACCCCTCCCACCAGGCTGGCTATACCCAGGGACTCGTTCCCATGGCGACCATCCCTTTACGTGGTGTGAGACTGTGACCGGGGTTATCTATGACGGCCGGTATGTCTCGCCCCGGTTGTGCTCACTCCATGATAGAAAGTAACTCCACTCCAGGGTTAATGCTGTTTCCCTACAGGCTTAAGGAAGGGTTAAATGGAAACAGGAACGAGGGCAGGTGTGCCGGGTGTGAGGGAGTGATCACATCTCCCTGAGTTCTCTGCCGGAAAGGCACATATGTACTATTGTGGACTTTTTCTTTGGATAATAAACCGTGTGCTGTGAACCTTGGTGCCTGGATCCCGTGTCTTCTGCAGCGCAGCCGACGACGCTACCTCACATATGGTGGAGAATGCGGGCATGACAGCCGGTGAGGTGTAGCATCCATCCCTGGTGACCCAGCTGCGCATGTCCTGGATTCGAGCGGCTATACTACAGCCCAAACCCGGCGACGCCATGGAGGACATAATAAAGCATTTGGCTCAGGCTAATGCACAGCAACAACAGGCTAATGCACAGCAGCAACAGACCAATGCACACCTGCTCCAATCCTTGCAAGTGCAGGAAAAAAAATTCCAAGAACAGATGGATCAGGCCAATGCACGTCAGCAGCAAGCCTTGCAATTGCAGGAAAAAAAGGCACCAAGAACAGATGGTTCTCCTGGCCAAGTCGATCCGTGCCGGACCGGCAGCAACAACCCCGGGACCGGGTGACGACGGCAGCGTCCGGAAAGCGGTGAGACAAGCGTTGCAAAAGATGACCCCGGGTGATGATGTGGAAGCGTTCCTGGCGGTGTTTGAGCGGGTGGCCGAGCGGGAAAAGCTGCCGACCCCGCAGTGGGCTGAGTTATTGTCGCCCTATCTGACGGGGGAACCCCAAAAAGCGTACCTGGACCTCTGTGCCGAGGACGCCATTGACTATGTGACCCTGAAAGCCGAAATACTGGCTCGGTTGGGGGTGAATACCTATGTACGGGCTCAGCGGGTAAATCAGTGGTTCTATGAGGAAGCCAAACCCGTACGCTCCCAGGCCTATGACTTGTTGCATCTTGTAAAAAAGTGGTTGCAGCCTGACACTCTGAGCCCGGCGCAAATGGTGGAAAGGGTAGTAGTGGATCGTTTTGTGCGCACTTTACCCGTCACCGTTCAACGGTGGGTCGGACAGGGTGACCCGAGTACCCTGGACCAATTAGTGTCCCTGGTAGAGCGGCATGTGGCTACGCAGGACTTGATACGGGACACTGAGACTTTGCGTACCGCCCGTCGGTCCGGCCCCTCCAAGCCTAGGGCCAAGGACCCACCGCTGACAACGGTACAGGAGTCCCCTACCGTCCCGTCCCATTAGATGTTGGCGGTGCCAGCGGGTGGGACATATGGAAGCCCAGTGTCCACTCACCACGGAGCCCATGGATTGTGGGGTTACCCGGCGGGGTTCAATGTATGCTCAGGTGGTGTGTACCGCTGACCTGGTCTCCCCAGAGACGGAGCCCCACTTGTGCCAAATACAGGTGAATGGATGTCCGGTTACAGGATTGTTGGATTCCGGAAGCTTAGTGACCCTTGTGCGATCCACCTTGAGAGCTAAAGTAAAGGTCACAGGACGCACCGTGGGGGTGGTTTGCATACATGGGGACCGCCGCGACTATCCCACGGGGATTGTCACCATCACAGCACCTTGCGGTCAGGTGCAACATGAGGTGGGACTTCTTAACACTCTTCCTTATGACGTGATCCTATCTGCCCTATTTTTGGACTTTATGGAGGGGACCCCCTAAGTCCCCTCAGATATTGGTCGGTCCGGGACCTGAGCCCTACAATCCTGAATCCGGGACACCTGCCGTAGGGGTCACCATGATAGGGACAGAGTGTGAACCCGATAGGTCGCCCCTAGAGGTATTGGCAGGAGAGGCTGAGACGGTCGAGCCCATCCCGGAGTTGGAGGCCTCCCCGGATACGTTTGGGACAGCCCAACTCCAGGACCCTACGTTAATACATGCCCGGAGTCGGGTGACAGTAGTTGACGGGGTGGCACAGCTGCCCAATGCCCAGGTAAGGTACCCCCATTTCGCTCTTAAGCAGGATTTACTCTACCGGGTAGATGAAATACGGGGCGTAGGGGTAGAGCAGTTGGTGGTGCCCCAGCCGCATCGCCGGCGGGTCCTCGACTTGGCTCATAAACACCTGATGAGTGGCCACCTAGGGGTCAAGAAAACGCAGGAGCGAATATTGCAAAGGTTCTATTGGCCCGGGGTCTTTGGGGAGGTAAAACGGTTCTGCGAAACCTGCCCGGAGTGTCAGCTTACTGCACCCCTGACCCATTTTCGCAGTCCGTTGGTACCGTTACCCATTATAGAAGTCCCTTTTGAACGGATAGGGATGGATCTGGTGGGGCCCCTCGTAAAGTCCGCTCGAGGGCACCAACACATCCTAGTGATCGTTGACTATGCCACCCGGTATCCCGAGGCGATACCTCTCAGACATACTGCAGCAAAGCTTATAGCTCGGGAGTTGTTTGCTGTGTTCTGCCGGGTGGGATTGCCCAAGGAGATCCTTACGGATCAGGGGACCCCATTCATATCTAAAGTGACCAAAGAGCTATGCCGGCTACTCCAGATCAAGCAGTTGCGTACGTCTGTGTATCATCCTCAAACGGACGGTTTAGTCGAGCGTTTCAATAAAACCCTGAAAACCATGCTAAGAAGGGTGATTTCAAAAGACGGGAAAGACTGGGATATGATGCTTCCCTATCTGATGTTTGCCATACGAGAGGTGCCACAGGCATCCACGGGGTTTTCGCCTTTTGAATTGTTATACGGGCGACATCCCCGGGGATTGTTGGACCTGGCAAAGGAAACATGGGAACAAGAGCCCACCCCCCATAAAAGTGTGATTGAACACATTTTGGGTATGCAGAACCGCATAAGCGCGGTCATGCCAATTGTGAAGGAGCATTTACAGGAGGCTCAGGCCGCGCAAAGCGGCCGCTACAATAGACAAGCCACCGTGCGGACCTTTAAACCCGGGGATCGGGTGTTGGTATTGATCCCCACGGCGGAGAGTAAATTCCTGGCTCAGTGGCAAGGCCCCTACGAGATAAAGGAAAGAGTAGGGGTGGTTAACTATAAAGTATTGCAGCCCGGTAGGCGGAAACCTGAACAAATATACCATGTCAACCTATTAAAACCTTGGCAGGAACGGGAAAGCCTGATGGCTGTTTTTTCCCCACCTCCCTCCTCTTCGGGTCGTTCACATCCGGCTCCAGCGACCTCCGGAGAGGACGAACCGGAAGTAAGGATTGGAGAAGCCCTCACCAAGCAACAGAGGCGAGAGGCCAGACGGTTGGTTCAGCAGAACCCCGATGTCTTCTCCGAGCTGCCAGGTAGGACCAGTCTGATACGACATGATATTGTCACCGAGCCCCACCTGAAGGTACGCCTGAAGTCATACCGGGTACCGGAGGCTCGACGACAAGCCATATCGGAGGAAGTAAAGACAATGTTACGCCTGGGGGTCATCGAAAAATCCCGGAGTGAATGGGCTAGTCCGATTGTCCTAATACCAAAACCCGATGGCTCCTTAAGGTTCTGCAATGACTTTAGGAGATTGAACGAAATATCCAAGTTCGATCTCTACCCCATGCCCCGGGTGGATGAGCTGATTGATAGGCTGGGACAGGCGCGATATTTTACCACACTCGACCTGACCAAAGGGTACTGGCAGGTGCCACTAACGGAGTCCGCCAAGGAGAAAACCGCTTTTGTTACGCCGGAGGGTCTCTTCCACTATGTTGTCTTGCCTTTTGGGTTACATGGCGCTCCGGCCACGTTCCAGAGGTTGATGGACTTAGTGCTGGAACCCCACCAGGCGTATGCATCAGCGTACCTGGATGACATCATTATTTACAGCTCCGATTGGCAGACCCACTTGGAACAGGTACAAGCGGTGGTGGACGCGCTTCGAACAGCCGGATTGACAGCCAATCCCAAGAAATGTGCATTGGGACTCACGGAAGCCCGCTACTTGGGCTACGTGATAGGCCAAGGAGTGATTAAGCCCCAAATTAACAAGGTTGAGGCGATCCAGAAGTGGCCTAGACCCCTGACCACGAAGCAGGTTAGGGCCTTCCTGGGTATCGTGGGGTACTACAGGAGGTTTGTAAAGGATTTTGCGGGACTATCAGCCCCCTTGACGGACCTTCTCAAAGGCAAGAAGTCCGTCATGGTGCGCTGGACTCCGCAGGCCGAGGACTCCTTCCGGGCCCTGAAGGAGGTCCTGTGCGGACAGCCCGTTCTGGTCAACCCTGATTTCCGGAAGGAGTTCATAGTACAGACTGACGCCTCGGAGATCGGCCTGGGGCAGTGCTGTCTCAGGTGGTTCAGGGGGAGGAACACCCCGTCACCTTCTTAAGTAGGAAGCTCACCCCTCCCGAGCGGAATTATAGCGTAGTGGAGAAGCAGTGCCTGGCGATCAAGTGGGCCTTGGAGTCCCTACGCTATTACCTGCTGGGACGGCAGTTTCGCTTGGTGACGGATCACTCTCCACTGGTCTGGATGAGGTCCGCCAAGGAACGGAATGCCCGGGTTACCCGGTGGTTCCTTTCTCTGCAAAACTTCCGGTTTACGGTTGAACACCGGGCCGGTAGGTTGCAGGGCAACGCCGATGCCTTGTCCCGCGGCCCGTGTTTGATGGCAGGAGTTCAACCCCGCACGCTTGAACTGAGGGGGGGGGGTATGTGAGACTGTGACCGGGGTTATCTATGACGGCCGGTATGTCTCGCCCCGGTTGTGCTCACTCCATGATAGAAAGTAACTCCACTCCAGGGTTAATGCTGTTTCCCTACAGGCTTAAGGAAGGGTTAAATGGAAACAGGAACGAGGGCAGGTGTGCCGGGTGTGAGGGAGTGATCACATCTCCCTGAGTTCTCTGCCGGAAAGGCACATATGTACTATTGTGGACTTTTTCTTTGGATAATAAACCGTGTGCTGTGAACCTTGGTGCCTGGATCCCGTGTCTTCTGCAGCGCAGCCGACGACGCTACCTCACAGTGGTTAACCCTCTATGTCTAGTGTGGAGAGGACAACTAGGATTTAGATTGTGTTTTGGTGGAAAAGGCAGTGATACTCCAGGTCCCAGGGGGGTAGGTCCTGCATCCCCAAGAGGATGCAGTTCCCTGTAGTGCCCTTAGGTTCTCAGGGGCGCTACATTTTCATAGTCTTATAAGTGAGAGCTTGTTTTTTTTGTAGGATGAGTTGTCAGCCTGATTCTCCAGGTCAGTACGATTACGGTGATAACAAACTTATAGGTTTTAGTTAAATATTTTAGCAGATTAAAATAATTCCAAATTTATTGCAGCACAAATTCCATCTGCGGATGTTTGGCGACCCCTAGTGGTGAATATATACTGTATAATCCAACTGATTGTATCATTACAATTATATATCATTGCCTTACATTGCAGATAGGTTCAGATTCCTGATTTTAATGTAAATTCTCTTTGACTTTGCACATCCACCCAAATCTTGTTATTTATCATCTTTATTCTGTCAATAATCTTTAATCTTTTACAGTATATAGGCTTTTTGATTGTTTGTCCTTTTTGAAGGCTTTTTTGAAGATCTATTATTATAGGGATTTGCGCTTATTATATTTGTCCCCATACACTATATTGTATTAATATCCATATTGAATTTTGGGTCATTTGATATGCTCTGACAATCACGATCAATATATATGGTTTCTTACTGTTTTTTTGTGATTTTCAATTAGACGTTAGCAAGGCTTTGGAAGCAGCAGAGTGCAGTGGCTAAATACCAGCTACAACATGCCAGTCAGTAAATTGCTTGCCTCCACACAACCGTCAAATTGGCATGGATGTCAGACATCTGGGAGATCTACAAAGCTTTGAGGATTTAACCAAGATGGTGAGCTTCGATGATGCCATAATCAGCATAACTAACCCATTTCTGTATTTTCTCAAACGCTCACTTCTCACAATTAAAGAGGAAGTTTTGTATGTGGACTAGTTGGAGATGAAGTAAGAAAGTACACAGGGTTATACTACTGTAGGGGGTGGGCAGACCCCCTACAAAGGGAGCATAGTTAACCCGGAAATGTTATTAATAAAAATGTTTTATTTGTATCTGCATGTGTATTGTGTTAGGGTACCCCTAGTGGCCGGGTGGGACGGCTGTCACCACAGTGGGGAGGAGGAGCCGGCAGAAGCAAGGGGGAAGGCAGAGCAAGGGTTGAGAAGGAAAGAAAAGATCAGGAGAGCAGTTGTCTCGGGGACAGGAGCGGAGCAGCAGAGCCGGGGCAGAGTGTGGGAGCTGAAGGACAGAAAGCCGGAGAGAACAGGAGCGGGTGGAACCTCATAGGGTGAAGAAGTCCGGTGTGGGTCCGGGCTGTGGGTAGCCAGAAGTGGGAGCCGGGCGAAGAGGAGTAGTCAGGCACATCCCCACTGGAGGGGACGCAAGGACAGGCTTTCCCCAGCTAAAGAAAGCGTATCATCACCCTATTGCCTCGTGTGGAACTTTGTGAAGAATAAAGATGTTTGTTAATTGCATTGAACCATGCCTGAAGAGTGTTTGTGCGCCGGACAACACCTGCACCACCACCACACTCTGCCCCACCAAGGCATCTCCTGTCCCCCCAGTGACGGTGGCGCCAGGGGTAAGCCTGACAGCAAGGGCCACGACTACAAGCCCGGAGGCACCCCTGGCACCCCGTTACATGTGGCGTAGTCGGCAGGATCCGGATTATATGCAACGGGACCCACAAGAAGATGGAGATCAAGTGGTGCCTAGGGCCCAGGATCCGGACTATTGGAGAAGGTTCCCGGTCCCATGGTGGGAAGAAGAAGCAGTGCCTGCAGCGTTGGACCAGGCACAAGATGGCGGCAAGATGGCCGTCGTCTGTGAAGATGCAGAAAGCGCACGAAAAGTTGGCGCCAAAAGAAGAGCCTGGGGCTGGCCAGTGCCGAAAAAGAAGTTCGGAGTACTCCGCCCAAAGAGGGGAGGTGCCGGTCCCAGGGCACGTAAGAAGACATGTGAAGTGGGCGGTGTTGTAAGAAGAAAGAAGTGCCGCCGCGGAGGGGTCGACCTGAGGTGTGAGACTGGGGGTGGAGTATGCTCAAGAGCGGGAAAAGCAAGCCCGCCTCCATTTCCTCCAGCTTCTACACCGACCCTGACGCCTTTACCTGAGCCGGATCCAGTACAGGAGCGGCTGCTCGCCGAGACCGTCGCCTGGGAGATGATGGCGGGTCCCCGGAGCGAGGAATTTGAGCAGCAGTACACCACCGGAGTGGTGGTGAAATTCAACCAAAGAGAGGGGTACGGCTTCATCCGGGACGGCGAGACCGGGGACGACTACTTCTACAACCGAGTACATTTAGATACAGAAGGCCTCCCACAGAGACTGCATACCCTGTACCAAGGGGAGAAGGTACGGTTCCTGAGGGAAGTGAGTTGCCGGGGCCTGTTTGCGGTTGGGGTGACCCGGGTGCCCACCGCACAAGAGGCTGCTCAGTGGCAGCAGGAAGTGGAATGGGAGGAATGCCAGAACCGGCGACGAGCACCACCAAGACCGGTATTGGCCGAAACCTCCCACCCGCAACGTACCTTGGCTGTAGCTCCGGCAGTCATGCCCGGGCAGAGTACTGACACGGAGAAGGGAATCCCGCCGGTGGTGGCGATCAATCAAAACATCACCACCCACCCAGTCATTGTTATGGGCAGCCCGCCGTCGTCCCGCGCAGCGACCCCATCACCCCCGTCGGGGACTGAGGAGCCAAAGCCGGAGGCTGAAATAGCGGAACCACCCGTTAGCTACGAGCCTTTCCGGAGGCTGCGCCGGTTGCCCGGGCAATCTTTGTCCGAGTATGTACAAGCTCAGAGAGCTGAGTGGCAACGGGCCTACCATCCGGAATAAGTACCAAGACCGGAAGATGGCGGCCCTGTTTTTGTGTTAGACGCCGGCGTTGTTACGAGCCGGAAGAAGGTGTGTTGGTTGAAACCGTTAAAGTTATTGAGTCCGGAGAGAGCCTGCTGCTGGACTGAGCCGGGGGCTCCTCCGCGCCGCTGAGAAGAAGGAGTTTTTTTCTTTGTGTTCCTGCCGGTTAACAACAAAGACCGGGAGTGCTGCCAAGCCTCCGGGCACAACCAAGACCGGGAGCTTCCGGGAGGAACTCCGGGCGCTGGACTGGGGCACCCTCTTTCGGGCACCCTCCTGTGGACAGGTTCGCAGTTTTATTGAACATGTTTTGCCTAGTTTGAAAAATGTGATTTTTAGATGGGAGCCTTGCCGGGAGGCTCGGGCTTTAAGAGGGGAGGTATGTAGGGGGTGGGCAGACCCCCTACAAAGGGAGCATAGTTAACCCGGAAATGTTATTAATAAAAATGTTTTATTTGTATCTGCATGTGTATTGTGTTAGGGTACCCCTAGTGGCCGGGTGGGACGGCTGTCACCACAGTGGGGAGGAGGAGCCGGCAGAAGCAAGGGGGAAGGCAGAACAAGGGTTGAGAAGGAAAGAAAAGATCAGGAGAGCAGTTGTCTCGGGGACAGGAGCGGAGCAGCAGAGCCGGGGCAGAGTGTGGGAGCTGAAGGACAGAAAGCCGGAGAGAACAGGAGCGGGTGGAACCTCATAGGGTGAAGCAGTCCGGTGTGGGTCCGGGCTGTGGGTAGCCAGAAGTGGGAGCCGGGCGAAGAGGAGTAGTCAGGCACATCCCCACTGGAGGGGACGCAAGGACAGGCTTTCCCCAGCTAAAGAAAGCGTATCATCACCCTATTGCCTCGTGTGGAACTTTGTGAAGAATAAAGATGTTTGTTAATTGCATTGAACCATGCCTGAAGAGTGTTTGTGCGCCGGACAACACCTGCACCACCACCACACTCTGCCCCACCAAGGCATCTCCTGTCCCCCCAGTGACGGTGGCGCCAGGGGTAAGCCTGACAGCAAGGGCCACGACTACAAGCCCGGAGGCACCCCTGGCACCCCGTTACATGTGGCGTAGTCGGCAGGATCCGGATTATATGCAACGGGACCCACAAGAAGATGGAGATCAAGTGGTGCCTAGGGCCCAGGATCCGGACTATTGGAGAAGGTTCCCGGTCCCATGGTGGGAAGAAGAAGCAGTGCCTGCAGCGTTGGACCAGGCACAAGATGGCGGCAAGATGGCCGTCGTCTGTGAAGATGCAGAAAGCGCGCGAAAAGTTGGCGCCAAAAGAAGAGCCTGGGGCTGGCCAGTGCCGAAAAAGAAGTTCGGAGTACTCCGCCCAAAGAGGGGAGGTGCCGGTCCCAGGGCACGTAAGAAGACATGTGAAGTGGGCGGTGTTGTAAGAAGAAAGAAGTGCCGCCGCGGAGGGGTCGACCTGAGGTGTGAGACTGGGGGTGGAGTATGCTCAAGAGCGGGAAAAGCAAGCCCGCCTCCATTTCCTCCAGCTTCTACACCGACCCTGACGCCTTTACCTGAGCCGGATCCAGTACAGGAGCGGCTGCTCGCCGAGACCGTCGCCTGGGAGATGATGGCGGGTCCCCGGAGCGAGGAATTTGAGCAGCAGTACACCACCGGAGTGGTGGTGAAATTCAACCAAAGAGAGGGGTACGGCTTCATCCGGGACGGCGAGACCGGGGACGACTACTTCTACAACCGAGTACATTTAGATACAGAAGGCCTCCCACAGAGACTGTATACCCTGTACCAAGGGGAGAAGGTACGGTTCCTGAGGGAAGTGAGTTGCCGGGGCATTGAACCATGCCTGAAGAGTGTTTGTGCGCCGGACAACACCTGCACCACCACCACACTCTGCCCCACCAAGGCATCTCCTGTCCCCCCAGTGACGGTGGCGCCAGGGGTAAGCCTGACAGCAAGGGCCACGACTACAAGCCCGGAGGCACCCCTGGCACCCCGTTACACTACCCTGCCCAGCCTCATCTGATCTTCTCAGAGCAGATTGAGTCATAAGGAGGAGCAGAAGGAGGCGGCTGAGGAGGAGAAGGAAATGGAGAGTTGTCCTGGTGGGGACAGGGAAGTTTTGCCTCTTGGGACTCTAGCACACATGGCTGACTTTAAGTCCCACAGCCTTTCCTGTGACCCTTACGTTATGTGCATTTTGACCAACACAGTTTACTGGTTGTTCATCCTTCTCGACCAACGATACAAGGAGAACTTTCCATATCTACCTCCTAAGGTTTTAAAGTTTTAGTAAAATGGTGCAATACCAGAACAATTGGTACAAAATTCTCACATGTGACAATGCTGACAGCACAAGACATAGTTCTTTGGACAATCAAGGAGAAGAGACAACGGTGACACATACCATGTCCAAAGGAGGTAGGGGAACACGATCAAAGATCTCGGACAGTTTCATTAGACCCTCGCAGCGCTCAGGCTCTGATGCCGTACAACTATTGGGTATCCAAGCTGGGCACATGACATGAACTAACTATCTTGCTTTTAGTGTTTTATCAGAGTGGGTTTTTAGTGCCCCCGAGAGCATAATAACTGATGAGCGCATCTGCCTGTCAACTGAAAATGCTGACTCTTATCCAAACGAACAAGACCAGGATTGGATCTGACTTCTCAACCCAGTGGATGACAGTAGCGGAACAGAAAGCTAATTCACATGTTCTTTTTTTTGTGGTATCTTCTCATGCACCCCTTCACACCCAAAAAAGGGTACAAGGTTCATGGTTTCTTCTTTTTTTGTCCTCCTACTCGTCCACCATATCAACAGGATCATCATGCGGCCCTTGCTCCAGATTTTTGAGGGTCATTAGGTGGCCCTCACTCATAATTATTAAAGGACTATCAGGTAGTGCTCAGTCATAATTTTTGGAGGGTCATCAGTTGACCATCAATGTTAAATTTTGGAGGACCATGATGTGGAGGGGCATCAGTTGGCCCTGACTAATTTTTAGAGGGCCATTAGGCAGCTCTCAGTCATAGTTTTTAGAGGGCCATCAGGTGGCCCTCTATCAATACTCGAACCTCGCTCGCCAATATTTTTCACTGTGTGTCATCCCCGCCTTACACCAGCACGTGTCCCATAATAATATCACCCGTGCCCTAACCAACACAGTTACTGGAAAGGTTAACTTAACGACTGTGCTTGAAACTTGGGATGCCACATTTATCTGATGGAATCCTGGGTAAACCTTGTGGAGGCGATATGCGTTTCTATTACTGTATCTATATGTGCGGTATAGATGCGCATTTTGTCTTACGTTTTAGTTTGATCTGTGGTGTCTCACAGACTGTTGTTGGTTTATGTGTTAAACTTAAAAAAGTTGTGTCAATAAAGACTACTTGATTTAAAAAAAACACACAAAAAAACCCTTGTGGAGGCCTGGACAGAGTCGGATCCTGGAACGGCACACATACTACCAATGCAGAAGATTGCAGCCCCTAGTTCTATCGGGGTTTCCTCCACCTCCTCCACCAGTTACTACATCTCCTCCTCCTTCAGCTGCGAATTGTCATCTCGGAGCACATCATCCATATGAGTCACAAGCTAGAAGCACTGCAACACTGCCTCGATAAGGTGGCAACAGGCTCTGCTGAAACTAATTTGTTTAGGTGATAAACACGCATTGCCGTAGAGTTGTTGAAAGGTATAACAGACCAGACAGATCTGTGGCTCTGGCCGCTGAACCTACAACCAGGCATGGTCATGTGTTATAATAGCCATAACCTGGTGATGGTTCTGTATGTATGCATGCATGTATGTATGTAAGTCCATTACACTGCATGGAGGGCTGAGTGGGGGTCACAGTTGCTACTCTTTCTGTGCTGAGGTCACCATTCATTGTTGGAGCAGTTGAAGGGGGTTACTGTAAGGTAATCATACTGTGTGTGTGTGTGTGTAGGAATTCACTTTGGTGGTATCCTACAGTGTTTATGGGCAGGGCCGGCCTTAGCCTGAATGGCGCCCTGTGCAAAACTGCCCTTTGGTGCCCCCCCCCTACTGATTTTTTACCCAGTTTCCCAGGAAACAAATGACGACAGGAGCCAATTTTTCTTATATCCTAATAAAATTCAGCTCTTCAAATGTACAAAATACTCCAAATTTTTGCTGGAGAATCTGCACCTCAAAACCACCACGTTTGATCTTGTTCTTTTAGAGGTCTTCCGATTTCAACCATTTATGCCGTATTCCTGGATATTACATCATGGGTGGTACATGCGGATCCCCCCAATGGGGTGCACATGTATCTGGAGAATGAGGCGCTGCCGCTCTTCATAGAGAGATGATATATATTTCTATACACTTAGAGCGGCGGCGCAGGTCGTGGCCCCATTGGTGGGATCAGCATCTACTATACAAATCCTGAGGATAAATGTACCAGATGATACCAGACAAGGCACCATGGAGATGGCGGCCGATGCTGCGTGTACTCTGGACCAAAAAGTCCAAAATACAAATGTTAAAGGAGAATGTACGAAATTAGAAAAAAAATCTCTGCTTTCTATGTAATAAAGAGTCCTCAGGTTATATGTGTCACTGCCTCTCAGCTCCAATGACCTGAACAGACTGAGGTGCAGCACCACATACACACCTTGAGGACGATGAGTGCTGTGTATGTGTCACTGCCTTTCAGCTCTACTGACCTGAATAGATTAAGCTGCAGTACCACATACACACCATGAGGGAGGGGCCCTGTGTATGGAAGAACTATGGCATATACAGTATACTGTAATCCATTTATTAACCAGTTTGGGCTCACACCTGCTGGCAATGCTGCAGATCATTTTGTTGGAAAATTTGTAAGATAAATCCGCGCTGAATCATGATATTCTGCAGACTTTCATAATACACACCTCAGCTGCTGCAGAACATCATCATACACATCTCAATTGCTGCAGAACCTCATCATACACCTTCTATGCTGCAGAACCTCATTATACACATTTCAGCTGCTGCAGAATCTCATAATACACCTCAGCTGCTGCAGAACCCCATAAGGCTATGTGCGCACGTTGCGTATTTGCACCGCAGCGTAACTGCATGCGTCCTGTGTCCCCAGCATAATCTATGAAGATTATGCAGGAGACGTGCGCACGTGACGTATTAGAGCACAGCGCTTCGGCTGCTGCCCGAAGCGCGCGTTCTAAGAAGTGACATGTCACTTCTTTCCTGCGCTCTGCATGCAGCGCCCGCTCTGTCTATGGGAGGGGCTGCACTCAGAGCGCATGGAATCGGCTTTTTTTTTTTTTCATTACGGACTCTTTCTGCAGCGATTTGAAGCGCACGTGTGCTGTTCAAATCGCTGCAGAAATTTCTGCAGGGACAGAACGCTACGTGCGCACATAGCCTAATACACATCTCAGCTGCTGCAGCTCCTCATAATACACATCAGCTGCTGCAGAACCCCATAAGACACATCTCAGCTGCTGCAGCTCCTCATAATACACCTCAGCTGCTGCTGAACCCCTTAATACACATCTCAGCTGCTAGTGTCGCGGGCGGAGGAGGGGACGCCGCGCTCTCCCTCTGCTGCTCGGGTCCGGCCGCCGCGGATGCGGCGGCCTGCTGCTGCTCGGTGGCTCGAGCGATGAGCCAGATCCCGGGGACTCTAGCGGCGCTCCTCGCCCGTGAGTGAAAGGGGGTTGTTGGGTGTGGGGATGGTTTATTGTCCGTGACGCCACCCACGGTCGTGGTGATTTATTGGCACCACCGCTGCTCTGTATGGGGATCCCGGGAAGGGTGGTATGGAGCAGCCAGTTGTTGTGTTGCCCCTCCGTGGGTAGGGGGGTTGGTGATCCCGGGGCCCAGTGATGAGATGGGAGATGCAGGGCTTGGCGGGCGCAGGGACGCGGGGGCAGCGCGGTGCCTTGCGGCACTGTGGTACTCACTCAGTCTGAGACGTTGACACAGTTTTACGGTAAATCACACGGCTGGAAAGACGGTTCCCACGGACGGCTGCACTTGCTCTCCCAGTAGGTAACGGTGATGTCCCTTTGACCTGCACCTAGTGTTTCTGTGTTGGTAGCGATGGGTTCCCACCGGTAACCCGCTCCCCGGCTTGGATATGGGCCGGAGGAGCCCTGCTTTGCCCGCAGACGCTGGCCCCGAGGAACTGGTGCCCTGGCGGTGGCGGTGTTCCTCCTTAATGGTTGGACTTTTGCCTTCAGTCGGGACTTGGTTGTTGGGGGATCGACGTCCCCTTCACTGACGGATTTGGCAAATTATGGCGACTCCTAGCCTTGCCGGGGTCCGAGAGGCCCCTGCCCTGGTGCTGACTGTCCTTCGTATACTGCTCCAGACCGCCGGTCCACTACCCGTCCGTGGTCCTTCCAGCAACCTCCGAGCAGTCCCCCTCCAGACAATCACCGCTGTTGCTGACCTTGCTGACACTGTCCTGCACTTAGCCGGACCAACTTCAGGGCTTTCTAAGCTCACTTTTACTCTTTTCTTCTTTGCTCCACTACCACTTCACTTTCACTTAGCTGTTTACTCCTTCACTTCCCTAACCTTTCCCTTGACTCCTCAACTCCACTGCCTGGTTCTTCCCGCCTCCAGAGCTGTGAACTCCTCGGTGGGCAGAGCCAACCATCTGGCCCACCCCCTGGTGTGAACATCAGCCTCTGGAGGAAGGCAACAAGGATTTTAGTAGCTTTGGTGTTCCTAACTGGGGTGTAGGGTGTGGTGGTCTGATGACCTGTGACCCCTGGCTTGCCCAGGGTGTCACACTAGCGATGCATTACATTGACAGACCTTCATACGTACACTAAACCATTCCATGTGATGTGCAGACGGCAGTGACGCCATGTCACGTATGAGACTCCAATGTTATTTTGTTACAACATAAGTTCTCTGACCGCTGATTCCTCTGCACAACCTCCGGGTGGAAGGAATCAGACACCGGCTCCATTATTGCAGTCGTGTATATTTTACTCTGATGCTGCCGCGTTTCAAATAAAACACATATAATATCTGTCCAGGGACGATGCAGCTAGGATGAGGAGCCCGGGAGGCCGGACCCCGGTGGCTTCTCCCTGCACTGCTGCCCTGGACTGACCAGTGTCTCCCCTGTGTGACATTCTACAGATTAGCCAAATCTGAGAGGTCATGTGATCGCTCACCAGTGATTTGCAGACTCTGGGTCATCTGCTGAATGACGTCTCCTCCTGCTTCTCTCATTGTTATCATTTTCAATTTGAG
Source organism: Anomaloglossus baeobatrachus (assembly GCF_048569485.1). Taxonomy (NCBI): domain Eukaryota; kingdom Metazoa; phylum Chordata; class Amphibia; order Anura; family Aromobatidae; genus Anomaloglossus; species Anomaloglossus baeobatrachus. The sequence continues at coordinate 920,570,894 of NC_134353.1, read as the reverse complement.
AAAAACAGGAGGAGACGTCATATGGCAGATGACCACACATTGCAAATCACATGTGAGTGATCAGATAACTACCACTCGAATCAGCAAGTGAAATCCTAACAGAGCACATATTACACACCTTTAGGATATGGCAGGTCAACATTCAGAATTACATTACACGTGACAGGTATAGGGCATATGTAGGGTGTATAATAAATAAATATATATATATATATATATATATATATATAATGTATTACCCCCTACATTTGCTCTGCACCCACTCTGGCCGCAGCTGCAGGGCCCACTGGCATCACATCACAGGCTCCCCCTGATGTCATTACACCTATCCAGGGCCCACAGCTGCAGAGCAAGGGCGAAACAGGGAGCCAGTGGCCATCTCCTCCTCAATGGTGTTCAACAATGCATCCAAGGAAATAGCAATGGCCCCCATCACCCACAGGCCTTGCCATTTTGCCACTGCATAAATTACACCATATACATGGCACACATACAGTAGATACTATATAAAAGATTGATGAATGCAGGGTTTGACTGGGGTGTCTGGGGTCCACAGGAGTTATATCTAGAGGCCACACTACAACTATATGCAAATACCTTCAGGAGCCCCCACACAGCCTCCTACTGTGGCGCCCTGGACAAGCCAGGTCGTCACAGGTACTGCAACAACACACCCCACACCCCGGTTAGGCACATCAGTCACACACAAATCCTTGTTGCCTCCCTCCAGGGGCTGATGTCCTCACCAGGTGGGGTGGAGCCAGGCGGTTGGCCCCACCCACTGAGGAGTTCACAGTCCTGGAGGCGGGAAAAGGAAAGAGTGCAGTTAGGGAGAGTGAAGGAGTAAGTGGCAAGTGAGGAGCATTCTGACCGTGTCCAGGTACGTGGCCCGGGCACATACAGCAAGGTCGGCAGACGGTGGTGGCCATCTGCAGGAGAGGCCGATCGACGCGGAACCGTAGGACCGGGGTCGGGTGGTGGCCCGCCGGTACCGAACCGGGGAGCGAAGAGAAGCCAGCACCATTCGGCAGGGCCTACGGACCCCAACCAGGCTTTGAGTCGCCGTTAAACCGGTCAAATCCGTTAGCGATGGGAACCTCCGGGGTTTCCCAGCAGCAAAGACCCGATTGAAGGCAACCGTCCAAACCGTGAAGGGAAATACAGTCACCGCCAAGGCTACAATTCCCAAGGCCAGAGCCTGCGGGCAAAAGGAGCTCCTCTGGCGCCTATCCAAGCTGGGGAGCGGGTTACCGGTGGGAAGCCATCAGGGCCGAAAACACACTACAGGTGCAGGGAAAGGCAGCCATCGCCAACCTACCGGGAGTGACCATTGCGGCCGGCTGCGGGACCCGTCCATCCAGCCGTTTGTTTTACCAGAGACTCCGTATACATTATTGGCTGAGTGAGTACCACCGTGCCATCTGGCACCGCGCTGCCCCCATGACCCTGCACCCCACCAAACCCTGCCATCCACATTCCAGTCACCTCACCGGGCCCCGGAATCACCAAAACCCCCTACCCACGGAGGGGAGAGAAAACATCTCGGCTGCTCCCTGTCATCGCTCCCGGGATCCCCAGAGCAGCGGTGATGTCCCAACCTCACCACAAACCATGGGTGGCGTCACGGACCGACTTCCCAAAGCCCAAAAACTATCCCCTTTCACTCACGGGTGAGGAGTGCCGCTCGAGTCCCCGGATCCGGCCCACCGCTCGAGCCACCGAGCAGCAAGCAGCAGGCAGCAGCAGCGCCGGACCCGAGCGTGGTGAGCGCAGCGCCCCCCTCCCTACCCGCGACACTACACGCAGCAGGATCCCCCACACAGCCTCCTACACGCAGCAGGATCCCCCACACAGCCTCCTACACGCAGCAGGATCCCCCACACAGCCTCCTACATGCAGCAGGAGCCCCCACACAGCCTCCTACACGCAGCAGGAGCCCCCACACAGCCTCCTACACGCAGCAGGAGCCCCCACACAGCCTCCTACACGCAGCAGGAGCCCCCACACAGCCTCCTACACGCAGCAGGAGCCCCCACACAGCCTCCTACACGCAGCAGGAGCCCCCACACAGCCTGCTACACGCAGCAGGAGCCCCCACACAGCCTCCTACACGCAGAAGGAGCCCCCACACAGCCTCCTACACACAGCAGGAGCCCCCACACAGCCTCCTACACGCAGCAGGAGCCCTCACACAGCCTCCTACATGCAGCAGGAGCCTCCACACAGCCTCCTACATGCAGCAGGAGCCCCCACACAGCCTCCTACATGCAGCAGGAGCTCCCTCACAGCCTCCTACACGCAGCAGGAGCCCCCACACAACATCCTACATGCAGCAGGAGCTCCCACACAGCCTCCTACACGCAGCAGGATCCCCCACACAGCCTCCTACATGCAGCAGGAGCCCCCACACAGCCTCCTACACACAGCAGGAGCCCCCACACAGCCTCCTACATGCAGCAGGAGCCCCCACACAGACAGATATCCAGCCGGCGGGCCTCCAGCATGGAGAGGCAGGCAGCCGGCGGGCCTCCAGCACGGAGACGCTGGCAGCCACAGTGAGGCGACCGGCCGCCCGCACAGTGAGGCGGCCGTCCGCCCGCACAGACAGGCGTAGAGAGGCGGCCGTTCGGCCGCAGAGACAGGCGGCACAGTGAGGCGGCCGACCGCACAGAGAGGCGGCGGGCCACACAGAGAGGCGGCGGGCCGCCCGCACAGAGAGGCGGCCGTCCACCCGCACAGAGAGGTGGCCGCCCGCCCGCACAGAGAGGTGGCCGTCCGCCTGCAGAGACAGGCGGCCGTCCGCCCGCACAGAGAGGCGGCGGGCCGCCCGCACAGAGAGGCGGCGGGCCGCCCGCACAGACAGGCGGCCGACTGCCCGCAGAGACAGGCGGCGGGACGCCCGCACAGAGATGCGGCCATCCGCCGGCACAGAGAGGCGGACATCCGCTGGCACAGAGAGGCGGCGGGCCGCCTGCACAGAGAGGCGGCGGGCCGCCCGCACAGACAGGCGGCCGGCCGCCCGCACAGTGAGGCGGCCTTCCGCCCACAGAGACAGGCGGCCGTCCGCCCGCAGAGACAAGCGGCCGACCGCCCGCACAGAGAGGCGGCTGGCCGCCCGCACAGAGAGGCAGTAAATTAACTTCTTACCTCTCTGCGGCGCCCCCCCTGAAGCATGGCCGTCGGCGCCCTGTGCGACCACACAAGTCGCACATGCCTAAAGCCGGCCATGTTTATGGGGCACTTTTGTTGCCATCATACTTTATGGCTGCAATGAAGGGGGAATCCAGCGGCTTCAATAGGAGAAACATTACTTTGAAAGCAGCAGGAGCCCTCACACAGCCTCCTACATGCAGCAGGAGCCTCCACACAGCCTCCTACATGCAGCAGGAGCCCCCACACAGCCTCCTACATGCCGAGACAGTCACATGTAATGGATGCGGCAATTCCGGACAGCAGCAAGCTGATATTTTTAGGATAGGGGGTGGCCCAATAAGCATGGGCTTCTCCTTCCTGAGAATGCCAGCCCCCAGCTGTCAGGCTTTATCATGGCTGGGTATCAAAATTGGGGGGACCTGATTGCCAGTTTTAAAAATAATTTATTTACATTTAAAAAAGCCACATGTGGTTCCTTATTTTGATACACAGCCAAGATAAGCGCACAGCTAGGGCTGCAGCCTGTAGCCGTATGATTTATCTGTGATGCGTATCATAATATGCGGGGCCCTATGCCAATTTATTTATTTATTTTTACTGTATGATAGACCTGCAGTCAGAACTAGAGATGAGCGAACCGGTCCCGGTTCGGCTCGAGGCCGGTTCGCCGAACGGGCGTCCCGTTCGAGTTCGGTTCGTCGAACGTTCGACGAACCAAACTCGAACGTATAGGCTATAATGGGAGGCAATCACAAACACATAAAAATGCATGATAAATGTACACAAACAGTTAATAAACATTGCCATAACACTTACCGGTCCTCGCGATCCCTTCTGCACTCTGTCTCCTGCCGCTATTCCATCCGATGATCGCTGAATCCTCCCAGTGACCTGCACTGCCAGCAGAGATGCAGGACCTATCGTGACGTCAAAATAGCCATGTGACCAGTCACGTGGCTATTATCTCATTGGCTACAGACTGGTCACATGACTATGACACGTCATGTAGGACCTGCGAGTGCATCTCTCCGGTACACGGTGCACATATGTGTATCGCCGTGTACCGGCGACATGCTCTAGCACACGGTCGACTCCCCGTTCCGTTAGGGACCGGCTGACACAGCCGGTCATTAACGGAGATCACCGTTGCCATAGCAACGCAGTTAGCGGTGACGTCACCGCTAACCGCGGCTCCGAGAGCACCGTTGCTATGGTAACGCGTCTGTCAGCGTTACCGCTAGCAGCCAGCACTGATCACTCACGGAGTGAAGGCTGCACGCTGCTTCCCGATTGTAGTGATGATTGTAGTGAGGATGAGGTTCCCCAGCCCATGATGGGCTGGTGAATCTCATCCTTCCTCACTACAATCGTCACTACTACTACACTAGAAAGAAAGAAGACAGAAGAGCAGGATCGTGGAGGGCTGACAGGGGGTAATAAAGATGGAGTCTCTAATGTGTCTGTGTATTTATTTCTATTAAAGTATTTTTTCTCTGTGTGGTGTTTTTTTTTAACCCTTTATTGGAGATTCTTAATGGCCGGGTCAAACGTGCCTGACATTAAGAATCTCTGGCTTAATACTGGCTAGTAAAACAAAGCCAGTATTAACTCATGATTACCCAACAAGCCACCCGGCTCCAGGGCTGTTGGAAGAGTTGGATACAGCGCCAGATGATGGCGCTTCTATGAGAGCGCCATTTTCTGGGACAACTGCGGACTGAAATCCGCAGCAGAGGCGCCCACAAACCTCGGGCTAACCTGTGCTGTGGATTCCAATCCCCAGCTGCCTAGTTGTACCCGGCTGGACACAAAAATGGGGCGAAGCCCACGTCATTTGTTTTTTAATTATTTCATGAAATAAGTGAAATAATTAAAAAAAAACGAGCTTCCCTATATTTTTGGTTCCCAGCCGGGTACAAATAGGCAACTGGGGGTTGGAGGCAGCCCGTGGCTGCCAGCTGTACCTGGCTAGCATACAAAAATATGGCGAAGCCCACGTCATTTTTTTGGTGGGCAAAAAAATTCTGCATACAGTCCTGGATGGAGTATGCTGAGCCTTGTAGTTCTGCAGCTGCTGTCTGCTCTTCTCCATACAGACAGACAGCAGCTGCAGAACTACAAGGCTCAGCATACTCCATCCAGGACTGTATGCAGAAGTTTTTTGCCCCCTGAAAAAATTATGTGGGCTTCGCCATATTTTTGTATGCTAGCCAGGTACAGCAGGCAGGTACGGCTGCCCCCAACCCCCAGTTGCCTATTTGTACCCGGCTGGGAACCAAAAATAAAGGGAAGCCCTTTTTTTATTATTTCATGAATTTCATGAAATAATTAGAAAACAAATGACGTAGGCTTCGCCCCATTTTTGTGTCCAGCCAGGTACAACTAGGCAGCTGGGGATTGGAATCCGCACCACAGGTTGGCCTGAGCTTTCTGGGCCCCACTGCTGCGAATTGCAGTCTGCAGCCGCCTCAGAAAATGGCATTTTCATAGAAGCGCCATCTTCTGGCGCTGTATCCAACTCTTCCAGCACCTGCCTGCTATACCTGGCTAGCATACAAAAATATGGCGAAACTCACGTCCTTTTTTTGTAGTTTTTTGGCAAAAAAAATAAAAAATGCTTCCCTGGATTTTCCATTGCCAGTGAAGGTAACACCAAGCAGTGGGGGTTAGCAGCCAGTAGCTGCTTGGATTACCCTTAGCTAGCAATACAAAAAATGCAGCGGGAGCCCATATTTATTTTTTTTAATTATTTATATAAATAACTAAAAATAAAATGGGCTTCCCTGTATTTTGATTGCTGGACATCACAGTGCTGTAAAAAGAAATCTTTAAGAAAATGACGTAGCGCTCCGCGGTATTTTTGATTCTCAGCGCAGATAAAGCAGACAGCTATGGGTTGCCACCCCCATCTGCCTGCCGTTACCTTGGTTGGCAATCAAAATACAGGGAAGCCCATTAATTTTTTCTATTTAAAAAATAGTTAAAAAAAAAAAATGACGTTGGGTCCCCCCATTTTTGATAGCCAGCTAGGGTAAAGCAGACGGCTGTAGCCTGAAAACCACAGCTGGCAGCTTTACCGTGGTTGGGGATCCAATGTGGAGGTCCCCTCAGGCTCTTTTTTATAATTATTTTATAAATATTAATAATTACACAAAAAAAGTAGGGTCCCCTCCAAATTGGATCACCAGCCAAGGTAAAGCGGACAGCTGTGGTCTGGTATTCTCAGGGTGGGAAGGTCCATAGTTATTGGGCCTTCACAGCCTAAAAATAGCAGGCCGCAGGCACCCCAGACGTGGCGCATCCACTAAATGCGCCAATCCTGGCGCTTCACCCCAGCTCATCCCGTGCCCTGGTGCAGTGGCAAACGGGGTAATAAATCGGGTTGATACTAGCTGTAAAGTCACCTGAGATCAAGCCCAGCAGTTTGTGATGTCATGGCGTCTATTAGATACCCAACATCATAAACTGTCAGTACTAACAAAAACAAAAAATCGACAAAAGAAATTTATTTGAAAAAACAGTCCCCAAAACATTTCCTCTTTCACCAATTTATTGTAAGAAAAAAAATAAAGGGGTCCCACGACGACTCTGGACCGTCTAGAATATGGGGGGGAGACACTCAGGGAACGTACCCCCCATTTTCTAGGAGTGCGGACCCTTCATGTGAGGAGTGTGGGTGCAATGAATCTGCACTCACTCTCCCCGGGTCCACAGCAGCAGAGTCCATGTCGTAATGGTTGCTACCAAAGCTGCAATGCCCTGCTCATGAGGTAAGGGCATGCCTAATCAGGAGAACTACTGTAGAGGAAGCTCTGCTCACTGGTATATAGGTGCTCAGAGGTAATAATAGATAAAATTAGTGAGTAACCTCGGCACTCTAAATCTCCCAGACTAAGTCAGTAAGTCACAATGGATAGTAATGCAAAATCACTCTTTATTGGTCCGTATTAAGAACATTTTTTTTTTCATAAGCATATATGTTTTTGTCCAAAACAAGTTACAAATGACGTTTCGGCCTGAGCCTTCGTCAGATTGGACTTATCTGCATGTAATCATGAAAAATGACAATAATCAGTATCACATAAGAGTGAGAGAACAATAACATAAACTCGAACAATGTAGAGGTACAATTGGGATGCAGCAAAAAAATTGCAACACAGCAAGAAATGAAACACATGATACAAATGTCATAATACAGTACAAGGACAATATAGTAATGACAAATATGGGGTCAGAGTAGACTTAGACAGCTCTGGTACGAAAGAGATGTCAATCATAAAGTAACATGTGCAGTAGGTGTAGAGCTACAGTATGCATGGCAGAGCTAATGGGTAGACCGACCATAGAAAAAGAACGGAGAAAAAGTGGAGAAAAAGTGGAGAAAAAGTGGAGAAAAAAATGGAGAAAAAGTGGAGAATAAATGGAGAAAAAGTGGAGAAAAAGTGGAGAAAAAAATGGAGAAAAAGTGGAGAATAAGTGGAGAAAAAGTGGAGAAAAAAATGGAGAAAAAGTGGAGAAAAAGTGGAGAAAAAAATGGAGAAAAAGTGGAGAAAAAGTGGAGAAAAAGTGGAGAAAAAGTGGAGAAAAAAATGGAGAAAAAGTGGAGAATAAATGGAGAAAAAGTGGAGAAAAAGTGGAGAAAAAAATGGAGAAAAAGTGGAGAATAAGTGGAGAAAAAGTGGAGAAAAAAATGGAGAAAAAGTGGAGAAAAAGTGGAGAAAAAGTGGAGAATAAATGGAGAAAAAGTGGAGAAAAAGTGGAGAAAAAGTGGAGAATAAATGGAGAAAAAGTGGAGAAAAAGTGGAGAATAAATGGAGAAAAAGTGGAGAAAAAGTGGAGAAAAAAATGGAGAAAAAGTGGAGAAAAAAATGGAGAAAAAATGGAGAAAAAGTGGAGAAAAAGTGGAGAATAAATGGAGAAAAAGTGGAGAAAAAGTGGAGAAAAAAATGGAGAAAAAGTGGAGAAAAAGTGGAGAATAAATGGAGAAAAAGTGGAGAAAAAGTGGAGAAAAAGTGGAGAAAAAGTGGAGAAAAAAATGGAGAAAAAGTGGAGAAAAAGTGGAGAAAAAAATGGAGAAGTGGAGAAAAAGTGGAGAATAAATGGAGGAAAAGTGGAGAAAAAGTGGAGAAAAAGTGGAGAAAAAGTGGAGAAAAAGTGGAGCACCCTTTGGTGCCTTTCATGTGGCACTAAGGGGTGCTTAGCTTTGTATTTAGCCAAAAAAATGAAAAAAAAAAATGACGTAGGGTTCCCCCTAGTTTTGTAGCCAGCTAGGGTAAAGCAGACGGCTGCAGCCTGCAGACCACAGCTGGCAACCTCACCTTGGCTGGTAATCCAAAACTGAGGGCACCCCACGCTGTTATTTTAAATTAAATAAATAATTTTAAAAAAAAAAAACACGTAGGGGTCCCCCAAAATTGGATCACCAGCCAAGGTAAAGCAGACAGCTGGGGCCTGATATTCTCAGACTAGGGAGGTCCATGGTTATTGGACTCTCCCAAGCCTAAAAATAGCAGGCCGCAGCCGCCCCAGAAGTGGCGCATCCATTAGATGCGCCAATCCTGGTGCTTCGCCCCAGCTCATCCCGCGCCCTGGTGCGGTGGCAAACGGGGTAATATATGGGGTTAATACCAGATGTGTAATGTCACCTGGCATCAAGCCCTGGGGTTGGTGAGGTCAGGCGTCTATCAGATACCCGACATCACCAACCCAGTCAGTAATAAAAAAAAAGAGACGACAAACACATTTTTATTTGAAAAAACACTCCCCAAAACATTCCCTCTTTAACCAATTTATTAGAATGAAAAACAAATCCAGGTCTGCTGTAATCCAAGGGGTTGCCATGACGATCCACACTGTCCCAGTCAATGAAGAGCAGGATGTTCCCCATTGGCTGGGAGAGCAGTGCAGTGACCTGAGCTAACATCAATGGATCAGCCCAGGTCACTGCAGGGGATGACAAGTGCTGCTGTCAGCGAGGTACATTACCTGCGCTGATCTCCAGCACTGCCGACAGCCCCTGTCACTGAGTTCAATGACCGCCGCCTTCACAGCCAAATATCGCGAGGCCCGTGACGTCACCGCTAGTCAGTCTCGGGTAGGAAGCGAGAGGTGATGTGACAAGCGGCGGCCATGGAGGACAGTGACAGCGCTGAGGTCGGGATGGCGGGACTTCATCACCGCAGGTAAGCCGAGCGGGACCATGTGTGTGTGTGTGTGTGTGTGTATATGTGTACATGCCGCGGGCAGGAGGGGGCGGAGCGAGCTGAGCGGGGAAGTGTGGGCTTCCTGCACGTAACTAAGATAAACATCGGGTTACTAACCGAAGCGCTTTGCTTGGATACCCGATGTTTATCTTGGTTACCAGCTTGTGGCAGGCTGCCAGCGATGGCTCCTGCACACTGTAGCTGTAAAAAGCCCTGCTTTTTGCTGCTAGAACCGTTCTCGAACGTATCTAGAACTATCGAGCTTTTGCAAAAAGCTCGAGTTCTAGTTCGATCTCGAACAGCCCCCAAAATCACTCGAGCCCCGAACTGGAGCACCTCGAACCGCGAACCGCGCTCAACTCGTCAGAACCTGTGATTGGTTGCAGACAGATGCTGTCCATGATAATTTAACCGCAGCCTTGGTCCTGACAAAAGTAGCTGTTTTGATAAGAAACCTTTTAAAAGGATGTGTCACCAGGTCAAAAGCGCATAGTTTTTGCTTCAATGTTATTTGCGCTGCTTCATTGAGCTTTACGGGTTTTCTTATTTTTTTTTTTAAATCAGCCATATGTACTAATTCTTATGGTCTTTACTAAGGGGGGGGTGGCTCACTTGATAATTCTGCAGAGCAGCCTAAAGACACACCCCAGAGGGTCTTCTTTTCCATGCCCTGTTGCTAAAGACCATAGAAATTTACTAGAAAATGATACAAATATATCACATATTAAATCTATAAAACATTTGTAAAAATGACAAAATATACACGCTCACAAACAAGTAAATGTCTTTTTGTTCCTTCTGGGGAACCAAATGAAAAAGTGAAATGTAGAGACAATGTCATCTTGTTTTAGAGCGTTTATCCAGCTAATATTTTCTAAACATGTTAAAACTAAGCTAAGAATGTGTTTATACTTTCCAAAAATTCTTATTCATTTATAGAGGCAAGGTGTGGCCAAACAAATATATCTCGTCCTATCAAGCATGATAAAAATTACATTCTATGGACAAGTGGCCGAGTAGGTGTTTCTAAGCATGAATGATTCTGATCTTCACCTCACTGCACCTTCTGACATTTCCACTCATCTCAATCCACCAAGCCACACTTTCTTTTCATTATTCCACGAATATCCTGTGACTATCATCTTATTATTATTATGCATTGTTTATATAGTGGTGCCAACATATTCCACAGTGCTTCACAGAAATCATCATAATTGTCCCAAGTGGGACTCACAATCTAAATTCCCTATCAGTAGGTCTCTTTGCATGCTCCCATTTTCACGTTTAGGACTTCTCCTGTGCTGCACCTGTGGCGCCCTGGACAAGCCAGTTCGTCACAGGTACTGCAACAACACACCCCACACCCCGAGATAGGCACACCAGTCACACACAAATCCTTGTTGTCTCCCTCCAGGGGCTGATGTCCACACCAGGTGGGGTGGAGCCAGGCGGTTGGCCCCACCCACTGAGGAGTTCACAGTCCTGGAGGTGGGAAAGGAAGTCAGTGAAGTTAGGGAGAGTGAAGGAGAAGGAGGAAAGTAGCAGTTGAGGAACGATCTGACCGTGTCCGGGTACGTGGCCCGGGCACCAAGAGCAAGGTTGGCAGACGGTGGTGGCCGTCTGCAGGAAAGGCCGATTGATGCGGAACCGTAGGATCGGGGATGGGCGGTGGCCCGCCGGTACCAAACCGGGGAGCGAAGAGAAGCCAGCACAAACCGGCAGGGCCTACGGACCCCGACCAGGCTTGGAGTCGCTGTTAAACCGGTCAAATCCGTTAGCGACCGGAATCTCTGGGGTTTCCTAGCAGCAAAGACTGAAGGCAACCGTCCAAACCGAGAAAGAGAAATACAGCTACCGCCACAGCTAGAATTCCCAGGGCAGTAGCCTGCGGGCAAAAAGTGCTCCTCCGGCACCTATCCAAGCTGGGGAGCGGGTTACCGGTGGGAAGCCATCGGGACCGAAGATACACAACAGGTGCAGGGAAAGGCAGCCACCACCAACCTTCCGGGGGGTAACCACAGCAGCCGGCTGCGGGACCCGTCCATCCAGCCGTTTTGTGAGGGGTGGGCTCCTGTTCCCAAGTTTCCTTAACTATATCCAGCAGTCCCCGCGGATGTCTGCCATACAGTAACTCAAATGGCGAGAACCCGGTGGAAGATTGTGGGACCTCGCGGATAGCGAACATTAAATAGGGCAATAACATGTCCCAATCTTTCCCCTCTTTGGAGACCACCTTTTTCAACATAGCCTTCAGAGTCTTATTAAAACGTTCCACTAGACCATCAGTCTGGGGATGGTACACTGACGTGCGTAGCTGCTTGATCTGGAGGAGTTTGCACAGTTCCTTTGTAATTTTAGACATAAAGGGAGTTCCCTGATCGGTCAGGATTTCTTTGGGTAACCCCACGCGACAGAACATAGCAAACAACTCCCGAGCAATAAGCCTCGCCGAGGTGTGATGTAGTGGAATGGCCTCCGGATAACGTGTCGCGTAATCCATCACTACCAGGATGTGCTGGTGACCACGGGCTGATTTTACAATGGGTCCGATCAGATCCATAGCAATCCGCTCAAAAGGCACCTCTATAATGGGTAAAGGTATCAGAGGACTACGGAAACGGTGCGTTGGTGTGGTCAACTGACAAACTGGGCAGGACTCACAGAACCTCTTAATTTCTGCGCTGACCCAAGGCCAGTAAAACCGCTGAAACATGCGTTCCCGCGTTTTCTCTTCACCTAGGTGCCCACTCATTAGGTGGTTATGAGCCAATTCCAAGGTCTGACGGCGGTACGGCTGAGGGACCACCAACTGTTCCACTATTTCCCCCCGGATTGTATCAACCCGATAGAGCAACTCTCGCTTTAGAGCCATGTAGGGAGTTTCCAGCCTGGCACCAGGCCGCTGGGGTACCCCATCAATTACCTGTACATTTCCACGTCCAGGAGCCAATGTGGGGTCCCGAAGCTGCGCTGTTCCGAAATTATCTGGAGACACGTTCAACTCCGGGATTGCCTCGGGTGGCTCAACCTCTCCTGCCATTACCTCTAGGGGAAACCTGGCAGGGTTACACTCTGTCCCTATACTGGTGACCCCTACGGCAGGTATCCAGAGTCGGGATCGTCCGGCTCAGGGCCTGGTTCAATCATACACATGGTGACCCTTTCCATAGGGTATTCACATAGGTCTCCATGAATACAAAGTACCCCTACTTTATGTCCCGTAGGGTTTTCCCCGGAGACCAAGGAGGCATGTACAAGAGTCACTACACTTCCTGAGTCCAACAAAGCCTCTGCTGTATAGCCATTAACACGTACTTTGCAGAGATGGGGCTCCTCCCCCATAGTAAGAGTGCTTACGGTACAAACAGTATGGGCATACTGTCACGCTCCCCGGGTCCCCTGCGCTGCCCTCCGGCTCACCTGTCACGCTCCCCGGCTCCCCTGCCTCGCTTCCCGGTTCCTCGGTCCGGTCACCGCCGCTCCCCGCTCTCCAGCATCCATTGCCGGCGCGTCCCCGGCGTCCTGGTCCCCGCTCCCGGCGCCCCTCGGCTTCTCAGCCCCAGCCCGGCCCTGCTGCTTCCTCCTCGCAGCTTCCTGCTCTGGCTTCTGGCACTCGGGCCGCGCGCATGCGCATTAGGGCGCGCGCGCGGTCATTGACCCTTTCTTAAAGGGCCAGCGTCCATTAACAGGAAATGATGCAAACAGGTACAGGGTATAAAGGGGTTTAATGTCCAAGGGGGCGGGGCCTGATCTTCGTGTTTCTTAAGCTAGGAGTCAGGTCTCCTGGTGTCTCTGTGATATACTCACCTATCTCTCTTGTAGAGCCGTGCCTGCCTCGCCATCCGGTCCTGCCGAATCCCGAACCCTGAACGCTGTCCATCTGCCATCCTGACAGTCCGTACCATCTCGGATCCCTGCGGTGACCCGTCATCTCGCTCCAAAGGTTCCGGACCCCGCCTGACATCTTCTCGGCTTCCGAACCTGAGCTGCGTCACCCGGACTACCATCAGTGACTCCGTGGTCCCAGGGACTTCTCCGTTATACTCGTGTGCACGGACTGTTCTGCTGCCTATAGTGCTCCAGCTACCGGACCCCTTACCACCATCTTGGAGTTCGGCCCAGTGGATCCACCTCCTGGGTCTGTCCGTCCACCTGGCCCTGACAGTAAGATCAGGCCATGGATCCCGCTGCAGCACTAGCAGCCGTACAGGAGGAACTCCAACGCCAGCGTGAGACTCAGACCCGCATGCTGCAATTCATGTCTTCTGTGGACGCCCGCCTGAACACGCTACAAGCGGCAGTTACGTCTTCAACATCCCGGGCTTCCACTAGTCAATCCACGGCTCCAGCTCCCGTGGCGACTTCTTCAGATACTTCCAGACTTCGTTTGGCCTCACCACCCCGGTACGCCGGAGACCCCAAGACCTGCAGGGGATTCTTAAACCAATGCTCCCTCCATTTCACGCAGTTGCCGCATTTGTTTGCCTCCGACCAAGCCAAGGTCGCCTTCATCATGTCCCATCTAGAGGGTGAGGCACTGGCTTGGATGAACCCCTTGTGGGAGAAGGGGGATCCTGTGACCACGAACATCCAGGAGTTCCTGCAGGCATTCCGTGGCACCTTTGATGAGCCCGGACGCGCCTCCGCGTCTGCTTCGTCTCTTCTCCGGTTACGTCAGGGGACTCTGACGGTGGGTCAATACGCAATCCGGTTTCGCACCTTGGCTTCGGAACTCGGGTGGAACAACGAGGCCCTAACCGCCGCCTTCTGGGAAGGACTCTCGGGGCGAATTAAAGATGAGCTGGCGGGTCGTGACGTACCGACCACCCTGGATGCCCTGATTGCCCTAGCGACTCGAGTGGACATTCGCTTTCAGAAGCGATCCAAGGAAGTGTCCCGTGAGAGACGTCCGGTACGGCATTCCTCTCCTCCGCAGAAGCCCTCCGTACTTCAGTCATCGACAGCTGGGGCCCCCGTCCACGAGCCCATGCAGATCGACCGAGTGCGGCAGTCTGAACAACGTCGAGCAGAGCGGCCCGCCAAGGGTCTCTGCTTTTACTGCGGAGAAGGCACACACCTGCTACGCTCCTGTCCAGAGAGGCCGGGAAACTCCAAAGCCTAGGGTTGGTAGGAGAGGCCACCCTAAGTGCTGGGACTCTCTCAAACCCGGTTACGTGGACTGTGCAAGTGACAACGGGAGAGACGCGGTTCACGGCTGAGGCATACCTCGATTCCGGGGCAGCAGGCAATTTCATCCAGCAGGCCACGGTGGACAAGTACCAGGTGCCTGTTACTCCACTCGACAAGCCCCTAGTGATTGCCTCTGTGGATGGGAGACCCCTCTCTGACACCATCTCCTGGATCACCAGGCCGGTCGAACTGCGTATCGGTGCCCTGCACACCGAGAACATCGCTCTCTACGTCCTCCCACACATGTCCCATCAAATCCTGCTGGGACTTCCCTGGTTGCGGACACACGAACCATCAGTCAGCTGGGGCACTGGCGAAATCACCCGATGGGGCTCTTCGTGCCATGAGAAGTGTCTGAAGACCATACAACCCATCCGACGACCTCCGGTTCCAGAGAACCTACCGGGACTGCCCTCGGCCTATTGGTCCTTCGCAGACGTCTTTGATAAAAAGGAATCTGAGGTACTTCCGCCACATCGTCCTTACGATTGTGCCATCGACCTGCTCCCAGGAACAACACCACCTCGAGGACGGATATATCCATTGTCTCCAGCCGAAACAAGGGCCATGTCTACTTACATCACAGAGAGCCTGGCAAGGGGATTCATTCGGAGATCCTCCTCTCCTGCTGGAGCAGGCTTCTTCTTCGTCAAGAAGAAAGAGGGCGACTTACGCCCATGCATAGACTACCGGGGATTGAATCAAATCACCGTAAAAAACAAGTACCCTCTGCCGCTCATCCCCGAATTGTTTGACCGGCTTAGAGGAGCTCGTGTGTTCACCAAGCTGGATCTTCGGGGTGCTTACAATCTGGTACGCATCCGCTTTGGGGACGAATGGAAGACCACGTTCAATACTCGCGATGGGCACTATGAATACTGCGTGATGCCCTTCGGCCTGTGTAACGCCCCAGCCGTCTTTCAAGAACTGGTGAACGACGTTTTCCGGGACCTTCTCTACGTCTGTGTGGTAGTGTATCTGGATGACATCCTTGTCTTCTCTCCGGACCTCCAGACCCACAGAGAGAACGTACAGCTGGTTCTACAAAGACTGAGAGAGAATCGTCTGTACGCCAAGTACGAGAAGTGTGTCTTTGAGCAGTCTTCTCTCCCCTTCTTGGGGTACATCATCTCTGATACCGGACTGCAGATGGATCCAAAGAAGGTCTCCTCCATTCTCAACTGGCCTCCTCCTTCTGGACTGAAGGCAATCCAACGCTTCCTGGGATTCGCCAACTACTACCGCCAGTTCATCCCTCACTTCTCTGCTCTGACTGCTCCTCTCTCCTCTTTGACCAAGAAGGAGGCTAATCCAAAGGACTGGTCACCTGCGGCCGACGCCGCGTTTGGCTCTCTGAAGCGGGCATTTGCCTCCTCTCCTGTACTCCACCGTCCGGAGTTAAACCGCCAGTTCACCTTGGAGGTGGATGCCTCCTCCTCGGGAGCCGGAGCAGTGCTCATGCAGAAGTCCTCCTCCGGGAAGATGGTGACTTGCGGATTCTTCTCCAAGAGCTTCTCAGCGCCTGAACGCAACTACACCATCGGTGACCGAGAGCTATTGGCAGTCAAACTGGCTCTGGAGGAATGGCGCTACCTTCTGGAAGGAGCAGTGTACCCCGTGATTATTTACACGGACCACAAGAACCTGGAATACCTGCGGTCCGCTCAGCGACTGAACCCACGGCAAGCCAGGTGGTCCTTATTCTTTGCCAGGTTTGATTTCCAGCTCCATTTCCGACCCGCGGACAAGAATGTACGCGCTGATGCCTTGTCCAGGTCTTTCATGCCCATGGAGCAGGAGGAGGAGACTACCCAACCCATCATCTGTCCTAGCAAAATCATTCCGGTGGCCCCTGTCACCCTGGCCCAGATACCGCCCGGGAAGACCTATGTCTCTGAGACTGACAGGCAAAAAGTGTTACACTGGGGTCATGCCTCGAAAACAGCCGGTCATGCTGGTCAGAAGAGAACATGGGGTGCGATTGTACGTCATTACTGGTGGCCATCCCTTCGCACGGACGTCGCTGCTTTTGTCTCTGCCTGCTCCTCTTGTGCCAGGAACAAGATGCCCAAAAACCTGCCATATGGCCGTCTTCTGCCTCTGCCGATACCCTCAGTTCCGTGGCAACACATAGCGATGGACTTTATTACGGACTTGCCATTGTCCTCCGGACACACAGTCATATGGGTCGTGGTGGATCGGTTCTCTAAAATGGCTCATTTCGTCCCTATGGCTGGACTGCCCTCTGCTCAGGAACTCGCGGACGCCTATATACATCACATCTTCCGCTTGCATGGCTTTCCATCACACATCGTATCCGACAGAGGAACTCAGTTCACCTCCCGCTTCTGGAGGGCTCTCTGCAAACATCTGGGAGTGACTCTGGACTTTTCTTCTGCCTACCATCCTCAGTCTAATGGCCAAGTGGAGAGGGTCAATCAAATCTTGACCTCCTTTTTACGTCACTATGTCAACGCCCATCACGACGACTGGTCCACGCTTCTTCCTTGGGCTGAATTCTCCCATAACCACCACATCAGTGAGTCGTCCTCCAGCTCTCCCTTCCATGTCGTTTACGGACTTCAGCCCTCCGTCCCATTGCCTGTATCCCCTTCTTCGGATGTCCCTGCTGCTGATACTGTAGCCCGTGACTTTGCAACCATTTGGGACTCTGTCAAGGCGTCCCTTGGGCGTGCTTCCCTGCGGATGAAGAGACACGCAGACAAGAGACGTCTGGACCCTCCGTGTTTCTCTCCTGGAGATCTAGTCTGGCTTGCTTCCAAGTACGTCTGATTGAAGATACCATCCTACAAGCTGGGTCCTCGCTACATCGGGCCGTTTAAAGTCCTCAACAAGATCAATGAGGTCTCCTACAAGCTACAGCTCCCGGCCACGATGAGGATACCCAACTCATTCCACGTCTCCCTGCTCAAGCCGGTTGTCCTTGGTCCCTTCTCCGCTGCTGCCAGTTCGTCTCCTCCTCCTATTGCCGATGACGACATCTATCCGGTAAGGGATATCGTGGCCATGAAGACCGTACGAGGTCGACAGTTCTTCCTGGTGGACTGGGCAGGGTATGGTCCTGAGGATAGGTCCTGGGAGCCCCGGGAAAATGTGGGTACTCCGCTGATCCGTGCCTTCCTGTCCCGGTTGCGGGGAGGGGGGCGCGGGGGGGGGGTACTATCACGCTCCCCGGGTCCCCTGCGCTGCCCTCCGGCTCACCTGTCACGCTCCCCGGCTCCCCTGCCTCGCTTCCCGGTTCCTCGGTCCGGTCACCGCCGCTCCCCGCTCTCCAGCATCCATTGCCGGCGCGTCCCCGGCGTCCTGGTCCCCGCTCCCGGCGCCCCTCGGCTTCTCAGCCCCAGCCCGGCCCTGCTGCTTCCTCCTCGCAGCTTCCTGCTCTGGCTTCTGGCACTCGGGCCGCGCGCATGCGCATTAGGGTGCGCGCGCGGTCATTGACCCTTTCTTAAAGGGCCAGCGTCCATTAACAGGAAATGATGCAAACAGGTACAGGGTATAAAGGGGTTTAATGTCCAAGGGGGCGGGGCCTGATCTTCGTGTTTCTTAAGCTAGGAGTCAGGTCTCCTGGTGTCTCTGTGATATACTCACCTATCTCTCTTGTAGAGCCGTGCCTGCCTCGCCATCCGGTCCTGCCGAATCCCGAACCCCGAACGCTGTCCATCTGCCATCCTGACAGTCCGTACCATCTCGGATCCCTGCGGTGACCCGTCATCTCGCTCCAAAGGTTCCGGACCCCGCCTGACATCTTCTCGGCTTCCGAACCTGAGCTGCGTCACCCGGACTACCATCAGTGACTCCGTGGTCCCAGGGAATTCTCCGTTATACTCGTGTGCACGGACTGTTCTGCTGCCTATAGTGCTCCAGCTACCGGACCCCTTACCACCATCTAGGAGTTCGGCCCAGTGGATCCACCTCCTGGGTCTGTCCGTCCACCTGGCCCTGACACATACATGGATACCCGGCGAGCGTACCGGCAGTCCATGGGTTCTGATGTGTGTGGGCACTGTGCCATCACATGCCCGAGCTGATGGCACCGCCAGCACATAACAGCAGAGGTGTCCCTGTTTCGGGTGTCTGACTTTGGGGAACCGGGACTCCGGCTGACCTTAGTCTGGGGTTTACTCTCTGCCAGGGCTGAAGACGGGGCAGCACCCGAGGAGGGACGGGAGTCTTTTACCAACTGTGAAGGGGGCGTATCCCTACGGAGTGCCCTACGTGAAGCAGAGTCCCGGACCAACTCCTGGGTAGCTGTGTACCGTTCCACCAAATTCACTAGCTGGTCTAGGGTACCGGGGTCCCCCTGTCCCACCCACCGTTGAATGGGGGCTGGCAAAGTCCACACAAACCGTTCAATCACCACCCGCTCAATCATCTGTCCGGGGTTCAAGGTCTCCGGCTGCAGCCATTTTTTTACAAGGTCCAGTAAGACATGGGCCTGTGAGCGTGCAGGTTTTCCCTCCTCAAAGGACCACTGATTCACTCGTTGGGCCCGGAGATAAGTGTTAACCCCCATTCGTGCAAGGATCTCACCTTTCAGTGTGCCATAGTCCTTGGCATCCTCCGTGCTGAGATCCAGGTAGGATTTTTGGGGTTCACCTACCAAGAACGGGGCCACGACATCAGTCCAACGGTCGATAGACAATTTCTCTCGCTCAGCGGTCCTCTCAAACACGGAGAGAAAGGCTTCCGGGTCATCCTCTGCACTCATCTTCGTAAGTGCCGCCCTTACTCTGTCCTGGGCCGCAGGAAGGACTGGATGACCTGGAATTACCGCTGGGAGCGCTTCTTGCAGAGCAGAAAGCTGCTTAATCAACAAGCTGTTTGTCTCCTGTTGCTGAGCTAACGCCCGCTGGTGCTGAGCATTAGCTTGTTGCTGCTGTGCACTGGTTTGTGCAAAAACCTGCTGTAGTTGAGCAGTAGACTGGGCCAGCTGCTTTACAAGATCCTCCATAGTGGCTGCTGAGGTAAACTGTAACTTTGCAGGCTTGATCATAAACATGTGAAAACTGGGTTGTTGCCCCTAGCAACCAGGCTGCAACGCCTCTAAGCTTCGTGGACCCGCCGATCCACCGCAAACAGTCAGTAAAAAAAAAAAAATTTTTCTTTTTTTTTCCGGGTAAGTACCTCTTAGGCCATTGCCCTTAGCAACCAGGCTGCCATGCCCACATTCTCCACCATAATGTGAGGTATGAAAGAAGAGAAAGACGCGACCATATGCCAATTTGTGCAAAAAGTGATGTCCTTTATTAAGGTCAGGGAAGGTGAAAAAATGCGGCACAATTACAAGTGAAAGAGCAGGGCACAGGCAATCCAAGGTGTTACATATAGTAGAAGAAAACCATGCAAAGTACTATATTAGTACCATCCCATAAGTAATGGGATGGTATACATTGCCAACCAGGATAAAATCCAAAGACAAGGTAACCGGACCACAATTGATCCCATCGGTTACACACACAATTGCATATAAGTTGGATAGGATTGGGTAGAACCGCATACAAAGTATATTCACGTACCTGGAAGACAAAGAACCTCAGAATGTACAGTGCGTCACCCGACGGCCGTTTCGGCTGTCCAAGCCTTCGTCAGGGGGAGTGGCAAAATGTGAGGGAGTGAAGATTAAAAAGGGAGCGACAACCAATCAAATCCGATGTCCGGGGAGGTGACGCATGCGATGTCCTGGCAACCAAGAACGCCATCCGCCCGCCGCGTCGCCCAGCACACGACGCTTCCGGTCACATGACAGTTAAAGCCGGTCACGTGAGCAGACGTCACATGCAGGGTGAATCGACGCAGCGAAGTGGTGGCGTCCCGGAGCCAGCGGCACGCATGCGTGCTCGCACATCGGAGTCATAGGAAGGAGCAACTATAATAGCCTCCAGCATATCAGATAATAGCATAATATAAATATAACACTAATAATCGGGCCATGGCACCATAATAATAGTCATACAGCTAAATCTCCATAGAATTGTATATAGTAACATAGATACATGGAAAAGAGCTGTAATATACAATAGATCAGAAGCCAAATTAACATTATATTGGCAATGGAAGATGTCTCAAAAATACATATACTGCATGATCATAAAATAAAATAAAATATGAAAGCATAGATCTAATCAATGTCAACAAATGTCAAAAATGTGACAAAATATGTCACAAAATGACTAGATCATCATGGCTATGAATATTTCAACAAAGTACCCTCATAAGATATCCATATATGTATATACTATATGTATATAATGGACTAGTTGTATATACAAGTCCATAATGTACTCAAAAAATGACATGCAATGTAGAACCAATAAAAGACGCAACCATATGGTCGATGGCATCAAAGCTTATAGATATACACCCATATGTGTGGTCAAAAGATATCATAATAATTATATCTATACTAGAAGGTTGCCCGATTCTAAAGCATTGGGTATTCTAGAATTTATTGTGTAGTTAATGTATAATTTTTGTTATATATATTAGATGTTGTTGCGTGTAGTTGCTAAGTGTTTGTGTAGGGGCTGTACATGTTGTGGGTGTTGTCTGGGTGTGGCGGGGGGTGAGAGCGGTGTTGTATGTGTGTTGCGTGTGTTGCGTTGTTTGTGGAGCGCTGTGTGTCTGTAGCGTTGTGTGTGTGTTGCACGGTTTGTGTGGGTGTGGTGTGTTTTGGGGGAGGTATGTTTTGTGCAATGTGTGTGTTGTGCGGTATGTGCGTATATTTATGTATGCCGCGGTGTTTGTGTGTTGAGTGTTGTGTGTGTGCGGCGTTGTCTGTGTGTGTGGGTGTCTGTGTAGGGCGGTGTTTGTGGTTCTGTGGTTCCTAGTGTGTGTGTGTGTGGTGTGTTGTGCAGTGCGCGTGTGTGTGTGTTGGGGGGAGGTGTGCACCTCCCATCGTGCCCCATTCCCCATACTGCGCACTCCCAAACGTGCTCCATCCGCCATGCTGCGCACTCCCAAACGTGCTCCATTCGCCATGCTGCGCACTCCCAAACGTGCTCCATCCGCCATGCTGCGCACTCCCAAACATGCTCCATCCGCCATGCTGCGCACTCCCAAACGTGCTCCATCCGCCATGCTTCGTACTCCCAAACGTGGTCCATCCGCTATGCTGCGCACTCCCAAACGTGCTCCATCCGCCATGCTGCGCACTCCGAAACGTGGTCCATCCACCATGCTGCGCACTCCCAAACGTGGTCCATCCGCCATGCTGCGCACTCCCAAACGTACTCCATCCGCCATGCTGCGCACTCCCAAACGTGGTTCATCCGCCATGCTGCACACTCCCAAACATGCTCCATCCGCCATGCTGCGTACTCCCAAACGTGCTCCATCCGCGATGCTGCGCACTCCCAAACGTGGTCCATCCGCCATGCTGCGCACTCCCAAACGTACTCCATCCGCCATGCTGCGCACTCCCAAACGTGGTTCATCCGCCATGCTGCGCACTCCCAAATGTGCTCCATCCCCCATGCTGCGCACTCCCAAACGTGGTCCATTCGCCATGCTGCGCACTCCCAAATGTGCTCCATGCCCCATGCTGCGCACTCCCAAACGTGGTCCATTCCCCATGCTGCGCACTCCCCATCGTGCTCCATCCCCCATGCTGCGCACTCCCCATCGTGCTCCATCCCCCATGCTGTGCACCCCCCATCGTGCTCCATCCCCCATGCTGCGCACCCCCCATCGTGCTCCATCCCCCATGCTGCGCCCAGCCTCCCCCTCCCAGCCTTCCCCAGGATCAGCCTAGCCTACCGCAGCCTCAGCCTCCCCCAGCATCAGCCTCTCTTCTCTCAGCCTCCCTCCTCCCCCTCCCAGCCTTCCCCAGGATCAGCCTCTCTCCTCCCAGCCTCCTCCAGCACGCCGTGCTCCTCTGCCGACACTCACAGATCCGATCGCATACACTCACACACACACACACCCACACACACACGATCGCATACACTCACACATACCCGATCGCATACACGCACACACACGATCGCATACACTAACGCACACCCGATCGCATACACGCACACACCCGATCGCATACACTCACGCACACACACATTGACGATATCGCACATACGCGCTCACACTCACAACATCCGGAGATACTACATGCTTCTGGCCATGTGATCCTCCGGCAGGTCCTGGAAGCTCACAGCACAGTATCGGCGCAGAGAAGCAAGCGATATCCCAGGATGTTGTGAGTGTGTGGATGCGATGTGATGTGTGTGTGAGGTGTGTGTGAGGTGTGTGTGAGAGTGAGTGTGATCTGATGTGTGTCTGTTGTTATGTGTGTGCGTGTGTGTATGTTACGCCGCTGCAGGACCTTGATGCGCTGGTAACTATGCTAGAATCGTTACCAGCGTATCTCGTCCCCCGCTCGCACGGGAGCCCACACCAGCATACGGCGGCCAGGCCCAGCAATGCGAGGGTATGTGTCGGCTGGGTTGGCGGCGTACGCTGATGTGGGCTCCCGGGGGTACAGTACTCACCTGTGAGTCGTGGCTCCGTGACCGTGTCGGTTCGGGGAATGCGCGGGGGGGAGCGGCGGGGCCAGAGCTAGCGTTCATTGCGTGAGGGGGGCGGGGCGTGGCGTGGCCGAGTTGCCAATGCCTGCAGGGTGCCGGGGCGAGAGGCCAATCTGTGGGGGGCGGAGCCTGGGCGAGCGGCTGGCCAATCCGTGTGGGGGCGCATCCTGGGCGAGCGGCCAATCAGTGTGGGGGGGCGGGGCCATGGCGAGCCCAGCGGCCAATCAGCTTTGTGTCACCGTAAGGACACAATTTTGGAGCATGACAGACAGACAGACAGACAGACAGAATAAGGCAATTATATATATAGATATGACAACATAAACATAGAGATAATAGTGCATTAGCAGAACTACATTATCAAATGAAATAAAAAACAACATTGTAGTAATTCTATGTCAGAATACAGTAAATCACTATTATTCAATGTCCATAAATAGCTAGTAGAATTCTGGGTAGTATATAGTGGTCCATAGGTTCATACTAGACGATGATCATAGCTGTTCCAGAAGATTGGCCGAAGGTAGATGACGATATGCAGGAAAAGTCCATAGATTGGTTGACTATCTAAACGAAAGATATATACAGGAATTAAAATAATGTAAAAACAATTATAAAGAAACACACCCTGAAACCACAACTATCACAAAAATGAGGCATACGATATGTTTCCATTAAGGCCCAAGGGGTGAAGGGTTTTGAGGGTCCAGATCCATTTAGTTTCCATTCTAGCCAGTTTTTGACTGATTTTGCCACCACGGATATTAGAGTCCAAACGGTCGATTCCTCTAACTCTCAATAGTGATGGATTAGATTGGTGGTATTGTCTAAAGTGGCAGGGAATCGTCTTGAGGGATGAGATGTCAGAACAATCAGCAGCCGCTGCTATCCCATTCACATGTTCTCTAATGCGAACCTTAAATTGTCTGGTCGTAAGACCCACATAAATCTTTGGACAGGGGCACACCGCATAATAAATAACTGCAGATGTAGTGCACGTTATAAACTTATTAATGTGGAAAGTATGGACTCCCGCAGAATCTGTGAAAGAATCGATCCTCTCCACATTAGGACACGCCACACAGTGGCCGCACGGTGTGCATCCGGTCCGTGTTGTTGTAGAGCCAAAGAGGGAAGGCTGAATGGGAGACTCATAGTGGCTCTTAACCAGATGATCCCGGAGATTTTTGGACCTACGAATGCTTAACATAGGCCTATCCGGAATAATCCGTGCCAAAATGGGATCAGCCTGTAACACAGGCCAGAATTTTTGGAGACAAGAGCGCATTGCTGGTAACTGCCCATGGTAATTTGTAACAAAGCGCACTGTTTCCCGTGATGATGATTTCGTTGGAGTATACAATAGGGTGTGACGGGTGGAATGCTTTGCTCTATTATAGGCTCTCTTTACACACCTTTTGCTATAGCCTCTGGCATAAAAACGATGTTTTAAATCAAGGGCTCTTTTTTCAAATTCAGAATCCACGGAGCAAATTCTGCGGAGCCGCAGGAACTGCCCCACTGGAATCGATTGGACCATGTGATATGGGTGTGATGATGTAGCGTGTAAAAGCATGTTGCCCGCTGTTTCTTTACGAAAGATATCGGTTTGGAGAATATTAGAAGAATCTTTCGTAACCATGACGTCTAAAAAAGAGATTGACTGTGCGTGGTGAAGATAGGTAATCCGTATATTCATGTCGTTGGAATTCAAGGACCTCATGAATTCATGAAGTTCTATCTCCGTGCCCTGCCAGATCATGAAGATGTCGTCGATGTACCGCGTCTAAAAACATTGCTGAGATTGACAGCAAGCTTGATGAGATTCAATCTAAATTTAAAGCTGATTGCCCAGCTGATCAAATATCAACTTATGATGCAAGATTAGAAAAGGCACTGGATTCCTGTGTGAAAAAAATCCATGATACACAGGCTAGGAAGCTAGCAAGAGACCAGCGTGATTTTGCTCAAAAAACGGTCTATCATTGGAGACATGGTCCACCTGGTTCACCTAGGGCTGCTCGTTCCACCTCGCTCTCTTCAAATTCTGCAGTGAGCGACCAATCTGATGCATCTTCCTTCCGTTCTAACATCACTACTAGGTCTGGCATGGCTATTGGAAAACATAGAGATAACAAGACACCTGTCAATAAAACAGATAATTATAGGACATCTGGATACAGACATTCTAATAAGGTGATTAACCTTAGTTCTCATGTACTTTTACCCTCTGACATTTCTCTCTTAGAAAGAGGCTTTACGTTTTCCCCTACTGCCAGATTTGACAAATTTATTGCTACAAAGGATTTGCACCTTTTTGCTCGTTCTTTACTTTTCAAAAAAGACTTTTTTGATGTCAATCTTCATAATCTTTTTCCAACAGAGGAGGAACAAGTAGCCCTACGTGACCTTGAGGAACTGGCAGGTGACCATGATACATCAGAGGGAGGTAAGATTACCCCCTCTATACGTCCTCGCTAAAAGAAATTTCCACCACTGTCATCATGTGCCAATATAGATTTATTTGTACAATTGGTCTCCAGGGAGTTTGATGGTATCCCTACAGGTATCTGCCATGACAATCTTACTAGACAGGAGCGCATTAGGCTACGGGAGTTGCGGGCTTTACCTGGTGTGATACTGAAGCCGGCAGACAAAGGTTGAAACATTGTTGTGTGGCCTAAAGAGCTGTATGAAAAGGAGGCATACAGACAATTACGGGATAAGGCCTGCTACAAAAAGTTGACATTTAACCCTTTGTCTGCATTCACCATCCAACTCCAAAAGATCTTAAAAGTGGCGTTGGACAATGGTGTGATTACCAAAGATCTGGCTTTGGCACTACAGGTGTCTGAGCCCGTGGTCCCAACACTATACCTCCTGCCCAAAATACATAAAGATATCAATGCCCCACCGGGACGTCCAATTGTATCGGGCAGAGATAACTTTATGGAGAATATCAATAGGTGGATCGATGCCAAGCTCCAACCAATGGTTGAGGGTTTGCCATCATTCACTAAGGACACCAGTGAATTCCTTAGAAAAATTGACGGACTGTGTGTGGGTGAGGATTCTTTGCTGGTGACAGGTGATGTAGAATCCCTGTACACCAGTATTCGACATCATGATGGACTTCGGGCAGCCCGTTTTTTTCTGGAGATGTCCAATCTTCCTACAGATATTGTACTTCTTGTCATGGAACTCTTGGAATTCACATTGTCACATAATTTCTTCGTGTTTAAGGGGTCCTTTTACCTGCAGCTCCAGGGAACAGCGATGGGGGCATCCTTTGCCCCCTCTTATGCCAACCTGTTCCTGGGGCTGTGGGAGAGGGATCTCTTTCTGTCGGATCAACTGTCGTCGATGGACCGCGTCCCTTTTTGGACGCGGTACATCGACGACATCTTCATGATCTGGCAGGGCACGGAGATAGAACTTCATGAATTCATGATGTCCTTGAATTCCAACGACATGAATATACGGATTACCTATCTTCACCACGCACAGTCAATCTCTTTTTTAGACGTCATGGTTATGAAAGATTCTTCTAATATTCTCCAAACCGATATCTTTCGTAAAGAAACAGCGGGCAACATGCTTTTACACGCTACATCATCACACCCATATCACATGGTCCAATCGATTCCAGTGGGGCAGTTCCTGCGGCTCCGCAGAATTTGCTCCGTGGATTCTGAATTTGAAAAAAGAGCCCTTGATTTAAAACATCGTTTTTATGCCAGAGGCTATAGCAAAAGGTGTGTAAAGAGAGCCTATAATAGAGCAAAGCATTCCACCCGTCACACCCTATTGTATACTCCAACGAAATCATCATCACGGGAAACAGTGCGCTTTGTTACAAATTACCATGGGCAGTTACCAGCAATGCGCTCTTGTCTCCAAAAATTCTGGCCTGTGTTACAGGCTGATCCCATTTTGGCACGCATTATTCCGGATAGGCCTATGTTAAGCATTCGTAGGTCCAAAAATCTCCGGGATCATCTGGTTAAGAGCCACTATGAGTCTCCCATTCAGCCTTCCCTCTTTTGCTCTACAACAACACGGACCGGATGCACACCGTGCGGCCACTGTGTGGCGTGTCCTAATGTGGAGAGGATCGATTCTTTCACAGATTCTGCGGGAGTCCATACTTTCCACATTAATAAGTTTATAACGTGCACTACATCTGCAGTTATTTATTATGCGGTGTGCCCCTGTCCAAAGATTTATGTGGGTCTTACGACCAGACAATTTAAGGTTCGCATTAGAGAACATGTGAATGGGATAGCAGCGGCTGCTGATTGTTCTGACATCTCATCCCTCAAGACGATTCCCCGCCACTTTAGACAATACCACCAATCTAATCCATCACTATTGAGAGTTAGAGGAATCGACCGTTTGGACTCTAATATCCGTGGTGGCAAAATCAGTCAAAAACTGGCTAGAATGGAAACTAAATGGATCTGGACCCTCAAAACCCTTCACCCCTTGGGCCTTAATGGAAACATATCGTATGCCTCATTTTTGTGATAGTTGTGGTTTCAGGGTGTGTTTCTTTATAATTGTTTTTACATTATTTTAATTCCTGTATATATCTTTCGTTTAGATAGTCAACCAATCTATGGACTTTTCCTGCATATCGTCATCTACCTTCGGCCAATCTTCTGGAACAGCTATGATCATCGTCTAGTATGAACCTATGGACCACTATATACTACCCAGAATTCTACTAGCTATTTATGGACATTGAATAATAGTGATTTACTGTATTCTGACATAGAATTACTACAATGTTGTTTTTTATTTCATTTGATAATGTAGTTCTGCTAATGCACTATTATCTCTATGTTTATGTTGTCATATATAGATATAATTATTGTGATATCTTTTGACCACACATATGGGTGTATATCTATAAGCTTTGATGCCATCGACCATATGGTTGCGTCTTTTATTGGTTCTACATTGCATGTCATTTTTTGAGTACATTATGGACTTGTATATACAACTAGTCCATTATATACATATAGTTTATACATATATGGATATCTTATGAGGGTACTTTGTTCAAATATTCATAGCCATGATGATCTAGTCATTTTGTGACATATTTTGTCACATTTTTGACATTTGTTGACATTGATTAGATCTATGCTTTCATATTTTATTTTATTTTATGATCATGCAGTATATGTATTTTTGAGACATCTTCCATTGCCAATATAATGTTAATTTGGCTTCTGATCTATTGCATATTACAGCTCTTTTCCATGTATCTATATTACTATATACAATTCTATGGAGATTTAGCCGTATGACTATTATTATGGTGCCATGGCCCGATTATTATTGTTATATTTATATTATGCTATTATCTGATATGCTGGAGGCTATTATAGTTGCTCCTTCCTATGACTCCGATGTGCGAGCACGCATGCGTGCCGCTGGCTCCGGGACGCCACCGCTTCGCTGCGTCGATTCACCCTGCATGTGACGTCTGCTCACGTGACCGGCTTTGACTGTCATGTGACCGGAAGCGTTGTGTGCTGGGCGACGCGGCGGGCGGATGGCGTTCTTGGTTGCCGGGACATCGCATGCGTCACCTCCCCGGACATCGGATTTGATTGGTTGTCGCTCCCTTTTTAATCTTCACTCCCTCACATTTTGCCACTCCCCCTGACGAAGGCTTGGACAGCCGAAACGGCCGTCGGGTGACGCAGGTCACTGTACATTCTGAGGTTCTTTGTCTTCCAGGTACGTGAATATACTTTGTATGCGGTTCTACCCAATCCTATCGAACTTATATGCAATTGTGTGTGTAACCGATGGGATCAATAGGGGTCCGGTTACCTTGTCTTTGGATTTTATCCTGGTTGGCAATGTATACCATCCCATTACTTATGGGATGGTACTAATATAGTACTTTGCACGGTTTTCTTCTACTATATGTAACACCTTGGATTGCCTGTGCCCTGCTCTTTCACTTGTAATTGTGCCGCATTTTTTCACCTTCCCTGACCTTAATAAAGGACATCACTTTTTGCACAAATTGGCATATGGTCGCGTCTTTCTCTTCTTTCATTTATATATTAGCGACCAGTCTGGGTCCTTCACTCCACCATGTAATTCATATACTTAATTTACTATATACCAACTTGTATAAGTCATGGTGCGGCTGTGGTCCTTATTTGTTCATAATGTGAGGTAGCAGCATTGCTTGGGCAAAAACGTGAGGCAGTGAGGCAGCAGCGTGTTCACACCAACAGTCTATTTATTGTTGCCGCATAAATAGATCCAATTTCCCACTGTCAAAGTCTCTTCCGGATCACAGCCGGTGCATATAGACAAATTCTTTGCATCAAAAAGTCTTGTTACCTTAGGACCCCGTTAACCGCAGGGATCTGTGTAAGGTTCTCCTAGGCTCACACTCTTGGCCTGTGTTCACTCCACACAGAGCCAGCCCAGCTCACACAGCATGTGTTAGCTTCACCAAGCCTGGCTCTCAACTGAGACACACCCTGCTGTGCTCTGCATGATTTAAACGAAAATGCCGGACATGAGGATTGCTACAAAACCTGGACTGGGAGGAGGGATCTGTCTCCCTGTTACCCTTTGTGCTATACTCCCCGTAATAGCTATAGCAAACTCAGAGGGTTTCCAGACACATTCTGGGGGACACATAGCGGTCTTCAAATATTACCCCTGTCACTGCCTCACACATGGTACAGAATTTGTTGTGTGATTCTATATATATCTGTATGGGACAGTTTTTCTCGGACGTTATACAGCACATAGTGGCTAATCACCTTTAACATTTGTTATGTGCAATTTGTTAGCTTACATTAGCTTTCAGTGTCAAAACTATGAAGTCCTCGTCAAACCAATGGAATTCAAAGATGATCCAGTCATCTTAGCTACAAGAAGATTGGCTTGTGTAACCCACATTCGAATACCGGTGGGCCTCATAAATTGCAGTGATCAAGCGGTGACCCTGCGTAAATATACTACTGTAGCCAAAGTGAGTAGGCTCAATAATGAAGATATCCTCCAAGTGTCTTAATTCTCTACCCAAGTGGAAAATTCTGCAAGTCCAGAAACTAAGAAGGCGTGGTCGCAAGAGGTGGACATTTTTTACTGAAGAAACCCGCTTCACACAAAATGATGGAGCACTATGAGTTTCAAAAGAGTACCAACATAGATTTAGCAAGTCCGCTTTTGACTTTGGAAGAGTCAGTACGATCAAACCTCTCATCTCCACTCGGTCCCATCCTCCAATCAAAGAGAAGTACTGACCTAAACCTCCATCCATGTACCAGCCAGTGAAGAAGATGATACAAGAAATGAAAGATGCGGATGTGATTAAGGACAGTCACAGTCCTTGGGCTGCACAAATTGTAGTCAAAAAGAAAGATAGAAGTATGCGGCTATGTGTGGATTATCACAAGCTCAATAGAATTACCCACAAAAGACGCATACCCTTTGCCCAAAATAGAAGAGTCAATTACTGCCACGAAATCAGCAGTCTATTTCTCCACACTAGATCTCACCAGCAGAACTGGCAAGTACCCATGGCTTCAGAGGACCAAGTGAAGA
This sequence comes from Anomaloglossus baeobatrachus, assembly GCF_048569485.1. NCBI lineage: Eukaryota > Metazoa > Chordata > Amphibia > Anura > Aromobatidae > Anomaloglossus > Anomaloglossus baeobatrachus. The sequence continues at coordinate 920,540,218 of NC_134353.1, read as the reverse complement.
CTGCATTCACTACCCTATGAACATGCCTGCATTCAACTGCATGCTGTTCAGCTTGTGCAATGCCCCGGGAACCTTTCAGAGACTTATGGAAGGCTACCTGGGTCACAAGAATTTTGAAACTGTGCTGTTGTACTTAGCTGATGTAATAATTTACTCCAAAATTTCCGAAGAACACCTCCAACATTTCACCGAAGTCTTTGAAGTTCTAACCAAACATGGCCTGAAAGTCAAGCCATCTAAATGCCATTTACTTAAATCCAAGGTCTAGTACCTAGGATATGTACTTAGTGCAGAAGGAGTTATTCCAGATTCGGAAAAGATTGCCGTAGTAAAGGACTGGCCTATCCCAACCACTATTCGAGAAGTCCGCAGATTCCTCGGATTTGACAGCTACTATAGGAGATTCATCAAAAACTTTACCCAGATTGCTGCCCCCTTACAATAGCTCCTAAAAGGACAACCATGCTAGAAGAGGTACAAAAGCCCCTCCATTCAGTGGATGCCAGAACTAGAACAATAATTCCAGGAACTTAAGGTAAAAGTCAACCAAAGCCCGAGCCCTTGCCTATCCAGACTACAACATTCCTTCCATCTGTATACAGATGCCAGCCACCTGGGACTAGGTACAGTCCAAGACAACAAAGACAGTCATCGGCTATGCCAGCAGATCCCTCCGACCAACTGAAAGAAATGATCAGAACTACAGAACTACAGTTCATTTAAAGTTGGAATTCCTTGCACTAGTGTGAATCAAAAAAGTCCGTGGAGCCTCTGTTAGGAGCCTCAACACAGAAACCAGCCAGATATCCCTCCGGGAAGGACCCAGCCAAGGGGTGGCTCTTTTTAGGAGACCACCATAACCACCATATTAAGTGGCCCTTTTAGTCAATATCCAACTTTTTGACAAGTTTAAAGATATGACAAGGGAAATACCAAGGCCACGTATCCATCCACAGACAGCTGTTTCGGGATATTGCCCCTATCCAGACTACAACATTCCCTTCCATCTGTATACAGATGCCAGCCACCTGGGACTAGGTGCAGTCCAAGACAACAAAGAGTCATCGGCTATGCCAGCAGATCCCTCCGACCAACTGAAAGAAATGATCAGAACTACAGTCCATTTAAAGTTGGAATTCCTTGCACTAGTGTGGGCAGTCTCAGACAAATGTAAGCACTACTTAGCTGCAACTTCCTTCATCGACAACAACCCAGTGTCCCAGTTACAGACTGCCAAACTTGGTGCCCTTGAGCAGAGATGGTCCTCCTGCCAGTCGCCAGACAGAATGTGCTGAATGTCCCAAAACCTCCTATTTCTGAACCAAGCTCCAGCCATAAAGTGAGCCATGATTGGGCTGAAATTCAGAACGAAAGCAGAACCTTCAGAACCCTATGAAAGTTGCTAGAATCTAGATCCCCAAAACTACCAGTGAGCTACAGGTAAACCAATCCAGAACTCTGTCGATTATAGCAACAGAGAAAACGTCTGCAATACCACAAATAAGTGTTAGTACAATACAATGCCTACACTCATGAGAGGGTCTTCCAAATAGTCGTACCCAGACAAGATATCAATCTCATTCTAGAGTCTTATCATGACAAGTACAGACACTTTGGTTGTCAACAGACTGAGATGACAATCAGAGAACGCTTCTACTGGATAGGAATGCGACAAAAGAATGAGAAATGATGCAGAGAACGTATTACTTGTACTCTAAGCAGCCAAGAAGATATGGAACAAAAAGCTCCACTGCACACTGCATCCCATTGAAACTCACCAACCTTTGGCACTTGTGGCCCTTGACCATGTCAAACTGCAACCCAGCTGTACTGGATACCTCTACAATAGGATCATTGTCGAGCACTACAGAAAAATTGTTGTGGCCATGGCCGTCAGAGATCAGACTGCTCGAACCACTGTTGAGATGTGAGGCCTTATGGATATCCCAAGTAGGTCCTGACAGATCAAGGTCCAGCATTTGAGTCTGATTTATTCCAAGAACTGTGTGCACTCTATGGCTGCAAAAAATTTGACATGACCGCTTACGATCCCCAGTGCAATAGCCTGTGTGAAAGGATGAACAAAACTTTGATTAACATGATAAAGACTGTTCCATCCCAAGAAAGGAAAGAAAGGCCTGAGTTACTGCAAGAGTAAACTTGCACAACAGCCACTCACTGCTCCACTGGTTATACTCCATATTACTTGATGTTTGGTCGTCCAGGGAAACTCCCTGCAGATCTCCAGCTAAATGCTTAAGTAGAAGATTGCATTTATCAAGCTAATGAAATTATGAATGACCGTATGACAGGTGGGGCGACGATTTCAATATTTTGGGCCAAGGCCAAGCCATTACAAGTTGGAGACTGAGTTTGGGCTAAAAAGAACAGCCGCTCTCAGAAGCTGGATGACCAGTGTGAATCCAGCCCTTATGCATCAAGTATACAAGTATCCCATTCCCAGGAGTGGAAGTGTACAAAATTGCAAGAGAGGATATTCAGCAAGAAAAGGTGGTTCATTGAAGCCTGACAAAAGCCTGCATTTCCAAGAAAGTTACAGTCCCTCCAGTTTATACCCCTGTTGCTTCAGAGAAGGCTTCCAGGGCCTCCACCATCCCACTTGTTTGGCTTTATCTTCTCTGTTCATTGTGCCAGCTCCTCCTTATCCACTAGAGGATTCTGATGTAATTACTGCAGTAGGTTCTCAGGAGATAGGAGCGTCATCCATCTATGAAGAAAAGCCAGTACGTGCTCTACGGAGATCTGAACGCGCAACCAAGGAAAAGTTACATGCTCATTACCAGGAATAATTAGTTGCTGCCTATCTGAGCAGGAGAAACTTTCCATGTGTGGCTCCGGTAGAAAATTACTTTTACTGTGTAATAAGAGATACTCCGTGGCTTACGAGAGCCTTATTACTGCCACACTATGACCTAGTCCTCCTAAAAGTAGCTTGGTGCAGAAAGTTTCTTTATGGTCTGTGTGCCCCGACTGCAACCGGGAACCAAGCAAAGAAGTTATAGCGGGTTAGCTGTCATCCCTCTCCCCACCTAATGGGGGTTGTTCCTAAAAGGAACCTCCTCAAGACAAAAAAACAAAAAAAAAACCAAAAACTGCTCCTCCTTTATTATGGTTACATGCTGTTTTAATTTGCACCCTGATGTATATATTTTTTCCAGGTATTCAAGAAACCAAGAATAATTTAAGCAACAGTATTCATTGAAGGAATGGATTTTGCATGCATGTTGTTCCTTTCTGTTTTTCAGATGTGTATGTGTCGATGACGACACTCTTAAGAGGGGAGACATGTGGTATCCAACAAGGTGGCTATCTCCATGGGATACCAGAAGTATAGAGTGTTTCACACAAATGTTTTTTTCTATTTCATTTGTATACTGTTGCATATTGTGAAAACCTGCTGACAGGCAGCACTGAGAGGGTTAAAGGAGTTGTCCGACATAACAAACATTTTTGAGTTTAACCCCTCCAGCCCCCAGCCTGTTTTCACCTTAAAGACCCGGCCATTTTTTGCAATTTTGACCAGTGTCGCTTTGACAGGTTATAACTCTGGAACACTTCAACGGATCCTGGCGATTCTGAGATTGTTTTTTCATGACATATTGTACTTCATGTCAGTGGTAAATTTAGGCCGATATGTTTTGCGTTTGTGAAAATTTCGGAAATTTGGCGAAAATTTTGAAAATTTTGCAATTTTCAAAATTTGAAATTTTATGCCCATAAATCTAAAAGATATGTCACACAAAATAGTTACTGAATAACATTTCCCACTTGTCTGCTTTACACCAGCGCAATTTTTGGGAAAAAAAAAATTCCGTTAGGAAGTTAGAAGGGTTCAAAGTTCATCAGCAATTTCTCATTTTTCCAACAAAATTTACAAAAAAAATTTTTTTAGGTACCGCATCACATTTGGAGTGATTTGAGAAACCTAGGAGACAGAAAATACCCAAAAGAGACCCCATTTTAAAATCTGTACCCCTCACTCTGCTCAAAACCACATCCAAGAAGTTTATTAACCCTTTAGGAGCTTCACAGCAATGTAGACGAAAAAATGAAAATGTTACTTTTTTTTTAACACAAAAATGTTACTTTATCCATAAAAATTAGTGTTTTCACAAGGGTATCAGGAAAAATGCATCATAAAATGTATTGTGCATTTTCTCCTGAGTACGCAGATACCCCATATGTGGTGGAAATCAAATGTTTGGGCACACGGCAGGACTCGGAAGGCAAGGAGCGCCATTTGAATTTTTGAGTGCAAAATTAGCTGCATTCATTAGCGGATGCCATGTCGGGTTTGAAGATTCCCTGAGGTGCCTAAACAATGGAGCTCCCCCATAAGTGACCCCATTTTGGAAACTAGAGCCCTCAAATATTTTTTCTAGATGTTTCATGTGCACTTTGAACCCCTGGGGGCTTCACAGAAGTTTATAACGTTAAGCCGTGAAAAGAATTTTTTTTTTTTTTACCACAAAACTGTTGCTTCAACCAGGTAGCTTTTTTTATCAAAAGGGTATCAGGAAAAAATGCACCATAAAATGTATTGTGCATTTTCTCCTGAGTACGCAGATACCCCATATGTGGTGGAAATCAAATGTTTGGGCACACGGCAGGACTCGGAAGGCAAGGAGCGCCATTTCACAGCAAAATTGGTTGGAATTATTAGCGGACGCCATGCTGCGTTTGGAGACCCCCCTGAAGTGCCTAAACAATGGAGCTCCCCCACAATTGACCCCATTTTGGAAACTAGACCCCTCATGGAATTTATCTAGCTGTTTAGTGAGCACTTTGAACCCCTGGAGGCTTCACATACGTTTGTAATGTTCAGCCGTGAAAATATTTTATTCTTTTTTTTACCACAAAATTGTTTTTTCAAACAGGTAGCTTTTTTTGCCACAAGAGTATCAGGAAAAAATGCACTATAAAATGTATTGTGCAATTTCTCCTGAGTACACAGGTACCTCATATGTGGTGGAAATCAATTGTTTGGGCGTACGGCGGGGCTCAGAAGAGAAGGAGCGCCATTTCACAGTAAAATTGATTGGAATTATTAGCAGACGCCATGTTTCATTTGGAGACCGCCTGAGGTGCCTAAACAATGGAGCTCCCCCACATGTGATCCCATTTTGGAAACTAGACCCCCCCCCATACAAACAAATTAGTTTGGCAAAATAAAAAATACAGACATCAGTAAAAAAAAAAAAAAAATGTGCGCCTGCCACTAAGACCAGTGCCAAACGTGAGAGCAATGCAAGAGTCTCACATCGCATCATCCACTGCAGTCTGGAAGCGAGCAACTGCGCTGGATAATGCGATGCGAGAGGGCGGGGCGGCAGATGAGAAAGGGCGCAGCGGATGGAGGAGCGGCAGAGGATGGGAAAGGGCGCAGCGGGTGGAGGAGCGGCAGAGGATGGGAAAGGGCGCAGCGGATGGATGATGGGAAATGGCGCAGCGGATGGAGGAGCGGTGGAGGATGGGGGGGGGGAGGGAGGTGAGATGGGGATACCTACCTTACAGGATGGATCTAGGCAGCAGGATCACAGCAGACAGAAGAGGCAGCAGATGAAGGAGGCAACAGATTGAGGAGGGTGAGAGGGGGCAGTAGATGAAGAGGATGGGAGAGAGCAGGCAGCAGATCGGGGAGGGGGGCAGAGTCTGATGGGAGAGAGAGAGATGGCACATGGAGGAGGGGGGGCCCCGGGGGGAGGGTGGCTTGCAGCACATGTGGGGGGAGGGTGGCTTGCAGCAGTACATGTGGGGGGAGGGTGGCTTGCAGCACATGTGCTGCAAGCCACCCGCCCCCCACATGTGCTGCAAGCCACCCGCCCCCCACATGTGCTGCAAGCCACCCTCCCCCCACATGTGCTGCAAGCCACCCACCCCATGTGCTGCAAGCCACCCTCCCCCCACATGTGCTGCAAGCCACCCACCCCCACATGTGCTGCAAGCCACCCTCCCCCCACATGTGGGGGGAGGGTGGCTTGCAGCACACGATGGGATAGGAGGTGTAGTGGCGATGGAGAAGGGGCAGCCGATGAAGGAGGCGGCGGCCGCCGATCGGGAACAGTGGGGGCCGATTCGGGGGCAGCAGCGGCTGAAAAAGGTGGGTGCGACGGCGGCGGGGACAGTGGCGAGCGTGGCGGCGGGGGACAGCGGTGGATCCTGAGCGGCGGCGGGGACCGTGGCGAGCGTGGCGGCGGGGACAGCGGTGGATCCGGAGCGGCGGCGGGGACCGTGGCGGCGGGGACAGTGGCGGATCCGGAGTAGCGGCGGGGAGATCGGAGACAGCGGCGGGGCTGGCAGGGCGATCGGGGACAGGGGCGGGCGGCAACTTACCGATGGGCACCCGCAGAGACCGCTCTCCTCGGCTTCCAGGGACGGTCACAGGCTGCAGATCCACATTGATTGGAAAGAGCGGTCACAAGACCGGTCTCTCCAATCAGAGCTGGGGGCGGGTGAAGCACCGATCACCCAGCTCCAGCCAATGGCCAGTGCTACAGCAGCACTGATCAGGGCTGGATTTAAATGTTCCAGCCATTTTCAATGGCTGGAACATTACAGTGACTGTAATTGGCTGAGCAGCGTTTGTCAGCCAATCACAGCCTCTGTAGGTTCGGAGAGGAGGCACCACCCCTCCTGAGGTCAGGCAGAGGTCCCCTCCTTCCCGAATCTACCGTTTAAATCAAAGAAATTGGACTCCCTGGGGCTCCGGGACCGCGATTTCGCCACGACGTACTGGGTACGTCATGGGTCGTTTAGAACCATGTCACCGTGACATACCCAGTACGTCAAAGGTCGTTAAGGGGTTAAACTAATCTGTGCTGTATGGTCATATAAATCACCCCTACATTGTTATTTTTTGTTTTCTAACTTTTGTTCCTCTTGAATTCACCCTTTATTCTCTGCAGCTTCTTGTTTACATTCAGCTCAAGCAAACTGACCACTTCCTGTGCAAAACCTCAGTCAGAGCTGGCACCGCCCACCTCACTGTCCAGCCTCGCCCCCTGCCCGCCCCCTGCACACACGGTCCCTGTCAGTATACACACACCAGGCTGTGCACCGCATACACACACACACACACACACACACACACACCAGGCTGTGCACCGCATACACACACACACACACACACACACCAGGCTGTGCACCGCGCACACACACACACACACACACCAGGCTGTGCACCACACACACACACACACACACACCAGGCTGTGCACCACACACACACACACACACACACACCAGGCTGTGCACCACACACACACACACACACACCAGGCTGTGCACCGCATACACACACACACACACACACACCAGGCTGTGCACCGCATATACACACACACACACACACACCAGGCTGTGCACCGCATATACACACACACACACACCAGGCTGTGCACCGCATATACACACACACACACACCAGGCTGTGCACCGCATATACACACACACACACACCAGGCTGTGCACCACACACACACACACACACACACACACACACACCAGGCTGTGCACCGCATACACACACACCAGGCTGTGCACCACACACACACCAGGCTGTGCACCGCATACACACACACACACACACACACACCAGGCTGTGCACCGCATACACACACACACCAGGCTGTGCACCGCATACACACACACACACACACACCAGGCTGTGCACCGCATACACACACACACACACACACACACACACACCAGGCTGTGCACCGCATACACACACACACCACACACACACCAGGCTGTGCACCGCATACACACACACCAGGCTGTGCACCACACACACACACACACACACCAGGCTGTGCACCACACACACACACACACACACACACACACACCAGGCTGTGCAACGCATACACACACATCGGGCTGTGCACCACATATATACACACACACACACCAGGCTGTGCACCGCATACACACACACACACACACCAGGCTGTGCACCGCATACACACACACACACACACCAGGCTGTGCACCGCATACACACACAGACACACACCAGGCTGTGCACCACACACACACACACACACACCAGGCTGTGCACCGCGCACGCACACACACACCAGGCTGTGCACCGCATACACACACACCAGGCTGTGCACCGCACACACACACACACACACACACACACACACACACACCAGGCTGTGCACCGCATACACACACACACACATACCAGGCTGTGCACCGCATACACACACACACACACACACACACACACACCAGGCTGTGCACCGCATACACACACACCAGGCTGTGCACCGCATACACACACACACACACACCAGGCTGTGCACCGCATACACACACACACCAGGCTGTGCACCGCATACACACACACACACACACACACCAGGCTGTGCACCGCATACACACACACACCAGGCTGTGCACCGCATACACACACACACACACACACCAGGCTGTGCACCGCATACACACACACACACACACACACCAGGCTGTGCACCGCATACACACAGACACACACCAGGCTGTGCACCACACACACACCAGGCTGTGCACCGCATACACACACACACACACACCAGGCTGTGCACCGCATACACACACACACACCAGGCTGTGCACCACACACACACACACACCAGGCTGTGCACCACACACACACACCAGGCTGTGCACCACACACACACACACACACCAGGCTGTGCAACGCATACACACACACACACACCAGGCTGTGCACCGCATACACACACACACACACACACACCAGGCTGTGCACCGCATACACACACACACACACACACACCGGGCTGTGCACCGCATACACACACACACACACACCAGGCTGTGCACCGCATACACATACACACACACACACACCAGGCTGTGCACCGCATACACACACACACACACACACACACACACACACACACCAGGCTGTGCACCGCATACACACACACCACACACACACCAGGCTGTGCACCGCATACACACACACACCAGGCTGTGCACCACACACACACACACACCAGGCTGTGCAACGCATACACACACACACACCAGGCTGTGCACCGCATACACACACACACACACCAGGCTGTGCACCGCATATACACACACACACACACACACACACACCAGGCTGTGCACCGCACACACACACACCAGGCTGTGCACCGCATACACACACACACACACACCAGGCTGTGCACCGCATACACACACTCACACACACACCGGGCTGTGCACCGCATACACACACACACACACACACACACACCAGGCTGTGCACCGCACACACACACACCAGGCTGTGCACCGCATACACACACACACACACACACACACACACACACACACACACACACACACCAGGCTGTGCACCGCATACACACACACCACACACACACCGGGCTGTGCACCGCATACACACACACACCAGGCTGTGCACCACACACACACACACCAGGCTGTGCAACGCATACACACACACACACACCAGGCTGTGCAACGCATACACACACACCAGGCTGTGCACCACACACACACACACACAGGGCTGTGCACCGCACACACACACACACAGGGCTGTGCACCGCACACACACACATCGGGCTGTGCACCGCATATATACACACACACATCAGGCTGTGCACCGCATACACACACACACACACACACACCGGGCTGTGCACCGCATATACACACACACCAGGCTGTGCACCGCATACACACACACCAGGCTGTGCACCGCATACACACACACACCAGGCTGTGCACCGCATACACACACACACACGGCTGTGCACCGCATACACACACGGCTGTGCACCGCATACACACACACACATCAGGCTGTGCACTGCATATACACACACACACACACCAGGCTGTGCACCGCATACACACACACACACACACACACACACACACCAGGCTGTGCACCGCATACACACACACACACACACACACCGGGCTGTGCACCGCATATACACACACACCAGGCTGTGCACCGCATACACACACACACCAGGCTGTGCACCGCATACACACACACACGGCTGTGCACCGCATACACACACACATCAGGCTGTGCACTGCATATACACACACACACACACATCAGGCTGTGCACCGCATACACACACACACACACACACACAACTGGGCTGTGCAACGCATATACACACACACACACACACACCAGGCTGTGCACCGCATGCACACACACACACACACACACACACACACACACACATCGGGCTGTGCACCGACCCCCCCCCCATAGGGAGTACATACTCACCCGTCCTCGGTCCCCGACGCTCCTGCACGTTCGCACGCTGTCTGTGCTCTGGCCATATCAGCACAGTAGTGACGTCACCGCTGTGCTGAAGAGAGCACAGACAGCGGGGCAGTGATGAGAAGCAGCGCTCCTTCTCGTCAGCGCTTTCAAATATATATCGGCATCTGTGATCGGTGATGCCGGTACATTTGAATGTGCGATCCTGAGCAGGGGACCCGGTGCTGGCACTGACACCACGGCAGCCGCCGCCAGGCCCCTCCCCCACAGAAGTGCAGGGGGAGGTTGTGGGCAGAGTACGGGGAGCGGGGGAATGTGTGGGAGGGTGCAGGGAAGGGGGCGGTGACTCCACGCACTTTTCCCGGCCCAGCAGGGAGGCGACATGCTGTTTCCAGATTTGCATGTCAACATGGTCCTGCCCATGTTGACATGAAATGACCGGAAGCAGCAAAATCGCAGCAGGAGCGGTCACATGAACACTCTGTGCCGGAGGAGAGGGGCTGACAGCAGGGCAGGTAAGTGGTCACTATCTACTTACCTGCCCCAATGTAGCCCAATAGGGTAATAATGAAAAAAACTCAAAATAAGCCGGATAACCCCTTTAAGCTTCCCCTGTGCAGTTAGTCAATGATTGCAGCTGTAAGAGTCACATGTGAGTGAGAGGTGCTAACTCCGGCTACGCAGTGAAGGATAGAGTCAATTGAGAGATGGCAGTTAAGAGGAAAAAGTTGATATCCTCCATTTTGAGAGGATTTCTAGAAGGATAAGTTGCCTTAGAGGTGAAGAACAACTCAGCCAAAATAAGGAAAGTTTTCCTTTAAAAGTTCTGTCTAAGGCATGTTTAACAAGTCAGTGAAAAACACAGATGTTTTTGACTGACGTGTAAAAAACGCATATATCCCTCCATGTGCCGTGATTCACGACACATGTGGGTTATCCATGTGCTATCCGTGATAGCACATGGACATATACTCACCTGTACCCGCTCCTGCTGTCTGTGGTGCTGAAGTCTTCGGCTCTGCTGTGTTTCCGACCGCTGCTGACCCCGCTGGAGCTACTTCTGGGTCGGCTGTATGGTGCATAAATGAATATGCATGAGAATGCGCCGGCCTGGAAGCAGCAGAGCGCAGCGGCTGAACACAGCGTCGCTGGAGAAGGGGAGTATAAAAAGCTTTTTATTTTCAATGTACGTGTTTTTCTGGTACGTGTTTCATGGATCACACCACAGTAGGACATCAGTAATGCCAGAAAAAAAAAAAATGGACATGTCTCCGTGCGGAGCACACGGACACACGTGCATGCCGCACGGAGACACGGTCAGTGACAAAATCACTGATGTGTGCGCATACACATTGATTTTAATGGGTCTGCGTATGTCAGCGATTCTGGTATGTATAAAAACCATCACATATGTACCAGAATCACTGACATGTGAAAGAGGCCTAAGTGAGGGTACCTTGAACTTTAAGTGTGCAAAACACCTATCTGCTATCGCTACCTGTAAATAGTTATTCAACCTGTTGTTCCCAGTTAAAAAAAAAAAAAAAAAAATTGTTCATTATCAAAGTGAAGTTGTTTTATGATTAAAGATTAACAACAACAATTAAATCACCACCGTTGGACTCCACTATGCACCACACAAGGTTACCTTTAGAGAAGACTTTCCATCAGGCCAAATGTTTTTGCTCTTTGATACATTCCATTTTTTTTTATTTTATTTATCTAAACAATATGTATATAAATATATATTATACATATGGTTTAAGAGATATGGGACTTTTTAGTAGTAATTTTTAAGGAATTTACCAAAGGGGTGTGGTTTAAAAGGTAATGTTGAGCAGCCTAAAAACACACCCCTAGAGAATCCTGAGGCTATGTGCGCACGTTGCGCAAATACATGCAGTTACGCTGCGCTTTATAGTGCAGCGTAACTGCATGCGTCCTGCGTCCTCTGCACAGTCTATGGAGATTGTGCAGGGGCCGTGCGCACGTGGCGCTTTAGAGCGCAGCGCTTCGGCTACTGCCGAAGCGCTGCGTAAAAAGAAGTGACATGTCACTTCTTTCCTGCGCTTTGCCAGCAGCTCCTGCTCTGTCTATGGCAGGAGCTGCAGGCAGAGCGCATGGAATCAGCTTCACTACGGACATTTTCTGCAGCGATTAGAAGCGCACATGTGCTCTTCAGATCGCTGCAGAAATTTCTGCAGTGAACTGTACGCAACGTGCGCACATAGCCTAAGAGCGATGCCTCCCTGGTAAAGACAAAAGAAAAAACGCTCATATCTCTGGAACCGAATGACGAATTTGAAAGAAAAAAAATAAATAAATATTGAGTAATCAGGTGAACAGGAGGAATAAACAGCCAAAATTAAGTCTCATTTGTCCTGGTGATGGGTACGCTTTAAATTTATTAAATTGTAGCTGGACAATAAAAAAATGCTTGTAATGTTCGCTTTCATTGTAATTTAATTAAATTAACGAAAAGAACGGAATGTCAAGATAATAAAAGTAAAATTACAAAATTCAGTCTGTTTATATAATTTTAGAACATTCACACCTGGCCCATAGGGATCTTAGCGGGCCACATAAGATTCCAGTGGGTGGAGCCCTTGTTACAGATTTTGTTTTTGGGGTCCAGTACCTCTACAGAGTAAAGGGTATATGACATCACATACAATTTCTTTAATAATATGTGAGCCCTCAATGGAATTAGCTGGCTTGGGCTCCTGAGATCCCCGGCAAACAAACAGCCACTAGTGACCATTCAGATAAATGGCCGTCTATCAACTGTTTGGATGAATCCACCAGAACGAGTGATGCTTGTTTTTAATCAGGACTCCATCTCCTCAGGAAGGTCTTCAGTAGAGGGTCCCTCTCATTCCAAAATAATATCATTAATGTATCTTAAATATTGACATTTACATGGGATCAACCAATCTACGTAAAGGAAATTTCAATAGCCCTCAGCTTTGTGCGTATGATACAGGACTGTACAAAGATTCCCCAAAGAATAGAAGTGATCATAATTTATTTCGGCGAGAGCACCTAATATTTGTTCGGAGAAATTCTTGAAGCTCTTTCCAACTAGTTTCTTGCGCTCTACAATGTGGTATAAGTTCTCCACCCCAATTCAAAGGAAGCGGAAAGAACGGAGACTGCGATACTAGACAGAAAGGGGAACCGGGAGGCTCTATAAGATGCCCCGCTCCTGGATAACATTGCACATACACATCCTTCTTGCCATACTTTTCTGCCCGGGATTTGGCTTCTCTGGCAAAGAACAAACTATTGTAATTCTCGTCTTTGTCCCCCACCATAAAGAGGATGGGGCCTCTGGCTTTCTCCAGGGGAAATATAGAGTCCTGGTATTCTGGTTTTCTTGGATCCTCCATTGTGTTGGCAACGCTGAGAGACAAAACGTCTGTTACCAGAAGCCTTTCCACTATATAGGGTATGCCATTCACAAGAAGGTCACCATAAACTAGGTTGTTGCCATTCACAGCATTGGTTCCATTGATGCATACTGTAGCAGCGACCTGAGGCAGGTAGGACGCCATAGCCAAAGCCATCTCAGCTCCTTTACATATAGCGACCACTCCAACTCCATCACCTGATACCTAAAAAGGTAAGATGAAAAAAAGGCCATGTATCTATTAGGTGTATGAGGTGGGCGACATTAATATTGTCATCATCTTAAGACAGTTAATACTGTGTTAAAGGGATTATTCCATCAAAACTATCTTAAAAAATTGCATCTTTCAACAATTTATTTTTTCTTTAGTATCTGCCATATTGAAAATATAGTCAAGTAACCTGGCCAATCAGATTTATGGCTGGTCATGTAATACAAGAGCTACCTCGGTCTAAGAGAGGGAAACAAGGCTCTACCCTTTTGGAAGATCCCCATATATAATGCCCAAATGCCATAATAACGCCACTGTCAATGACACCTTTCATTTACAATAAGCTCTGGAGGCAAATTCTCAGGGAGATCTATTTCCAGGCCATAGATCCTAACAGCTCATTTACATATAAGAAAATTGTGGCTTTCTCTGAAATAACTTCAGATCACAGATACAGTATCACAAAAGTACACCCCTCATTTTTGTAAATGTTATACATCTTCAATGTACAGTGTCCGTGTACAGCTTGTATAACAGTGTAAATTTGATGTCCTCTAATAACGCAACACACAGCCATTAATGTCTAAACTGCTGGCAACAAAAGGGAGTACACTCCTAAGGGAACATGGCCAAAATGTGCCGAAAGTGTCAATATTTCGTGTGGCCAATATTTTCAAGAACTGCCTTAACTCTTGGGCATGGACGTCACTAAAGCTTCAGAGGAGACGCTGGATCCTGTTCCATCCTCTATGATGACATCATGGAGCTGGAGGATGTTAGAGGTCTTTGCGCTGCTCCACCTTTCGTTTGAGGCCGCACAGATGGTCAATAGGAGTTTGGTCTGGAGACGCTTAAGGCCGCTTTACACACTGTGATATCGGTCCCGATATCGCTAGCGTGGGTACTCGCCCCCATCTGTTGTGCGACACAGGCAAATCGCTGCCCGTGCCGCACAACATCGCCCAGAGCCGTCACACATACTTACCTGCCCGGCGACGTCACTGTGACCGGTGAACCGCCTCCTTTCTAAGGGGGCAGTCCGTGCGGCGTCACAGTGACGTCACTGAGCGGCCGCCCAATAGAAGCAGAGGGGCGGAGATGAGCGGGACGTAACATCCCACCCACCTCCTTCCTTCCTCATAGCGGCCGGGAGGCAGGTAAGGAGAGCTTCCTCATTCCTGCGGCGTCACACACAACGATGTGTGCTGCCGCAGCAACGAGGAACAACTTCGTTACTTGTGCAGTAACGATAATTGAGAATGGACCCCCATGTCACCGATGAGCGATTTTGCACGTTTTTGCGACGATGCAAAATCGCTCATCGGTGTCACGCGCAACAACATCGCTAATGCGGCCGGATGTGCGTCACAAATTCCATGACCCCAACGACTCCGCATTAGCGATATCATAGCGTGTAAAGCCCCCTTTAGTCAGTCCAGCACCTTTAATGTCAGTTTCTTTAGCAAGGCAGTGGTGGTCTTGAAGGTGTGTTTGGGGTCGTCATGTTGAAATACGAAGGGAGGGGGATCATTCGCTGCTTCAGTATGTCACATGCTGGCATTCATGGGTTTCCTCAATGACCTGTAGCTCCCCACAGCTGCCAGCACTCATGTAGCCCCAAACCATGACACTCCCACCACCATGTCTGACTGTAGGCAAGACACACTTGTCTCTGTCCTCCTCACTTAGTTGTTGCCACACACACTTGACCCCATATGAACCAAATAAGTTTATTTTGGCTTCATCAGATCAGAAGACATGGTTCAAGTAATCCATGTCATTATTCTTATCTTCAGCAAACTGTTTGCGGACTTTCTTCTGTATCATCTTTAAAAGAGGCTTCCTTCTGAGAGGACAGCCATGCAGACCAATGTTATGCAGTGTGCGGTGTATGGTCTGAGCGCTGACTAGCAGACTCCCCACCCCTGTGACTTCTGCAGCATTACTGGAAGCACTCATATGTCTATTTTGAAAAGACAACCTCTGTGCACTCAACTTCTGTGGCTGACAATGGTGAGGCCTGTTCTGAGTGGAACCTGTCTTGTTAGACAGCTGAATGGTCTTGGCCACCGTGCTGCAGCTCAGTGTCAGGGTGTTGGCAATCTTCTTATAGCGTCGGCCATCTTTATGTAGAGCAACAAATTCTTTTTTTCAGATCCTTAAAGAATTATTTGCCATGAGGAGCAATGTTGAACTTCCAGTGACCAGTATGAGAGCGTGTGTGAGCGATAACACCAATGTAATACTAATGAGATCCATGACATCGGTGAGGGAAAATGGCTAATTGGGCCAATTTCACTTTGTTGCCAAGCGGTTTAGACATTAATGGCTGTGTGTTGAGTTATTTAGAGGACACCAAAGTTACACTGTTCTACAAGCTGCACACTAATTTACATTGCATCAACATGTCAGATCTTCAGTGTTGTCCAATAAAAATATATATATTTACAAAAATGTAAGTGGGGAACTCACTTTTATGAGATTATATATCAAGGTATCATTTAATTCTCCATGTTCTGCATTCCCATATAGACGGCTTAGAAGGGTTAACTCAACTGACAGATTTCCTTTAAGACTTGATAACATGTTAGAAAGAATTGTAACTTACTTTTGGATGATCGCATAGAAACTGAGCGGCTTCTTCAAAATATTTTAAATCCACTTCACCAAGAAAGCTGGGCAAATCATCATACGCAAAATAAGCCAGAGCGAGAGAGGCAAAACCACGGCTGGCCAGGAGGCTACTACGAAACTCTAAAAGGCCACCAACACCTCCAAACATGTCAATAACTCCTGGAAAGGGTCCTTCACCTGAAGAGAATACAAAATGGATCTCAACCACATACAGCAAAATACAAGAAAAAAAACACAACTAATGTTTCAAGGTGTTTTTCAGTTTTGGAAAAATCCTGGCTGACTGGTTGAAGTTTTAAAAAACACAAACTTTCCTTTACTCACCTTCCTCAGATCTAGTGAAGAGTTTCCACCTCAATTGATATGGTCTGCAGCAGTGATGTCATCCTGACCGTGCTACAGCCAATAACTGAGCTCAGCAGCCGATGATGTCAGTTAAGGCAAACCCGCTGAGCACACTTAAGCTGGGTTCACACTAAACGACAGCGACAACGACGTCGCTGTTACGTCACCATTTTCGGTGACGTAACAGCGACCTTGTAAGTCGCTGTTATGATCGCTGCTTAGCTGTCAAACACAGCAGAAGCAGCGATCATAAGGTCGCTGTGTTACATGTTCAGAGAGCAGGGAGCCGCGCTTAGCGCTGGCTCTTTGCTCTCCTGCAGCACACATCGGGTTAATTAACCCGATGTGTGCTGCAGCTACATGTCACAGTTCAGAGAGCAGGGAGCCGCGCGCACTGCTTAGCGCTGGCTCCTTGCTCTCCTTCCTACAGTATACATCGGGTTAATTACCCGATGCATACTGCAGCCACATGTCACAGTGCAGGAGCCGGCACTGGCAGCAAGGGCGGCGGAGGCTGGTAACCAGCGTAAACATCGGGTAACCAGGGAAAGGTCTTCCCTTGGTTACCCGATGTTTACGCTGGTTACAGCTTACCGCAGCTGCCAGTGCCGGCTCCTGCTCGCTTCATTTCGTCGCTCTCTCGCTGTCACACACAGCGATGTGTGTGTCACAGCGGGAGAGTGACGACCAAAAAATGAAGCTGGACATTCAGCAACGACCGGCGACCTCACAGCAGGGGCCAGGTCGTTGCTGGATGTCACACACAGCGACAGCGACGTCGCTGCAACGTCACAGAAAATGGTGACGTAGCAGCGACGTCGTTGTCGTTGTCGCTGTGTGTGACACCAGCTTTACTGGTTGCAGCACTGTCAACGAGGTGTGAGCTCTGAAGACAATAACAAAGACTCAGAGCTGGACAGGGTGAGCAAAGGAAAAACTGCTGGGCAGGAGTTTTTCGAAACTGGAAAACCCCTTCAAAGACTTAAAATGTTAACTTTTGAATAGCTAAAAAAAAAAAAAAACCTAATTGAAAAATAATCTCACCATCATGGAGGTTTCAGATCTACTTCAAAGGCCAGAATGACACTTGCTAGTGCATCGCGTGTAACTCGCGCGAGTCTCTGATGGTAGAACCCGGCATGGCCGCACACTATGCATACAGGAGCGTCTGAGCTGCATAGAGATACATGCAACCGACCCGCTCCTGTCAGGAGAGTGTGCGGCCATGCCGGGTTCTACCATGAGAGACTCGCGCGAGTTACACGCGAGGCACTAGCAAGTGTGATTCTGGCCTAATGATCCATATTGTGATTGGAAGATAGGAGAGAAAAAAAAAAAAAAGAGAAAAAAAAAAAAGCAAAGAGTCTCATACTAAGAATATTTCAAAAGAAGGCCTCCTTCAGGCAGTAGGACTAGAGTGGAGGTCACTAACTTTACGGCTGTCAGGTTACCTGCAGTCACAGGTGGAGGACTGTGGGAACCTCCAGCTGTGAACGCAACTAACCTGAGTAACGTCCCCACTAATCATGTGGCTCACTCAGTCTCTGCCTGAAGCTCAAAGTGGGCAGTCATGTTCAATGGCAGTAGATGTGACTCAGATGTAGCAGAGCTGGAATAGTCGTGGGACCTCGTGTGGATTATCTCAGACCTGCAGGGGTGTCTTGGTGGTAAATAAAGTGGCAATAGAGGGTGTTTTCTTTATATTTTATTTCAAATAAAGGATTTTTTTCGTGTTTATTTCTTTTCACTTAAAGATTAATAATAGAGGGTCTCATAGATGCCTCCCATTACTCATCTGGAGCTTAGTGGCAGCTGTGAGCTGCAGTTAACCCCTTACCTCGATTACCACTGCACCAGGGCAAATCGGGAAGAGCCGTGTAGAGTGCCGGGACTTTCACATCTAATAGATGCGACAATCCTAGGCAGCTGCAGGCTGCTATTTTTAGGCTGAGGGGGCCCAATAAGCATGGGTCTCCCCAGCCTGAGAATACTATGCTTCTTCTGTGCTAGATATAATGTGGTGGGATCCTATGCCAGTTTTTTTTTTTTTTTTTTTTTTTACTGTACGATACAGGTGCATTGGAAGCAGCCAGCTGACACAATGCCACTCAGCGCGTGTGACGGCAACCAATCACAGACGCCGGTGGTTGGGGAAAGCAGTACATAGGCAATGAAGGTAATGAGTGACCCCGGAAGTGAATGAGCAGCCACGGGATCAGGTACAGCCACGCCACAGACTTGGTAAGTATAGCCGTCTTGCTTTATTTAGTTTTTCGTATTTTCCGAACGCTGGATGCGAATCAATTTCTGCAATTCCCTGAGAATTCTGGGCCCGGCCCTCAGGTACCTTTTAAACTGCGCGGTTCCGGACTTTTCCAGTCCGGGTCTGCCCATCACGGCTTATAAATCTTAGACTAGTAAGGTGTGTACTGTGCTAAGCAAGAGGCTTTAGCTAGATGGCAGAATTTGGAGATAGGTATTGCAGGTGTCGGTGGAACTTTGTAGCTTAAACAGACCTGTGATCACAGCAATATCATCACTGATATAAAGGAGTTTTACAATATAATAATATGAGTGCTTATCACAAGGATATGCTATCCCTTTCTGATGGTTGGAATCCAGCTATGTGCCAGCCATCTTGAGAACTGGTATAGAAGGTATAGAAGTGCCTTACTTTAATTTTGTTCCCTGATCAGCAGCAGTCCTGGGCACGCAAGCCAGCCTAATTCACATAAAGCACCACTACAGCATTTTGTTTTGTTTTTGGGGTTTTTTTTCCAGCGCTGGAGTAGCGCTTAAAATGAAAGTCTCCTTCCCCGTTATATACTTACCTTACGGCGACTTCATAGTTTTTTAGCACTGCAACGGTCCCACTGCACCCTCTTATGTCTGTAATTTCTGAAAGGCTGGAAGTCAAAAAGCACTCAATGCAACTCTAAAGCGGGCTTTATACGAGACGATAGATTGTGCGATATGTTGTTGGGGGTCACGGTTTTCGTGATGCACATCCGGCATACCGCACGACGTGGTTTCGTGTGACACCTCCTAGCGACGCAGTATCGCTCACAAATCGTAAGTCGTGTACTCGACGCTAGGTTTCATAAAATTGTTTAATTAAAATGGCGGCGGTAGTTCATAGTTTCCGTGGCATCACACGTTGCTCCGTGTGACACCACGGGAACAATGAACAACAGCTTTACCTGCCTCCCGCGGCACCTGACTGCTTAATGGAAGGAAGGAGGTGGGCGGGATGTTTACATCCCGCTCATCTCCGCCCCTCCGCTTCTATTGGCCGCCTGCCGTGTGACGTCACTGTGACGCCGAACGTCCCGCCCACTCCAGGAAGTGGACGTTCGTCGCCCACAGCGAGGTCGTCCGGAAGGTAAGTACGTGTGACGGGGGTTAAACGAGTTTGTGTGCCATGGGCAACTAATTGCCCGTGACGCAAAAACAACGGGGGCGGGTACGATCGATTGTGCCATCGCACAATCAATCGTCTCGTGTAAAGCAGGCTTAAGAGAGCCAGAACAAGGCTGTCATAGAGTTGTATTGAAACACTGGAGCTGTAGGCAGGTCACAAATCACAGGTGGCCGGCCAGAGTGACATTGGGAAGAGATAAAGACAGCAGTAAGTGAGTTTATGACAGGGTCAGGGAACTTACAGTTAAAAGCACCACTCCAGCAGTGCAATAAAAAACAAAACAAACCAAAAACATGCTGGAGTAGTGCTTTAAATAAAGTGAAAGCCGGTGGGGGAGGGGGGGGGGGTGAAGGGAGAGAGCTCTATACCATCTCTGCTTGCCTTTTCATTCTTCGGATCATGGTGGTCCCTAAGGACCTGTGCTGTTACACTCGGCAAATTAACTGCCCTTGTTATATGTACATCACAGATTATCTAGGACCAATGGCTGACAACTACCACCAATCTTAATAACTGTGTCAGTACATGAACATGGTTATTATTACATCTGTATGGCAATTATAATTAATCACTGGTTGGTGTAAGTATATACACACTGTTACTTACCAGGTGGCAGAAAAAGTGCTCCTCGTACCCGTCCTTCTCTTATTAATATTCTTTGGACACCTGGAGCTGAGTGCCATCTTTCAATGACCTTGGTGGCAGCAGGTTCATCTCCAGGAAGCGGATTGAGCATCAATGAGGAATATAGCTCCAGATGAACCAAGAAAGGACTTCCCATTACATCACGTTTTATCAGCCTTAGAAATGGGGTTGTTGGTTTCAGAGCCCAAAATAGGCCCATAGGACAGACTCCATGGAAGTCTCCACCAGTGGCCGTAGATTTCTCCAAGTCCACCTTCCCTTCCATGTCTGTCTTGTAGAAAGCTCTAGAGTTAAAGAGTTGCCCTTTCTCATCCTTCACCCATGCTCTTAGAGTGATTATCTGGTCGGGAGGAAGGCCCCAAGCTTGGATCTTCACAGGTTCATCCACCAAGGAGATCTCAGGAGAGACTGTTAGACCAACCATATCTCGAAGATCAAGGGATCTTAAATGAGAAACAAGGTCCAAGAAGATAGCATTAATATTACGTAAATAAAGACTTCATGGCAAAATGAATTGTCGTAGTATCTCCACATACAACACATTGTACAATTAGCCAAAATTATACCCTGTACTTGGGAGGGAAAAGAACTGTGGAGTCATTTCAATGGCACCCAATGAAATAAGGTGTCTATAAGCATAAGGTGGTGTTTTTGTCTGCATTTTAAAATAAAGCTTATAGGGGGGTTGCCCAATTAAACACTTGAAAATTTTTTTTTAGATGTATGCAAAGCATAGCTTTCAACTGTCCAAGATGTTGAGAAGCAATCCCAAGATTTGGGTGTTGTCCTGGGAAATCTGCTGCATGTACCAATGCATCCCCTAAAATTGGGGCCTCCACCTCAGAGTAGCAGTAGCGTTAGATGTCTTCTGCCACTGAGTGGTCCTAGCATATCTCTCTTGTTGCTTTAATGATCTGGCAAGCTTAGCACCCCTAGTGATGAACAAAGCAATGATGCCGCAACCAGAATAGACATAAACCTTGACTTTGTTGCAAAGTTAGATTGGAGTTTGCCTGTTAAGAGCTGGCCATGAACTAAAGACTGTTGGACCAATGGAGATGGAGCTCACAGCTCTAAGGGATTCAGATTTTTTACAGCACGGAGCACCAGTTACGTCAATCTTATTGTTGTGTTTAATTAGGGATTTCTTGCTTGTCAGGTTTAAGGTACACAATTTAAATTCGCCTATTCCTGATGAAGCTGGAGCCACTGTGATTATACCACCAAGCGAAACGTACGTTGAAGGATGGCCTCAGGGTAGATTGGATGGTTATACCCCCTTGGGAGCTCTTTTTGCCTCTGAAAGCACCTTACTTTAGGACAACCACCTCAGTATCATTGCCCATGGTATTTATTATGTTAGGATTGAGCACATGCACTTTACCAGCATTACTATCCTTTCTCATGATGTTTTTATGAGCAATGATTTTTTCCATACTGTATGTATCAGTTTTATTCCATGGATGGTCCCTTGTCCTTGATATTCTATAAACGGCATTTTTTCCTGACAATCCGAGCCCCATAGAACATTTACCCCTTCATGTGGTTTTATACTGTGGTTTTATCCTGACCCTGATGATTTTTTGTGTGTCATTTTAATCATGCACTATAATAAACTTTGTTATATTTTTGCACCTTATATACTCTATTTCTCCTGTGTATTCACAATTTAAAGAGGGAAGGGGTTGTAAATGTGTGTATGCTAGTTGGCCTCCATGGACTCTAATGTAATCAAGCCTGCAGAAGGATACATTGTCCTTCAACTGGTGGGTGGTTGTGCATCTATTGTTCCACTCCCCGATACACAATCCTGCAGACTGGCCTGGAGACTGCCCTCCTTCATACTTGCAGATACATGAAACAAATGTTTAAGGGGGTGGGAGGTGATCATGTCTCCTCATCCAGGGGTCTGATCCCAAAATAGGTAGAAAAGCCAAGAGACACATGTTTAGAGGTAGTTAGTACTCGGATATGGAAAGGCAAGGGTCTGTTGCTGTGGCCAAGTCCTGATGGTACCCATGAATGGACTAGAGAGATTTGAGCTGGATACCCGTGCTATGGTCATGATATCCATCATCTGGATTGAAGAACTATCCTAAGGACTATTGTTGCCGGTTGGAGCTGAATACATGAAACGTCTGGAGGAGAATAAGGACTATGGTTGCTGTAAAACAGTATGTGGAATAAAAACTGTTGCATCGTTAACCTGCCTAGGATATTAATGCAACCCACATTCCTCATACAACCCTAATATGGCTTTTGTTCTGCATGCACTCAGTTTCATGACCAGTGTCATGTGTAGAGGAGACTGGCTTCTTATTTTAATAGCTAAACCAGTCACATTCACCATCTATGATCGGCTGTGACAGCTCCCCATTGTAGTCCATTTTAAAGGAAACCCACCAGCAGGATTTTCACATATAAAGTAAAGGCAGTGCCATACTGGCGCTAGGATTGTGAATCAAATCATACATTCAGTTTAGAGATAATATTTTTGACTGCAATGATCCTATCAAAAGGTCCAGAAATAAGTGGATTGGTTGAGTGGCGTGTGCATCCGAGCTGGACAATGTGTATCGTGTCTTCAGTAATGATTCCTTCCCTGGCTGCCTGCCCCCTCTCTGTTCAAATTCCTACCCTCTGCCACCGCAAATAGTGCTATGTCCGGTGCGTGCTTAGTATTATCTTCAAGTTTTTCACCAACTCTTCAATAAAATGGGACCGGAATCAGCACATTCATGCACCGCAATCTCCGGCGCCATTTTATTGAAGACACTAAAGATAAACGTGAAGAATGACGGCGCAAGTACATATTGTTTGCTTTTTTTTTTTCTTTCATCAGCGCATGCTCCACCGCCGGTCATAGTCATCTCCACATTGTGATCAGTAAAATGGCGCCGGAGATCATGGTGCACGCATGCGCTGATTCCGGCACTATGTTCCTGTCTGGTGTGTTCCTTAGTTTTCATTATGCTGTTTCATCACTAATGTTCTCAAACAAACCTCTGAGGAGTCATAGGACAGGATTTTATTCAGGGGCGTCAGACTACAGGGGGCTGAATACAAATGCACGTCACAGTTTATAGATGTAAAAACTGATGTATCATTTCCTTTACACTTCACAAATACTTGCTACTGAGAGTTGGTATATCACATAAAATTCCAATACGTTGGAGGAGATGGAAGAAAAGGATGAATCCGCGCTACCAGCAGAAGGTCACTGAAGTTCAATGGGGATTAAAGTATTTGATTTTATTGTTTGACGCGTTTCGGAGCTGTATGACTCCTTCAGGAACAAAAGTCAATAATGTACATTACATAGTCCATAGAGATGATCTCTTTAAATAGAACGCTAATATCCAAAAAGAGGCACGCGGGTGATGTGTAAGCACCTGACATACAGTTAGGTCCAGAAATATTTGGACAGTGACACAATTTTCGCGAGTTGGGCGCTGCATGCCACCACATTGGATTTGAAATGAAACCTCTACAACAGAATTCAAGTGCAGATTGTAACGTTTAATTTGAAGGTTTGAATAAAAATATCTGATAGAAATTGTAGAAATTGTAGGAATTGTACACATTTCTTTACAAACACTCCACATTTTAGGAGGTCAAAAGTAATTGGACAAATAAACCAAACCCAAACAAAATATTTTTATTTTCAATATTTTGTTGCGAATCCTTTGGAGGCAATCACTGCCTTAAGTCTGGAACCCATGGACATCACCAAACGCTGGGTTTCCTCCTTCTTAATGCTTTGCCAGGCCTTTACAGCCGCAGCCTTCAGGTCTTGCTTGTTTGTGGGTCTTTCCGTCTTAAGTCTGGATTTGAGCAAGTAAAATGCATGCTCAATTGGGTTAAGATCTGGTGATTGACTTGGCCATTGCAGAATGTTCCACTTTTTTGCACTCATGAACTCCTGGGTAGCTTTGGATGTATGCTTGGGGTCATTGTCCATCTGTACTATGAAGCGCCGTCCAATCAACTTTGCGGCATTTGGCTGAATCTGGGCTGAAAATATATCCCGGTACACTTCAGAATTCATCCGGCTACTCTTGTCTGCTGTTATGTCATCAATAAACACAAGTGACCCAGTGCCATTGAAAGCCATGCATGCCCATGCCATCACGTTGCCTCCACCATGTTTTACAGAGGATGTGGTGTGCCTTGGATCATGTGCCGTTCCCTTTCTTCTCCAAACTTTTTTCTTCCCATCATTCTGGTACAGGTTGATCTTTGTCTCATCTGTCCATAGAATACTTTTCCAGAACTGAGCTGGCTTCATGAGGTGTGTTTCAGCAAATTTAACTCTGGCCTGTCTATTTTTGGAATTGATGAATGGTTTGCATCTAGATGTGAACCCTTTGTATTTACTTTCATGGAGTCTTCTCTTTACTGTTGACTTAGAGACAGATACACCTACTTCACTGAGAGTGTTCTGGACTTCAGTTGATGTTGTGAATGGGTTCTTCTTCACCAAAGAAAGTATGCGGCGATCATCGACCACTGTTGTCATCCGTGGACGCCCAGGCCTTTTTGAGTTTCCAAGCTCACCAGTCAATTCCTTTTTTCTCAGAATGTACCCGACTGTTGATTTTGCTACTCCAAGCATTTCTGCTATCTCTCTGATGGATTTTTTCTTTTTTTTCAGCCTCAGGATGTTCTGCTTCACCTCAATTGAGAGTTCCTTAGACCGCATGTTGTCTGGTCACAGCAACAGCTTCCAAATGCAAAACCACACACCTGTAATCAACCCCAGACCTTTAAACTATTTCATTGATTACAGGTTAACGAGGGAGACGCCTTCAGAGTTAATTGCAGCCCTTAGAGTCCCTTGTCCAATTACTTTTGGTCCCTTGAAAAAGGGGAGGCTATGCATTACAGAGCTATGATTCCTAAACCCTTTCTCCGATTTGGATGTGAAAACTCTCATATTGCAGCTGGGAGTGTGCACTTTCAGCCCATATTATATATATAATTGTATTTCTGAACATGTTTTTGTAAACAGCTAAAATAACAAAACTTGTGTCACTCTCCAAATATTTCTGGCCCTGACTGTATGACATAAAGATACTGATCTTCCTTTCATTAGGAATATCAGTATCTTGATTTTTGTTCCTGAAGATGGAGTCATACAGCTCCGAAACGCGTCGAATAAAATCAAATATCTTAATCCCCATTGATCATCTTATGGCAGCGCGGATTAACCCTTTTCTTCCATCTCCTCCAACGCTATCCTTTTGGGTTATGCAGCAGCCTTCCTCAACACGTGGCTATAGTGGTTGTGTCTGTAACAGAACCGCACCAGGTTAGTGCACATAATATAATTCTTAGTGGGACCGTTGGATAAGACACCATCTGCGCCCCCCCCCCCCCCCCTTTGTCATTTCAGTTTTACTACATATAAAATTCCAATGAACAGCGCCACTCCAGCATTTGCTTTTTTATTTCACGGGTGGAATGGTGCTTTAAATGAAAGTTCCTGCCCCCTGTCATATAAATCACCTTTCAGTGTCTTCATCTTTTTCCAGCATCGCTCCACTCGGTCTATGATTTGTGACCTGCCGGCAGCTCCAGTAGTTCATGGAGAGCGCCAGAGGTCACAATACAAGTCTAGGAGAGCCTCATTCTGGCTCTCAGAGATGCACTGAGTCCTTGTGAAGTAACTTTTGACTTCCAGCCAGTCAAGAGTTACGGGCCCAAGATGGCGCCGCAGGACCATAGCGGCATCTGTATAATGTGAAAAGGCTGAAGGTAACTATATGGCACGGGACTTACATTTAAATCGCTACCCCAGTGCTTGGAGAGAAAAAAAAAAAAAAAATAAAAAATAAATAATAATAATAATAATAATAATAATAATAATAATAATAAGCTGGAAGTTTGTAGGTGTAACAAAAAAAAAAAAAAAAAAAAAGTGAAAAAGTTCACAGGGTATGAATACTTTTTCAAAGCATTGCTTTTGACAAGAAATTTCGCAAATATTCGTTCCAGAAGAAACAAATGTGAACATCTCTACAATGGAGTGACGCAACAAACAGAAAGAGTGGCATAGTCAAGGGAGATAAGGAGTTTTTACAAATTGTATACCGTATTTTTCAGATTATAAGACGCACTTTTCCTCCCAAGATTTTGGGAAGAAAATGAGGGATGCGTCTTAAAATCCGAATGTAGCCATCGCTGCTCTGTGCCGTGGCTACGGGGCTCTGTGTGGCCTGCGGCAATGGGGCTCTGTGTGGCCTGCATCTGGGCAGCCTGCGGCGGCGGGCATCTGATTAGCCAAAAGCGGTGAGTACTTCAAATAATGGCGCCCAAAGTCGGCGCAATCGCAAATGGAGATATCAGCTCAAGCTCTCATTAGCGCAGGCGCAGACTCCAGACTCCATTTCTTTGAAGCCCCAGAGCAGATCCCGGTGCCCCAGGAAAGAGCAGAGCTCGCAGCTCCAGGACACCCGTGGCTCGCGGTAAGGGGAGTACTACCGCTGTCGATAGGAGTACTCGGGGGAGATGGATGATGTTCCCTCCACGGGCAGGGGAGGCCCCAGGACTCCGGATGGTGGAGGTGTAGGGAAGCGTGGTGCAGACTATGCGGCAGGCAGGACAAAGGGGGATGAGCAGCACACTCACTCATGCCGTGTTGATGTTGGTGCGACCATTAAGCAGACTCTGGCACAGGAGTAAACCAAGTCTCTGGGTGCCGCTGCCTCTCTGGGGAGCTCGTCCGGGAATCCGTCCCCGTTGGTATTGCTGGTGGTCTGGAGCCTGCCTCCATGCACTTGTGTTTAGACGTTTCTGAGTGACCCCTCGGCCTGAAGCTGTCTGGGTCCCGCTCCCTATGGTTAAATAGAGGAGCTGTGCTCTCGACGGCTGACACTTGGGATTTCAGTGGGCCGCAGAAGCTGGAAAGCCCTATCCCCCTTGTTGTGTTATTGCCTTCGATCTCTGAGCTCTTGGGGAAAGTTTATAAAGAGACTATCCTCCACAGGTTAAATTATCAGGTTGCATGAAACTACTCCCTGATCTAGGGTCCAGTACCCCACCGTGCTCGGTACCGGTCACTAGATTTTCCGGTGCCGACTGTTCTCCAAAACTAAGTCTGGGCACCCTTCTCCAATACCCTGCGACCGGGTCTCCGACGCCTCCGGTCCCAGACCACCATCTGCGACCTAGCCAAAGTCTCCAAGGGAGCTACAATACCCCCCAGCTCCTCACTCTCTGAGGGCTACTACTCAACTCACTATGTCCCTCCCACCAGTCTGCCTGACCCCTAGGCGGGTGAACCTTTTCCAACTAGACCCCCCACTGTTGTGCCTGACAGGGTGTGATGTGAGGTGTGGTTAGGATTTGAATGCTGATGGAAGCAATACCAATAGTTAGGATCTCAGAACCATAGAGGGTGGGTTCTGCACCATAAGAAAAAGGAGTGCAGTTCCCTGTGACACCCTGATAAGATCAGGGGCATCACAGAGCAGCTTGGGGTGCATTATACTATATGGAGCAATATGGGGGTGCATTATAATACATGGAGGACTATGAGGTGTGCAGTAAACTATATGAAGGACTATGGGGTGCATTATACTATATGGAGGACTATGGCGTATGCATTATATATAAAAGGACTAATAGGTGCAGTATATGATATGAAGGACTATGGATGGTGCATTTTAATATATGGATGACTATGAAGTGCCCTATAATACATGGAGGACTATGGGCTACATTAGACAATATGGAGGAATATGTGGGTCCCATTATACTTTATGAAGGACTATGGGGGAGCATTATACTATATAGAGTACTATATGGGGCCCATTACTATATGGAGGACTATGTGCTGCCCATTATACTATGTGGAAGGCTTTGTGGGGCCATTATATTATTTGGAGGGCAATGAGGGAGCTTTTATACTTTAGTTATTTGAGAGCTAGTATACTGTGTGCAGGCAATTATACAGTGCGTAGGGTCTAACATACTGTGCAGAGGGCCATGTGGGGGAAATTATACTATTTGGAGGGATAGTAGGGGCCATTATACTATATGTAGACCCACTATACTGCATGGAGGACTATGTGGGGGTCACAGTTGGGGAGTCACAATTGATTGCTGGGGTAGTTGAAGGGGGGGGGGGGGTACAGTAGGGCCATAATGTGCATGTGGAGGAATATACTGTGGGGGTATCATACAGTGTCTGTGGGGCACTTTTGTTGCCATCGTCTTTATGGATGCAATAAAAGGGGAATCCAGGGGCTTCAATAGGAGGAAAATTACTTTGTAAGGGCTGTAAAGTTGTGAAGTATTCTCTCTTATGACCCAGCCAAATTTTTTTTCTGCTATGGGGCCCCATCATTTCTATGTACGCCCCACGCAACTGCCCCTCTGGAAACCCAAGTAAAGTATGTGATGTCAGGTATGGATGAGGCATCGTTAAATTGGGGAGGACAAGTGGATGTCATAAGGAGGTGCACAGATCCCGGGAGGGGATTGAGCCACTACTTGAAAAGAGAACAACAGCATTCACCCAAAAAAATAATATCCCTAGATCAGTGGTCCCCCGTTTTTCTGACCTGGAGAGCCACATTCAACTATTATAGAGGGTCGTGAGCCACTTATCATGGTTCCCGAGCCACAGGTTGGGGCTCCCTGCCCTAGAGCATGGCCAGATTTAGGGTCTAACTATCCTCTAAGCTCCCAAAAGGCACTGAGCTTTGGGAAAAACAAACCAGCAGAACTTGAACTTTAGCTTTCTATGTGAACCGAGGAAAAAACAGAACATTATATAATCAGAAAGTAGAACAAGATAAGAAAAGCAAAAATATCCAATATTCTACGTAGGTTCAGACTGCTGAAGGCTCTGCATTGTGTGTGCAAGAATAGAGTCCCCCTCTAAGGAATAGAACAATAGAACAAACATTATGCATCTTGTTACTAAACATGCTATAAATAATAAAGGCATAAAAACGTAGATCTGGGCCTGACCTTGCAGTATTCTGGATCCAGATATAATATTCCTGCAGTGAAGTTTAGAAGGATCTATATATTCCGTATCTCTGGGATCGCAGTGTATGTAAGTCCATGGGATACGGCTGCAGCAAAATGGACTGAGCACATGTGAGAAGGAGGAGATCTGGAGAGGGAGTGGGGAAGATTCAACCCACAGCCTTCATAACACTCAGCTTCTATTTAAAGGGACAGAACCACAACATAACAGTGCGAGACGGATATTACAAAATTATGCATCTCACGGGAAAATACAACATTTAGAAAGATACATGATAGATCAATAGTTGTTTGGAATCTCCAGTAACCATAAATTTAATACCTATAAGGTGAGACATTTTGCTCTTTTATTTTTTTAGACTAGTCCTCTTTAATACAGTGGTACCTCGCTTAACGAGTAACCCACTTAACGAGAATTTCGCTTAACAAGCAAAGCTTTCTGTAAATTTGTAACCCGGTTTACGAGAAAGCTTTGCTGTACGAGCGAAATTCTCACCGCACACACTTCCGGTTCTGTACATGCACCGCGCTCTGACCCACACTTGCAGTCCACACAAACACACACATGTACGCACAAACACACACACACGCACACACATACAGTATTATGCTCACCTTACCTTCCGTTCCACCGCCGGTCTCATGGTTCTTGTAGTTTCCGGGTACATCGCGACGTCCTCGCGGCGAACTACATGTACCATGAGGTCGGCGGTGGAACGGAAGGTAAGGTGAGCATATAATATGTGTACCTTCCGTTTCATCGCTGGCCTCCTGGGTCCTGTAGTTTGCCGCTCCGCTCCACTCCAGTCTGTGCATCGGCATCCATAGCGACGAAGCAGGAACTTCTTGTCACCGCTACTCAAAGGCGGTGCGCCGGCCAATCAGAGGCAAGCGGCTTTGCCTTTGACGTCAGCGCGCTGGGAGCTGAAGTTCCTCCCTCGTCGTTATGGTAACCCAATACACAGCCCGTACCGGAGAACAGCAAGTCCCAGGAGACCGGCGATGGAACGGAAGGTAAGGTGAGCATATAATATGTGTGTGTGCATGCGTGTTTGTGTGTGTTTGTGTGTGTTTGTGTGTGTTTGTGTGTGTGCATGTGTGGAATGACAGAATAGGGGACCAGGATGGGACATTTAACAAGTTGTGGAACGAATTGTCTGCATTGCAATGATTTTCTATGGGAAATCTTGCTTTGCTGAACGAGTAACTTGGTTAACAAGCACAGTCCCAGAACGGATTGTTCTCGTTAAGCAAGGGTCCACTGTACTTAGGAAATGCTGCGATTGTTAATTTTGCCCTTCTCAATGTCTTGTCTATTTTTGCCAATAAGACCCAATATGTAATTTTGCAGTTTTATATGAAAAATTCCTTAATAGATAGTTTAAAAAAAAAAAAAAAAAATGCCCCTCTTTTTTCTTCATTGCCTTCCAGGAGCCCAAACTTTTTAAATTGTGACCCATAGAAGCTGTATTGTGATATAGAATCAGCTAGCAACTAGCGGGATTAATAATGTGAAAAGGAGACAGGAAGTAGTTGTGGAGCTCCAGGGAATGCTGGGAAAAAGGAAGTTGTGTCCATGACAACCAGGTGAAAAACATCTGTGAGAGAGATTTGAGGGAACAGACCAGT
Source organism: Anomaloglossus baeobatrachus (assembly GCF_048569485.1). Classification (NCBI taxonomy): domain Eukaryota; kingdom Metazoa; phylum Chordata; class Amphibia; order Anura; family Aromobatidae; genus Anomaloglossus; species Anomaloglossus baeobatrachus. The sequence goes on along the minus strand of NC_134353.1, from coordinate 920,508,615 downwards.
GGGTTAGACCAGTGTTTTTCTTGAGAAACGGTCGATATAAATAAGGAGGCTCAGGATAGACAAGATTCTGTATTATCTGAAGAGAGGAGTAGAGGGACTATTTTCTTCCTCCCACACCTCCATTGTATGAGGTGAGTACAGACTGCACAGTTCTAGACACGCTGTGAAGAGCACTGATCTGTGAGGAGAAACGCTTTGTGTAGAGTTGTTGATGCGTTATCGTATGAAGAGAAGTAATGTCATGTATTGGAAAAGAAGTTGAATAAAATCCCAATCATTACCTTCACTTTTGAATTGTGTGATACCTGTGCCTGAAGATCCTGCCTCCCTTTACTGTACAGAAGAATAATGGTCGCCCTGTGTAAGATTTCCCTGGGATTCCAGAAGAACTCATGTAAAGTATAAGGCTGTGTGCACACGTTGCGTTTTTTACCGCGGAAACGCTGCGTTTTGAACCGCAGCGTTTCAGTGGCAAATTGCATGCTTTCAGCTTTCCCAGCAAAGTGTATGGGAAAGCTGAAAAATCAGTGCACACGCTGCGTTTCTAAACGCAGCGTTTTGGATGCCAAAAATCGGTGCGGAAAGAAAAGCAGCATGTCACTTCTTTTGTGCGGTGTGGCTGCGTTCTCCCCCCATTGAAATCAATGATGTGGGGTCAGAACGCAGCCACAACGCATGGACCTGCTTTTTTGTTGCGGTCCGCGGGCTTTGTCGGCACGCCAGAACGCAGGCATTTACCTGGAAGTGAGGTCAAGAGGTTTCCTGTTGACCTCACTTCCTGGCAAAGCCCAGGAAAGCCCCCGGTGTCGCCAAAGTGCCCGCCCCGACCCCCGACCCCCCTCCCGAAAATCCAACATTCCCGCGCGCACAGTAGCGCACCGGCCGCCCTGCTCCTATGATTTCTGTCGCATGTGCAATAACACATGCGACAGAAAACTGTTCCCCAGGCCCTGCCCGTTCACCCCAATTCCCCCCGGTGTCATACATACCTGTCCGGTCGCAGCGCTGATCCCCCGCGGCCCCCTCCTCCTTCACAGCAGACGCCGGCCGGTCACATGAGCAGAGCAGCTGACAGCCAGCACTGTGTTCAGAGAGCTGTGCTGGCTGCTCGCACTCTGCAGCTGTGACGCAGGGAGAGTGGGTGCAGATTTTTGCACCCACACTCCTCAAATGGAGGGTCTGCCCTCCTAGAAAATGGGGGATACGTTCCCTGAACGTGCGCCCATATTCTAGAAGGTCCAGAGGCGACGTGGGACATCCAAATGGATTTCTGCGGACCCATTTTTTTTATTAAATTGGAGAACAAGGGAATGTTTTGGGGAGTGTTTTTTCTAATAAAAAAATTTTTGTTGTCTTTTTTTGCTTTTGTTTACTGTCAATTAGTTATGTCGGGTGTCTGATAGACGCCGTGACATCACTAATTGCTGGGCTTGATGCCAGGTGACATTACACATCTGGTATCAACCCCATTTATTACCCCGTTAGCCAACGCACCAGGGCGCGGGATGAGTTGGGGCGAAGCGCCAGGATTGGCGCATCTAATGGATGCGCCACTTCTGGGGCGGCTGTGGCCTGCTATTTTTAGGCTGGGAAGAGTCCAATAACCATGGCTCTTCCCACCCTGAGAATACCAGACCTCAGCTGTCAGCTTCACCTTGGCTGGTGATCTAATTTGGGGGGACCCCATGTTTTTTTTTTTTATTATTTTTATTTATAAATAAAAAAAAAAACCTGGGGAGCCCTCCAAATTGATCACCAGACAAGATGAAGCTGCCAGCTGTGGTTTGCAGGCTACAGCTGTCTGCTTTACCCTGACTGGCTATCAAAAATAGGGGGGACCCCACGCCATTTTTTTTTTTTTGTTTTTGTGATAAAAACTAGGCTAGGCACCCTTTAGTGCCACATGAAAGGTACTAAAGGTGCCAGCTTAGAATATGCAGGGGGGGGTGGGACGTTGTATATATATTTGACCTCCATTGACGCTTTTTAGGCTGGATGCCCACAATCGGGGTTTGCAGCGTTTTGGGCGCAGATTGTTTTCCCTGCATCCATGACGCTGCGTTGTGCAGTAGAAGCACAGTAGAAGGATTTTTAGAAATCTCATGCCCACTGTGCTTCTCTTCTCCGCAGCATAAACCGACCGGTGGCACAGCTTCCCGAGACTCAGCATGTCAATTTATGCTGCGTAGATGAGTGTTCTCTGCAGGTAGCATAGAGCTCCACAGCAGCCTGAACCCAAATCCTGGGCATGGGCAGCTGCGTTCTCCCGTGGGAAACACTCACATCTCTGCAGGAAGGCTGACACTGTGTACTAGACGCCGTGTCACTGGATCATGGCCACATAGCCTTAGGCCTCTTTCACACGTCAGTGATTCTGGTACGTTTGTGCTTTTTTTTTTAAACGTACCAGAATCACTGACATACGCAGACCCATTATAATGAATGGGTCTGCTCACACGTCAGTGATTTTTCACTGCACGTGTCTCCGTGCAGCGTACCCGCGTGTGCGTGATTGCCGCACGGAGACATGTCCATTTTTTTCTGGCATCACTGATGTTCCACGGACCACGCAGTGGTGTGGTCCGTGAAACACGTGCCAGAAAAAAACGTGCTTTTAAAATAAAAATCATTTTTACTCACCCGGCGTCCAGCGATGTCCTCTGCAGCCCGTTCTCCCTGCTGCTTCTGAGCCGGCTCATTATTGTCGCGCATATTCATGATGTGCGACACAGCCGACCTGGAAGCAGCTGCTGCGGGGGTCAAGGCCGGCCGGATGCTGCACCGCGGGAGCGATCAGCACCATGGAGAGCGGGAGCGGGCACAGGTGAGTTAACCTCTAAGTGCAATCACGGGCCACGGAGAACGGAGCCCGTATTGCACTTAGACAACCCATGTGTGCCGTGATTCACGGCACACGGAGGGACATGTGCGTGTTTTACACGCCAGTGAAAAACGTCAGTGTTTTTCACTGACGTGTGAAACGGGCCTAAAAGTGAGAATATTGTTGCTACAGCAACATTTTGGGTGAAGTAGCTGTGGATTCAAAATGCTTAATATACTCCTGAATAAAATCCTTGAGGGGTGCAGATTCCAAAATGGGGTCACTTGTGGGGGTTTTCTGACATATAGGTACCCAAGGGGCTCTGCTAATGTGACATGGTGCGCAAAGTTTATTTCAACTTTTCCAAAATTCAAATGGTGCTCCTTCCATTCCAAGCCCTCCCATTTATCCAAACAGAATGTGGAGAAGGAAATGACATCACAGGTTTTTTTTTTCCAAAGGTCTGTGTTCAACCAACTTTATTAACACTGACAAGTCTTAAAAAACGCACCTAAAAAAACGCATGAAAAACGCATGAAAAACGCATGCGTTTTCGATGCGTTGTTTCTCAAAAAGCATTGTTTAATATTCTCCCCTCTGCCAGAGGGTGCGTTTTTTTCCGCGCGGAAAAAAAAGCAACGTGTGCACATACCCTAAGCCTTCACATACTGAGAATCGTACTTGCAACATTGGTGGCCCGTACGGGGAATCCTGAGGAGGGAATAAGGCTGTAATTGAGCAGAGGCACAGCTATTGTAATACACAGCACCACAGCTCAGCTCTGCTACACCATTTCAAGGGGACCAGCATTGTAAAAGCACAAAAGCAGAATCAGCAGCGATGGATGTGGAAACACAAATCAATAGTGTCAGTGAGCTGCTCCTGCAGTTATCTTTTGAGGAATTGAGTAGAGTAATGTAGGGGGTGGGCAGACCCCTTACAAAGGAGCCCGGAATGATGTTGCTGTTTAATAAAAATGTTTTTATTATTGTTATATTGTTTTAGTGGGATCCCCTAGTGGCCGGGTGGGACGGCTGTCACCACAGTGGAGAGGAGGAGCCGGCAGCAGAAAGGGGAGGGAGGAGTAGTGTTAGGAAGGAAAGTGTGAGATTGGAGGGCAGTTGGTTGTGGGACAGGAGAGAAGAAGCAGAGCAGGGGCAGAGTGTGGGAGCTGGATAAAGGAGAAGCCGGAGAGTAAAGGAGCGGGCAGAATCTCAAGAGCGAAGCAGACCGGTGTGGGTCCGGTTTGTGGGTAGCCATAGTGGGAGCCGGGTGAAGCAGAGTAGCCGGGCACATCCCCACTGGAGAAGACGCCAAGGGCAGGTTTTCCCCAGCTAAAGAAGTGTAACATCATCTTTTACTGCCGTGTGTGTGAAGAAGTTGTGAACAATAAAATGCCTTCTGGTTTCATGGAATCCCGCCTGAAGAGTGTCTGTACGTCGGACAACATGTGCACCACCACACTCTGCCCCAACATGACATCTCCTGTCCCCAAAGTGACGGCGGAGCCAGGGGTAAGTCTGATAGCAAGGGCCACGACTACAGTCCCCGAGGCACCCCTGGCACCCCGTTACATGTGGTGTAGTCGGCAGGATGCGAATTACATGCAAGGGGTCCCGACCCAAGAAGACGGAGATCAACTGGTGCTTAGGGCACAGGATCTGGATTATTGGAGAAGATTCCCGATCCCATGGTGGGAAGAAGAAGCAGTGCCTGCAGCGTTGGACCGGGCACAAGATGGCGGCAAGATGGCCGTCGTCTTCAAGGACGCAGAAAGCGCGCGGAAAGTTGGCGCCAAAAGAAGAGCCTGGGGCTGGCCGGTGCCGAAAAAGAAGTTCGGAGTACTCCGCCCAAAGAGGGGAGGTGCCGGTCCCAGGGCACGAGTGAAGATATGTGAAGTGGGCGGTGTTCCAGAGAAAAAGAAGAACCGCCGCGGAGGGGTCGACCTGATGTGTGAGACTGGGGGTGGAGTATACCCAAGAGCGGGAAAAATAGGCCCGCCTCCACTTCCTCCAGCATCTCCACTGACTCCGCCGCCATTATCAGAGTTGCCGACTGCTAACGAGATGGAGACTTCCAGACAGCAGCAAGATGTGGTGGCCGCGCTGGCAGCCACTAACCTGGGCCGAGGACGTCCTAAGCAGGCTGCAGCTGCAGCTGCGGAAGCACTGCCTATCAACATACCGGCTGTACCAGGAGGACAAGAGCGCTTGACCAAAGTGACCTGGGTTACAACGTGGGACGCTGTGACCGGAGAGACCACGACTGAGGTCCAGGCGACGTACACCGCCCAGCTGCCGTTGGGGAATCGGCCCCTGGGAATCCCATACCCATACCCAGACCTGGAGACACCCCCGCCAGTCGCGGTGGGACCGTCGACACCTGTTCCAGTTCAAGCTCCGGAAGATCCACACGCCCGGAAGCTGGAGAGAGACAACTGGGGTTTCTTTTGGGACCCAATACAGCCGTCACCCCTACCTCAACGGAAGTCCCCGTCCCCAGAACCGGACCCGGTACAGGAGCGACTTCTTGCCGAGACCGTGGCCCGGGAAATGATGGCTGGTTCCCGGAGTGAGGAGTTTGAGCAGCAGTGCACCACAGGGATTGTGGTGAAGTTCAATCAGAAGGAGGGTTACGGCTTCATTAAGGACGAAGAGACCGGCGATGACTATTTTTATAATATAGTGCACTTGGATGTTGAAGGCCTACCCCAGCGCCTGCATACGTTGTATCCGGGGGAAAAGGTCCGGTTTATGCGAGAGGTGGGATGCCGAGGCCTCTTCGCAGTCGGCGTAACCCGGATGCCTACCACACAAGAGGCTGCTCAATGGCAGCAAGAGCTGGAGTGGGAGGAATGCCAGTACCAGCGGCGGTCGCAGCCAAGACCGGTGCTGGCTGAACTCTCCTACCCGAGATGCACCTTAGCCATAACTCCTGAAGTGATGCCCGGACCGACCGCTGACCCGGAGAAGGGAACCCCGGCGGTGCTGGCTATTAGCCAGAACATCACCACACATCCGGTAATAGTCATGGACATACCTCAGCCGCCTCGTGCAGCGACCCCGTCACCCCCATCGGGGGTTGAGGAGACCAAGGCACCGGAGCCCACCGTCGGGTATGAGCCTTTCCAGAGATTGCGCCGGCTGCCCGGGCAGTCCTTGTCGGACTATGTGAGGGCTCAACGAGCTGAATGGAAACGGGTTTTGCACCCGGAGTGAAGTGTCCTGAGCGGCTTGTTTCAAGACCGGCGTTGTTTTGAACCGGCAGAAGTTTACTGTTAATCACCGTTCAAGTTGTTAAGCCCGGAGAGAGCCTGCTGCCGGACTGAGCCAGGGGCTCCCTCCGCGTCATTGGAGAAGACGCTGCCGCTGTGTGTTCCTGCCGTCTAAACGTCTAAGACCGGGAGCGCTGCAAAAGCCTCCAGGCAGAAGCTCCATTAAGACCGGGAGTGCCTGCCGACGGCCTTCGGGCATGACTAAGACCGGGAGCTTCCAGGAGGAACTCCGGGCGCTGAACTGGCGTACCCCCGTCGGGTGCCCTAGGGTACGCATGGTTGTCGTTTTACTAAAGTGACTTTGGTTAGTTTTAAATGTGTTTTAGGGTTGTGCCTTGCCGGGAGGCTCAGGCTTTAAGAGGGGAGGTATGTAGGGGGTGGGCAGACCCCTTACAAAGGAGCCCGGAATGATGTTGCTGTTTAATAAAAATGTTTTTATTATTGTTATATTGTTTTAGTGGGATCCCCTAGTGGCCGGGTGGGACGACTGTCACCACAGTGGAGAGGAGGAGCCGGCAGCAGAAAGGGGAGGGAGGAGTAGTGTTAGGAAGGAAAGTGTGAGATTGGAGGGAAGTTGGTTGTGGGACAGGAGAGAAGAAGCAGAGCAGGGGCAGAGTGTGGGAGCTGGATAAAGGAGAAGCCGGAGAGTAAAGGAGCGGGCAGAATCTCAAGAGCGAAGCAGACCGGTGTGGGTCCGGTTTGTGGGTAGCCATAGTGGGAGCCGGGTGAAGCAGAGTAGCCGGGCACATCCCCACTGAAGAAGACGCCAAGGGCAGGATTCCCCCAGCTAAAGAAGTGTAACATCATCTTTTACTGCCGTGTGTGTGAAGAAGTTGTGAACAATAAAATGCCTTCTGGTTTCATGGAATCCCGCCTGAAGAGTGTCTGTACGTCAGACAACATGTGCACCACCAGACTCTGCCCCACCATGACATCTCCTGTCCCCAAAGTGACGGCGGAGCCAGGGGTAAGCCTGATAGCAAGGGCCACGACTACAATCCCCGAGGCACCCCTGGCACCCCGTTACAGTAACACGACATATGAAAGATGGCAGAAGAACAGATCACCAAGACACACAACCGCAGATATCTCTTAACAGCCATTAACAAATACAGTATATGGATGAGTTAGGAGAGAGAGAAGATGAGCACATCATGGGGACATTCCGTCAGGAATTAACACAATTCATAACCGGGTTGATGATGAAGGATGCAGAGGAGCTGCTAATCACCAAGAGGCCTAAAGGCCCCGTCACACACAGAGATAAATCTTTGTCAGATCTGTGGTTGCAGTGAAATCATGGACATATTGTTCTGTGACGCCCTGGGCAAGCCAGGGGTCACAGGTCATCACACCACCACACCCTACATCCCAGTTAGGAACACCAAAGCTACCAAAATCCTTGTTGCCTTCCTCCAGGGGCTGATGTTCACACCAGGGGGTGGGCCAGGCGGTTGGCTCCGCCCACCGAGGAGTACACAGCCCTGGAGGCGGGAAGAACCAGGCAGATAGAGAAAGGAGGAGGAAGTGAGAGGAGTCCAGCTAGGGACAGGGAGGAGTAAACAGCTAAGTGCAGGACAGGTTAGCAAGGTCAGCAACAGCGGTGATCGTCTGGAGGGGGACTGCTCGGAGGTTGCTGGAAGGACCGCGGTCGAGTAGTGGCCCGGCGGTCTGGAGCAGTATACGAAGGACAGTCAGCACCAGGGCAGGGGCCTCTCGGACCCCAGCAAGGCTAGGAGTCGCCATAATTTGCCGAATCCGTCAGTGAAGGGGACGTCGATCCCCCAACAACCAAGTCCCGATTGAAGACAACCGTCCAACCATTAGTGAGGAACACCGCCACCGCCAGGGCACCAGCTCCTCAGGGCCAGCGTCTGCGGGCAAAGTAGGGCTCCTCCGGCTCATATCCAAGCCGGGGAGCGGGTTACCGGTGGGAACCCATCGCTACCAACTTAGAAACATCAGGTGCAGGTCAGAGGGACATCACCGTTACCTGCTGGGAGAGCAAGTGCAGTCGTCCGTGGGAACCGTCTTTCCAGCCGTGTGGTTTACCATAAAACTGTGTCAACGTCTCAGGCTGAGTGAGTACCACAGTGCCGCAAGGCACAGCGCTGCCCCCGCGTCCCTGCGCCCACCAGGCCCTGCACCCTTCCACACCATCACTGGGTCCCGGGATCACCAACCCCTACCCACGGAGGGGCAACACAACACCTGGCTGCTCTGCATCACCACTCCCGGGATCCCCATATTGAGCAGCGGTGGTGCTACAAATCACCACAACCGTGGGTGGCGTCACGGACAATAGACTATATCCCAAAACCCAATCCCCTTTCACTCATGGGCGAGGAGCGCCGCTCGAAAACCCCCGGGATCCGGCCCACCGCTTGAGCCACCACTGAGCAGCAGCAGCCGGACCTGAGCAGAGGGGTGAGCGCGGTGCCGGCACCCTCCTCCCTGCCCGCGACAACTTGGCGTCACGAACAGGATCTTACCGCTCTGCCGTTGGGTAGAGGTGCGCCTTGTAACCGCCGGAGGTATCCGGCTGAAAATTTCCAGAAGTCGCCATCTTTGGCGCGAAAAGTTCCTGCTCGAGCGTCTTCTCGAGTAGCAGAGGCGCGAAGGCCAAAACTCCGCCCCAATAGAGGAGTGGCCGGAAAGAAGCTAAGGGGGACGGAAACAAGATGTCTGCGCCCGACGGAGCCGCTGGAGGAGCGGTGGTCGCAGCCGCAGTGGCACCCGCGGATGGGAATGGGCCTGCCCAGGTCCCGGCCGCACTGGCGGGAGGTGCCGCTGCCCCCGCGCTCGCTCAGGTCATGCCGTTCTCCTTGCCCTATGCGCCCGGAGCTGCCTGGCTACCGCAGTATGACGGGAAACCGGATGCCTTACAGGCCTTCCGGAAAAAGCTTTACCCGTTGCTAGAGCTGTACCCCCTGACTGATAAGCAACGTGCAGCGATAGTGCTAGGCCAGTTAACCGGTGCGGCTGAGCAGGAAGCGGAGACCTGGGCCGAGGGAGACCGGCTCTCTGTAGCCACCATCTTTGAGAAGCTACAGACTGCCTTCGAGACCCGGACTGAAGCTGAGCTGAGGATGCAGTTTTACCAGTGCCGGCAACGGGCTGTGGATAGCATTCGGGACTATGCTTTACGTCTGCAAACCGCCCTCCGCACGCTGAAGCGGGTGAATCCTATTAATGAGGCGGATAGCAACAAGATGTTAGTAGAGCAATTTGCGCAGGGGATGAGGTCCCCTGAGGATCGTAAACAACTCCGGCTGTGGGCCCTGGAACACCCTGATGTGGACTTTGCTGTGTTAAAGGAACGGGCCATTAAAGCACTACAGCCCCCAGCCTCAGAAGCCCTGGAGCCAGCCCCGTGGCCCATCGAGACAGCTCCCGTGGTGGTGGCCCCGGCTCTACCAACCTCCCCAACGCCTGCAGCCCCAAGCAGCACTATGGAAGAACTGGCAGCCCAGGTCCGTCGCATGGACGGAGACCTCACCAAGATTCTTGCTGCACTCCAACCGTTGACCAGATCTCAGCCTTCAACACCAATACAGCTTGCCGACAGCCCTGAAGATGTCCCCTGGATGCAGCGGAGAAGTAATAACAATCCGCGGAGCAAGCCTCCCATCTGCTACAAGTGCCGTAAGCCTGGGCACTACATTAGAGACTGCCCGTTAAACGAGCAACCCCTGGGGCCCCGGGCCAATCCTCAGGAGTAGAACCCCGTGGCCCCCAGGACTGGCGGGACCGATATATCGGGGCCCGACCCATCATTCCCGTGGTTGTGGACGGCATACCGGTGATGGCTCTCTTGGACACTGGATCCCAGGTAACTACCATACCATATACGTTGTACCAGCGGTATTCGGGGATAGACCAGCTGGCACCCCCAGATACTAGTATAACGCTAATTGCTGCCAATGGACTCCCATTGACCCAAGTGGGGTATAAACAGGTGGCTATAACGGTAGGGCAAGCTGAACTGCAACACCAGGGTATGATTGTGATCATGAATGAACCCAGTGATCATAACCCGAAGATAGTGCTAGGAACCAATGTGATGGAGCACTGTATGGGTGATGTGTTGGCCCTACTGCAGCAGCTGGCCGCCACGGCGGCAGGGAGCCGACAGAGAGCTGTGCAGCGAGAGATCCGAGCCTTGATGTACCGCCAGCATGTAAACTCAACGGGAGGAGAGATTGGTGGGGTGAGAGTGATGGATGTGGCCCCGTTGCTTGTGCCCCCTAGGAGTGAGATGATGATCTGGTGTAGAGCAGCGGTAGGGCCTCAGGGGCGTGACTACCCTGCCATGATGGAGCCCATACCCTCTGAGCACTGGCCCACGGTAATGGCCGCCCGAGGGGTGGTGGACGTGAAGAAGGGGAGAGTGCCCGTGAGGGTGTTGAACTGTGGGGAGGAAGAAGTCAGGCTTCCCCGGTATTCCACCATTGCCAAGCTTCTCACCCTAGATCCCCACACCATCCAGGAAGCCAGTCCCTCCGTCTCCCCACCTACTACCAGCACTTCCCCGTTGCAAGGGGAGGTAGGTGAGTGGCACCAGCAGCTACACGTGGGCACTGATGATACCCCTACACATCACAAAGCAGGGGTATACAGGGTGGTGCGGGAGTACGAACAGGTTTTCAGCAAACACCCACTAGACTTCGGGCAGATCAAGGGGGTTCAACACCATATCCCCACCGGGGAACATCCCCCTATCAAAGAGAGGTACAGGCCTATTCCCCCTGCACATTATCAGTGTGCCAAAGATATGTTGAGGAATATGAAGGAGGCAGGGGTTATTCGGGACAGCTGTAGTCCCTGGGCCGCTCCGTTGGTACTGGTCAAGAAGAAGGATGGTACCATGCGGATGTGTGTGGACTACCGGAAGATTAATCAGATAACCCATAAAGACGCCTACCCACTGCCCCGGATTGAAGAGTCTTTGGCCGCGCTGAGAACTGCAAATTACTTCTCTACCCTTGACCTCACCAGTGGGTACTGGCAAGTGGCTGTGGCCCCGGAAGATCGGGAGAAAACCGCCTTCACCACCCCGATGGGGCTCTGTGAGTTTAATAGTATGCCGTTCGGGCTGTGCAATGCCTCTGGAACCTTCCAACGGCTGATGGAGTGCTGTCTGGGACACCTAAACTTCGAGACCGTCCTATTGTACTTGGATGATGTGATTGTTTACTCCCAGACGTATGAAGCCCATCTGGAGCACCTGGCCGAAGTGTTTGCGTCCCTTGCCAAATACGGGATGAAGTTGAAGCCCTCTAAGTGCCACCTATTGAAACACAGAGTGCAGTACATGGGGCACGTGGTGAGTGCAGAAGGTGTTGCCCCTGACCCTGAGAAGATCACTGCCATCCAGGGCTGGCCAAGGCCAACCACCATGAGGGAAGTAAGGCAGTTTCTGGGTCTGGTGGGGTACTACCTGCGCTTTATCAAAGGGTACACGAAGATGGCTGCCCCAATGCAAGATCTCCTCGTGGGACAGACCAAAGGTGGTAGACCCATCGGAGCCCCACTGGTGTGGGAAGACAAGCATGAGGAATCCTTCTGCCAGCTGAAAGCGGCCTTAACCGGAGAAGAGGTCCTGGCGTATCCCGACTATGGCTGCCCGTTCATCCTCTACACAGACGCCAGCAATGTGGGGCTAGGAGCAGTCCTGTCCCAGGTCCAGGATGGGAAAGAGAAAGTGATTGCTTATGCCGGCCAGAAGCTTCGGCCAACGGAAAGGAATCCGGAGAATTACAGCTCCTTCAAGCTCGAGCTTCTGGCATTGGTATGGGCTATCACGGAGAGATTCCGTCACTACTTGGCCGCAGCAAAATTCACCGCTTTTACGGACAACAATCCGTTGACTCACCTGGATACGGCCAAGTTGGGCGCGTTGGAGCAGCGGTGGGTGGCCCGGCTAGCCAACTATGACTTCACCATCAAGTACCGTGCTGGTCGTGTCAACATTAATGCTGATGCACTCTCCCGAATGCCCCATTTGTCAGAAGAAGGGTGCGAGGATGATGACCTCGAGGAGATCGAGTTGCCTGCATTTCACCGGCCCTCAACCGAGAGGATACAGGTACACCAACAACGGGTGGACTTGGACCCACGGCCCAGTCAAGAGTGGCAGGAAGCTCAAAACCAGGCGCCGGCTGTCCGCCTCGTCAAGACCCTGGTGGAGCAAGGCGCTGTTGGGATAGACCCTGCCGCCCCGGCTGAAGCCCAGCGCTTGTGGAAAGAGCGGAAGCGGCTGTATCTACATCAAGGGAAGCTGTACCGTGAGCTGATCAACCCGAAGACTCATGAGAAAATCTGCCAGTTGGTCATTCCCCAAGCTGATGTGCCTACTGTTTTGCGGGCATACCATGATGGTGCCGGGCACTTCGGGTGGAAAAAGCTGAAGATGCTGTTGAGAGAGCGGTTCTACTGGAGTGGGATGCGGGAGTCGGTGGAAGCCTGGTGCCGAGAGTGTGGCCCTTGCACGCTGAGGAGGAAGGACGAGACCAGCCAGAGGGCACCCCTGCACCCAATCATCACCCATCAGCCGCTGGAACTGGTCGCCCTAGACCATGTCAAGCTCACCCCCAGCCGAACTGGGTACGCCTATGCGTTGACCATCGTAGACCACTATTCAAGATTCATGGTGGTTGTCCCTGTCAAGGACCTGACTGGTCGAACTGCTGCTAGAGCGTTCCAGGCTTATTTCTGCCGCCCACATGGATATCCAGAAAAAGTGCTTACTGACCAAGGCCCGGCTTTTGAAGCGGAGGTGTTCCACGAGTTTTGCCAGTTGTACGGCTGTAAGAAGATCCGGACCACCCCTTACCATGCCCAGACCAACGGCATGTGTGAGAAGATGAACCACTTGGTCCTGGGACTCCTCAAGACGTTACCGCTGGAAGAGAAGAACCTGTGGCTGGAGAAGCTACCCGACTTGGTCGACATGTACAACAATATCCCGTCCAGTTCCACAAAGGGCACCCCAGCATATCTGATGAGGGCTCGCCCCGGCCGCCTGCAGGTGGACCTGGAAATGGGGTTGGAGGCCCCGGAAGCCCTTCCTTCCACAGTTGAATGGGAAACTCGGCGGAGGGCACAATACCGGCAGATTCAAGAGTATGTCGAGAAGAACTTGAGTCGGAGTCGGGAACTGCAGGAGCAGCGCTTTAATCAGAACGCGTCTGCTGGCCCTTTCCAGCCCGGGGATGTTGTCCTGAAGCGGAAGAGGAAAACCCACATGCTGGATGACCAATGGGAGCAGAACCCGTACGTCATACAGCCCACCAGATGTGAAGATGGGAAGGCCTACCAAATTAGCCGTGACCAAGGAGGCACTTTGGCCACAGTTTCCCGGGACCATTTGAAAAGGTGCCCACCAGCATTGAGGGCGATGGCTGAAGTACCAGTTCCTCCACCAGTGGAGAAGGCAGAAGAGGTGATCCACACTGTGATGGGTGACTTCCCAGCAAACTGGCCTACGCAGAATGGCGCGGTGATTCTTCCAGTGATACTGTTCCCACAACCTGTGGATGAAGAAGTGGTGGAAGCGGTCAACCGTGGACCAGAACCAGTGCCAGTACCCAGGGATGAACCTGTACCCAGCTCCCCTATGCCTCCCCCTGCCCCACACGATAGAAGGGAGGAGGAACCGGTTGTTCCCTCTGCCCCACTGCATAGCCCCACTGACACCGGCCCCCGAAGGTCCACCCGTCCCAACCTAGGTAGACCCCCACTTAGGTACAGGGAGACTGTCCTTTAAAGAGGGGGGTCAGGAAGTCTGAGTGAGTTCATGTTTAAAAATGTTGAAAAGTGTTTGAAAGTTTTGAGAATGATAAGAAAAATGATGATTACCGAGTACTTCACCTGATTTACTGTGATTGAACCGGCCGGAGCCGGCACCGTTGTCCCCGTGGGGACCGTTTAAAAAGTTAGCATGGGAACTATCCATGGACAAGCCCGTGAACTTGCAGGGCAACCACAAACGTTAAGTGGCTTGTAAATATGTTGTTTTACAGTACCGTTTCCGCAGTTGCCGGGGTGGGCCAGGCGGTTGGCTCCGCCCACCGAGGAGTACACAGCCCTGGAGGCGGGAAGAACCAGGCAGATAGAGAAAGGAGGAGGAAGTGAGAGGAGTCCAGCTAGGGACAGGGAGGAGTAAACAGCTAAGTGCAGGACAGGTCAGCAAGGTCAGCAACAGCGGTGATCGTCTGGAGGGGGACTGCTCGGAGGATGCTGGAAGGACCGCGGTCGAGTAGTGGCCCGGCGGTCTGGAGCAGTATACGAAGGACAGTCAGCACCAGGGCAGGGGCCTCTCGGACCCCGGCAAGGCTAGGAGTCGCCATAATTTGCCGAATCCGTCAGTGAAGGGGACGTCGATCCCCCAACAACCAATTCCCGATTGAAGACAACCATCCAACCATTAGTGAGGAACACCGCCACCGCCAGAGCACCAGCTCCTCAGGGCCAGCGTCTGCGGGCAAAGTAGGGCTCCTCCGGCTCATATCCAAGCCGGGGAGCGGGTTACCGGTGGGAACCCATCGCTACCAACTTAGAAACATCAGGTGCAGGTCAGAGGGACATCACCGTTACCTGCTGGGAGAGCAAGTGCAGCCGTCCGTGGGAACCGTCTTTCCAGCCGTGTGGTTTACCGTAAAACTGTGTCAACGTCTCAGGCTGAGTGAGTACCACAGTGCTGCAAGGCACAGCGCTGCCCCCGCGTCCCTGCGCCCACCAGGCCCTGCACCCTTCCACACCATCACTGGGTCCCTGGATCACCAACCCCTACCCACGGAGGGGCAAGACAACACCAGGCTGCTCCGCATCACCACTCCCGGGATCCCCATATTGAGCAGCGGTGGTGCTACAAATCACCACAACCGTGGGTGGCGTCACGGACAATAGACTATATCCCAAAACCCAATCCCCTTTCACTCACGGGCGAGGAGCGCCGCTCGAAAACCCCCGGGATCCGGCCCACCGCTCGAGCCACCACTGAGCAGCAGCAGCCGGACCCGAGCAGAGCGGTGAGCGCGGTGCCGGCACCCTCCTCCCCGCCCGCGACAGTTCCATTTGTACACAGCCACAAACCGCAACCACAGATCTGCTGCAGATTTATCTCTGTGTGTGACAGGGCCTGTAGCCACACGGCGAGAAAATCAGTGCGAGTGGAGTGCGATAAACTCTCACATTCCACTCGGACCAGTTTTAGCCTGTGTGTCAGCGCACATGAGCGATTATTTTCTCAGCCCTAATCCGACCGAGAAAACAATTGCAGCATGCTGCGATTGTAATGCGAGACTCTTTTCTCTCGCACCCATTCAAGTGAATGGGGCAAGAGAAAAATCGCCCTGCACTAGTGGTACACCGGTGTACCGCGAGTACAGTGCGAGAATGGCAATAGCCGGCTACGGAGGAGAGAGGGAGAGAAATCCCTCCCTCTCTTCCTCTGTGCCGGCCCGCCCCTCCGCCGCACTGGCTCGCCCCCCGCAGCTGAGGTCCACCCGCACAGTCGGATCTCAGTCGCAGGGATACTAGCATGACACTTGGCTCCTGCTGTGCTGCCAGCGCAAGCCGAGTGTCATGCGAGCATCGCACTAGTGCCCCGTGTGGCCCCGGTCAGAGTAAGATACTCCTTCCACAGACAGAACTACAGGAATTGAGAGAACAATTTATCGCTTTAAGAACAGCTGTGCAGCAATCTGCTGAAACTTCTGAACCAGGGAGGCAGACCTCCCTAGCACAGCAAATTACCATAAGAAAAGACTTTAAGATTCTTGGACAGATTGGGGAAAAAGAACAGAAGGAGAAACTGTCTTATACTAACTTGCTGCACCAGATTGATGCAGGAGTGCAGAAAGGCTACCAGCCAGATGAGATCATCGACACAGTGGTGAAAGCCATCAGTCCAGGACTAAATCTCAGAAATATGCTAGAAATGAAAAGTCACTTGACATTACCACAACTGAAGATGATCTTAAAGGGGCACTATAAAGAAGAAAGCACTTCAGAGCTGTTCCACCAACTCATTAACATCGCACAGGACCACAAGGAGTCTCTTCAAGGTTTCTTGTTCAGAGCAATCGAATTGAAGGACAGACTGTTGTTTGCATCCCGTGATGTAGAGGCGGAGGAAAGGTTTGATGCCGGGCTAGTCCAGAAGTTTCTGAGATCTTTAGGAACAGGATTAATTAGCAAAGATATCAAGCTACAGATGAAACATTATCTAGAAGATTCAGATATTTTGGATGAGGTCTTAATTGAAAAGATGAATGAGTCAGCCAGTTTGGAGTCACAGAGAACAGAAATTAAAGAAAGGCTCCGCTATCAAAACAACCAAAATGAACCAGATGAAGTTGGAGACTCCTAGCTTTCAGTCAGAAGATCATCCTGGAGACTCTTCAGTATCACGACAGAGAGAGAACACCAAATCGCCAGCGATAGAAAAGACAGCCGGCGCTGACTGGAAAGAAGTGATTGGAGAACTCCGAGCTGAGCTGATAGAGATGAAGTTGATTTGCACCAGGCCTGAGCCTCGAACATTCAGACTCAGGAGTGGATTTCAACAGGGAAGACGTCCTGCTTGTGAGAGTTGCCGATCGTCAAGTCAAAATACTGTCTGTTGCCATTGTCTAATATGTGGTGAAGAAGGGCATTATGCCACCACAACAAGACATTCCAGAAGTGAATCAACGCCAACCAAAAACAGCAGAGAAAATACCACAGATTGAAGATTCTGAGGTGGACAGTGACCTTGAAAGTTCAGATGAAGATCGGACTTTTGTAATTGAAAGTAAACTAAATTGGGAAGCTCCAGAATTTGTACAAAGAAACTCAACGGAGGTCCATTTGCAATGTGATGATCAAACACCACTTGCTGGAGACATAGATATGAATCTAGGATCAGAGGAATCATGGGAACATACAGAAATTGATAATCCAACAGAAGATTCAGAACCTACAGATATAGATCAAAGAACATCGGAGGAAGTGCTGGAATTGAATTGAGAGGAAGAATCGGTATCAGCGGAACAACCTTGCAGGAGGACTTCAACTCGAGAAGTTAGAAGACCAATTATGCTGGCCTATGATACACTAGGTGAACCACGCAGAGTACCAAGGACTGTTGAGTTGAAACAGGTATCACTGCCTACGGATCAGGTAAGTCTACCTGGTTGGTATCTCAGTGATGTACTTTACCCGAGATTTTACCTGAGTGAATACTCTTTGTCTGAACTTAAATTAAAAGACTTTGTAATCACAAAGAATGATAACCGTAGGTGAGACTAGTTAGCCTTAGCTGGTTGAAGATGGACAGAAAGCTCCAGTTGAAGAGATGTTGATTGTTAAATTGTTTTATGTTTTGCAAGAGATCTACAAGCAAGAGTTAAGGTGGCTTTACCGTTGAGGTCACGGAATTTGTGACGCACATCCGGCCGCGTTAGCGATGTCGTTGTGTGTGACACCTATGAGCGATTTTGAATCGTCGAAAAAACGTTCAAAATCGCTCATTGGTGACATGCCCCCCTCTTCCCAATTATGGTTGCGGCTGCAGTAACGATGTTATTTGTGTTTCCTGTGGCAGCACACATCGCT
Organism: Anomaloglossus baeobatrachus; assembly: GCF_048569485.1. Classification (NCBI taxonomy): domain Eukaryota; kingdom Metazoa; phylum Chordata; class Amphibia; order Anura; family Aromobatidae; genus Anomaloglossus; species Anomaloglossus baeobatrachus. The sequence continues at coordinate 920,490,919 of NC_134353.1, read as the reverse complement.
ATGTGTGACGCCGCTGGAACGACAAACATCTCCTTACCTGCGTCCACCGGGAAAGGAGGTGGGCGGCATGTTCCGGCCGCTCATCTCCTCCCCTCCTTTTCTATTGGGTGGCGGTTCAGTGACGCTGCTGTGACGTCGCTGTGACGCTGAACGAACCGCCCCCCTCAGAAAGGAGGCGGTTGGCCGGTCACAGCGACGTCGCTTGACAGGTATGTGCGTGTGACGCTGCCGTAGCGATAATGTTCGCTACAGCAGCAATCATCACATATCGTGCCACCGACGGGGGTTGGTGCTATCGTACGCGACTTCGCTAGCCGATGCTAGCAATGTCGCAGCGTGTAAAGCGACCTTAAGTTAGGATCAGATTGTTGTTAATATTGAACATACGATGTTATATGATTTTTAGCACCTTTTTCCATAAACACAGATAAGGGACAATAACTCCTAGGATGGCCTAGATCATCGAGAAAGAATACGAATGTCGGGACGACATTATATTAGGAGTAGAGTTGAGCGCGGTTCGCGGTTCGAGGTTCTCCAGTTCTAGGCTCGAGTGATTTTGGGGGCTGTTCGAGATCGAACTAGAACGCGAGCTTTTTGCAAAAGCTCGATAGTTCTAGATACGTTCGAGAACGGTTCTAGCAGCAAAAAGCAGGGCTTTTTACAGCTACAGTGTGCAGGAGCCATTGCTGGCAGCCTGCCAGAAGCTGGTAACCAAGATAAACATCGGGTATCCAAGCAAAGCGCTTTGGTTAGTAACCCGATGTTTATCCTAGTTACGTGCAGGAAGCCCACACTTCCCCGCTCAGCTCGCTCCGCCCCCTCCTACCCGCGGCATGTACACATATACACACACACACACACACACACACATGGTCCCGCTCGGCTTACCTGCGGTGATGAAGTCCCGCCATCCCGACCTCAGCGCTGTCACTGTCCTCCATGGCCGCCGCTTGTCACATCACCTTCTCTCGCTTCCGACCCGAGACTGACTAGCGGTGACGTCACGGGCCTCTCGCGATACTTGGTGTGAAGGCGCCGGTCATTGAACTCAGTGACAGGGGCTGTCGGCAGTGCTGGAGATCAGCGCAGGTAATGTACCTCGCTGACAGCAGCACTTGTCATGCCCTGCAGTGACCTGGGCTGACCCATTGATGTTAACTCAGGTCACTGCATTGCTCTCCCAGCCAATGGGGAACATCCTGCTCTTCATTGACTGGGACAGTGTGGATCGTCATGGCAACCCCTTGGATTACACCAGACCTGGATTTGTTTTTCATTCTAATAAATTGGTTAAAGAGGGAATGTTTTGGGGAGTGTTTTTTCAAATAAAAATGTGTTTGTCGTCTATTTTTTTTTATTACTGACTGGGTTGGTGATGTCGGGTATCTGATAGACGCCTGACCTCACCAACCCCAGGGCTTGATGCCAGGTGACATTACACATCTGGTATTAACCCCATATATTACCCCGTTTGCCACCGCACCAGGGGGCGGGATGAGCTGGGGCGAAGCACCAGGATTGGCGCGTCTAATGGATGCGCCACTTCTGGGGCGGCTGCGGCCTGCTATTTTTAGGCTGGGGAGAGTCCAATAACCATGGACCTCCCTAGTCTGAGAATATCAGGCCCCAGCTGTCTGCTTTACTTTGGCTGGTGATCCAATTTTGGGGGACCCCTACGTGTTTTTTTTTTAAATTATTTATTTAATTTAAAATAACAGCGTGGGGTGCCCTCAGTTTTGGATTACCAGCCAAGGTGAGGTTGCCAGCTGTGGTCTGCAGTCTGCAGCCGTCTGCTTTACCCTAGCTGGCTACAAAACTAGGGGGAACCCTACGTCATTTTTTTTTCATTTTTTTGGCTAAATACAAAGCTAAACACCCCTTAGTGCCACATGAAAGGCACCAAAGGGTGCTCCACTTTTTCTCCACTTCTTCTCCATTTTTTCTCCACTTTTTCTACATTTTTTCTCCACTTTTTCTACATTTTTTTCTCCATTTTTTTCTCCACTTTTTCTCCACTTTTTCTCCATTTTTTTCTCCACTTTTTCTCCACTTTTTCTCCATTTTTTCTCCACTTTTTCTACATTTTTTCTACATTTTTTTCTCCATTTTTTCTCCACTTTTTCTCCACTTTTTCTCCACTTTTTCTCCATTTTTTTCTCCACTTTTTCTCCACTTTTTCTCCATTTTTTTCTCCACTTTTTCTCCATTTTTTTCTCCACTTTTTCTCCACTTTTTCTCCACTTATTCTACATTTTTTCTCCACTCTTTCTACATTTTTTTCTCCATTTTTTCTCCACTTTTTCTCCACTTTTTCTCCATTTTTTTCTCCACTTTTTCTCCACTTTTTCTCCATTTTTTCCTCCACTTTTCCTCCACTTTTTCTCCACTTTTTCTCCACTTTTTCTCCATTTTTTTCTCCACTTTTTCTCCATTTTTTTCTCCACTTTTTCTCCACTTTTTCTCCACTTTTTCTCCACTTTTTCTACATTTTTTCTCCACTTTTTCTACATTTTTTTCTCCATTTTTTCTCCACTTTTTCTCCACTTTTTCTCCACCTTTTCTCCATTTTTTTTCCACTTTTTCTCCACTTTTTCTCAACATTTTCTCCATTTTTTCCTCCACTTTTTCTCCACTTTTTCTCCACTTTTTCTCCACTTTTTCTCCATTTTTTCTCCATTTTTTTCTCCACTTTTTCTCCACTTTTTCTCCATTTTTTTCTCCACTTTTTCTCCACTTTTTCTCCACTTTTTCTCCATTTTTTTCTCCACTTTTTCTCCACTTATTCTCCACTTTTTCTCCACTTTTTCTCCATTTTTTTTCTCCACTTTTTCTCCACCTTTTCTCCATTTTTTTCTCCACTTTTTCTCCACTTATTCTCCACTTTTTCTCCACTTTTTCTCCACTTTTTCTCCATTTTTTTCTCCATTTTTTCTACACTTTTTCTACACTTTTTCTCCATTTATTTCTCCATTTTTTCTCCACTTTTTCTCCACTTTTTCTCCGTTCTTTTTCTATGGTCGGTCTACCCATTAGCTCTGCCATGCATACTGTAGCTCTACACCTACTGCACATGTTACTTTATGATTGACATCTCTTTCGTACCAGAGCTGTCTAAGCCTACTCTGACCCCATATTTGTCATTACTATATTGTCCTTGTACTGTATTATGACATTTGTATCATGTGTTTCATTTCTTGCTGTGTTGCAATTTTTTTGCTGCATCCCAATTGTACCTCTACATTGTTCGAGTTTATGTTATTGTTCTCTCACTCTTATGTGATACTGATTATTGTCATTTTTCATGATTACATGCAGATAAGTCCAATCTGACGAAGTCTCAGGCCGAAACGTCATTTGTAACTTGTTTTGGACAAAAACATATATGCTTATGAAAAATTTTTTTTTTCTTAATACGGACCAATAAAGAGTGATTTTGCATTACTATCCATTGTGACTTACTGACTTAGTCTGGGAGATATAGAGTGCCGAGGTTACTCACTAATTTTATCTATTATTACCTCTGAGCACCTATATACCAGTGAGCAGAGCTTCCTCTACAGTAGTTCTCCTGATTAGGCATGCCCTTACCTCATGAGCAGGGCATTGCAGCTTTGGTAGCAACCATTACGACATGGACTCTGCTGCTGTGGACCCGAGAAGAGTGAGTGCAGATTCATTGCACCCACACTCCTCACATGAAGGGTCCGCACTCCTAGAAAATGGGGGATACGTTCCCTGAGTGTCTCCCCCCCATATTCTAGACGGTCCAGAGTCGTCGTGGGACCCCTTTATTTTTTTTCTTATAATAAATTGGTGAAAGAGGAAATGTTTTGGGGACTGTTTTTTCAAATAAATTTCTTTTGTCGATTTTTTTGTTTTGTTAGTACTGACAGTTTATGATGTTGGGTATCTAATAGACGCCATGACATCACAAACAGCTGGGCTTGATCTCAGGTTACTTTACAGCTAGTATCAACCCGATTTATTACCCCGTTTGCCACTTCACCAGGGCACGGGATGAGCTGGGGTGAAGCGCCAGGATTGGCGCATCTAGTGGATGCGCCATGTCTGGGGTGCCTGCGGCCTGCTATTTTTAGGCTGTGAAGGCCCAATAACTATGGACCTTCCCACCCTGAGAATACCAGACCACAGCTGTCCGCTTTACCTTGGCTGGTGATCCAATTTGGGGGGGACCCTACTTTTATTGTGTAATTATTAATATTTATAAAATAATTATAAAAAAGAGCCTGAGGGGACCTCCACATTGGATCCCCAACCACGGTAAAGCTGCCAGCTGTGGTTTTCAGGCTACAGCCGTCTGCTTTACCCTAGCTGGCTATCAAAAATGGGGGGACCCAACGTCATTTTTTTTTTAACTATTTTTTAAATAGAAAAAATTAATGGGCTTCCCTGTATTTTGATTGCCAACCAAGGTAACGGCAGGCAGATGGGGGTGGCAACCCATAGCTGTCTGCTTTATCTGCGCTGAGAATCAAAAATACCGCGGAGCGCTACGTCATTTTTTTAAAGATTTATTTTTACAGCACTATGATGTCCAGCAATCAAAATACAGGGAAGCCCATTTTATTTTTAGTTATTTAAATAAATAATTAAAAAAAATATATATGGGCTCCCGCTGCATTTTTTGTATTGCTAGCTAAGGGTAATCCAAGCAGCTACTGGCTGCTAACCCCCACTGCTTGGTGTTACCTTCACTGGCAATGGAAAATCCAGGGAAGCATTTTTTATTTTTTTTGCCAAAAAACTACAAAAAAAGGACGTGAGCTTCGCCATATTTTTGTATGCTAGCCAGGTATAGCAGGCAGGTGCTGGAAGAGTTGGATACAGCGCCAGAAGATGGCGCTTCTATGAAAATGCCATTTTCTGAGGCGGCTGCAGACTGCAATTCGCAGCAGTGGGGCCCAGAAAGCTCAGGCCAACCTGTGCTGCGGATTCCAATCCCCAGCTGCCTAGTTGTACCTGGCTGGACACAAAAATGGGGCGAAGCCTACGTCATTTGTTTTCTAATTATTTCATGAAATTCATGAAATAATAAAAAAAGGGCTTCCCTTTATTTTTGGTTCCCAGCCGGGTACAAATAGGCAACTGGGGGTTGGGGGCAGCCGTACCTGCCTGCTGTACCTGGCTAGCATACAAAAATATGGTGAAGCCCACATAATTTTTTCAGGGGGCAAAAAACTTCTGCATACAGTCCTGGATAGAGTATGCTGAGCCTTGTAGTTCTGCAGCTGCTGTCTGTCTGTATGGAGAAGAGCAGACAGCAGCTGCAGAACTACAAGGCTCAGCATACTCCATCCAGGACTGTATGCAGAATTTTTTTGCCCACCAAAAAAATGACGTGGGCTTCGCCATATTTTTGTATGCTAGCCAGGTACAGCAGGCAGCCACGGGCTGCCTCCAACCCCCAGTTGCCTATTTGTACCCGGCTGGGAACCAAAAATATAGGGAAGCCCGTTTTTTTTTAATTATTTCACTTATTTCATGAAATAATTAAAAAACAAATGACGTGGGCTTCGCCCCATTTTTGTGTCCAGCCGGGTACAACTAGGCAGCTGGGGATTGGAATCCGCAGCACAGGTTAGCCCGAGGTTTCTGGGCGCCTCTGCTGCGGATTTCAGTCCGCAGCCGTCCCAGAAAATGGCGCTCTCATAGAAGCGCCATCATCTGGCGCTGTATCCAACTCTTCCAACAGCCCTGGAGCCGGGTGGCTTGTTGGGCAATCATGAGTTAATACTGGCTTTGTTTTACTAGCCAGTATTAAGCCAGAGATTCTTACTGTCAGGCACGTTTGACCCGGCCATTAAGAATCTCCAATAAAGGGTTAAAAAAAAACACCACACAGAGAAAAAATACTTTAATAGAAAAAAATACACAGACACATTAGAGACTCCATCTTTATTACCCCCTGTCAGCCCTCCACGATCCTGCTCTCCTGTCTTCTTTCTTTCTAGTGTAGTAGTAGTGACGATTGTAGTGAGGATGAGGTTCACCAGCTCATCACTTGGGGCTGGGGAACCTCATCCTCACTACAATCCTCACTAGTGTAGTAGTAGTGACGATTGTAGTGAGGATGAGGTTCCCCAGCTCATCACTTGGGGCTGGGGAACCTCATCCTCACTATAATCCTCACTAGTGTAGTAGTAGTGACGATTGTAGTGAGGATGAGGTGCACCAGCTCATCACTTGGGGCTGGGGAACCTCATCCTCACTACAATCCTCACTAGTGTAGTAGTAGTGATGATTGTAGTGAGGATGAGGTGCACCAGCTCATCACTTGGGGCTGGGGAACCTCATCCTCACTACAATCCTCACTACAATCGGGAAGCAGCGTGCAGCCTTCACTCCGTGAGTGATCAGAGATGGCTGTCAGCGGTAACAGCGGTAACGCTGACAGACGCGTTACCATAGCAACGGTGCTCTCGGAGCCGCGGTTAGCGGTGACGTCACCGCTAACTGCGTTGCTATGGCAACGGTGATCTCCGTTAATGACCGGCTGTGTCAGCCGGTCCCTAACGGAACGGGGAGTCGACCGTGTGCTAGAGCATGTCGCCGGTACACG